>NC_090923.1:1454612487-1454915517 GCF_040938575.1 Ambystoma mexicanum | reverse complement strand
GCGTACCTGGGTTTGGTCACGTGCGTGGCCATTGGTGCGCTTGCGGGAAGTGCCCAGCCCACGCCAGTGTGGAAGTCACGTGGAGTATGGCAAGTCTCTACGTAAAGACCAGCGCAAGGGCGTTACGTGGAAGTGGAAACGAGTGGAAACGGACGACTGTAACTTCCTGGGTTTCGGAACAGAACATGGTGTTATTGTACAACGTCTTCAAGAAGAAGTGTTATGTGAAGATCTTCCAGAGACTGCTTCGAGTAAAGCGGGAAGTCAGGAGATGCCTTCAAAGTCCGTGTGGAGTAAAGATGGGGCAGATTTGTTTGAGTTTCTGGTAGATCTGTTTTGGGTTTCTGTTGGGATTGGTTTCTTATGACTGTGGAAAGTGTCATATTTACCGTAGTTTGACATGATACTAGGTAATGACATTGTGATGTAACCTTATTCCATCTGGAGCTTATGTATGTGTTGGTTCTATTCAGAATGTTTGCAATGTTTTCTTTTGTTACAAAAGGGCAGTTGGAGCCAGCCTCTTCAGGAGGGCGCCTGCTGTGTCTTGCGGTCCGTTTACTTTGATAATAAATATACAACCAAAAGTTGCGTTCGCTTCCTAACTTAACATTGGCGACGAGATCAAGGTACCCTGAAGACCCGCGCGTGTTTGGATCGCTCTCGTTCCCGATTAGCTAGCCTGGGCCTTCCGACGCTTCCCTTCCCCGACACAGCAGGCAAGAGGCAGGCGGAGGGAGCGGCTTATCTGAAGGTCGGAGTGAGTACTGTGCCCGCGTTTCCTTCGATTGTTATTTAGGGAGGTTTTGAGGGACATCGCAACGTCACCGCTACGAGGCTCGTGGCTTCCTCGTTCACGGAGGCTCGCGCTGATGCTACGCGCACCTCGCCAGAGCCGCAAAGAGGGCTCGCTATTATCGCATACTCCTGAACACGCCCACCGCTCGGCGTATCAACTCGCCAGCCCTCTATTGTTGCGTCACGCCTGACAGAGTGCTGCCATTGGCTGGGACTCGGCACATTGTGTACTCCGGATCTCCCTTGTGACATTCTGCACTCATAAAACTTATCAAAGCCTTTTCAAGGGGATCACATTTACCAAGCTGTTTCGTTTGTTTGCCCAAGCACCAGCATAACACTGAATATCTCCAAATCCACATTCACTGCTAACCAAGGGAACACAAGCAGTTTAAAGGCAATTCAAAGGGATTTATTTTTTTTGGAAAGTGAAAGGAAAAAACATCTTTTAAATTGTTCTTGGCACCATAGTCAACCACTCACATCCCAGCTCCCGGATTTTACTTGGGAATAGAGTGTTTCTGCTCCTGAACAAACATGACCTCTATTCCACCTCCCCTTCCTTTTGTCAGCGAACCAGGCCGTCCTGTCATTCCATGGGATCGGTGGAAAGATATATTTGAGAATTACTTGGTGGCCATGGGTGGGGACAGATTTCCTGCTGCACGGAAGAAAGCTCTCCTTCTTCATAATCTAGGCACCGAAGGGCGCAGGATTTATGATGGACTTCCTAGAAATCGCGACCTTGGAGCTGGTGACATGGATGAGTACTCTTTTGCCCTTAAGCAACTTCGAGACCACTTTGAGCCAAAGAAGAATGTCAGTTTCGAGCGGCACAAGTTCTTTCAGAGGGTTCAAGAGAAATCAGAGTCTGTTGAATCATATGTTGCTTGTCTTAGATCTTTAAGTTATACGTGTGAGTTTGAGCAATTAGCAGATTCGCTCATCAGAGACCAGCTGGTCAGATGCACAAACAATCCTAGAATTCAGGAGAAGCTACTCGCAAAAGATATGGTCCTTCAAGAGGCGATTGAAATGGCGAGAAGTATTGAACAAACCTCTGAGTACGTGAAGGAACTCAAGATTGACAAAACAAATGCTGATCAAGCCTCGGTGTGTGTGGTGGATCAAAAGAAGAGGGGTAATTACTCCACAATAAAGAGAGGAGCTTGGAATGTAAAAGGGATGTGTTCTCGTTGTGGCAGCCTCAGACATGGAATGAATTTTCCCTCATGCCCGGCCAAGAATGCAGACTGCTTCAAATGTAAAGGCAAGGGTCATTTTGCAAATGTTTGCAAAGATAAGTCAATCAACTGTGTGGAACCCAAAATGGTGAATAATGAGAGGTTTGACACTTGACAGGATACTACGTTCATCAAACTTCTGCCATCCAAGAGATGACCCCTAAACATGTGTTTCAGATTTCGGAAGTGTCCACTAATACTAAAGGCCCCGTCGACACATTCCGAATTGATGGTGTTGAACTCTCAATGAAGGTAGACTCTTGCTCACCCTGGTCCATCATATCCAGAGACACTTTGAGAAATGTCCTCAAAAAGGATGATTCCGTTATCCTTCCCACCAGTATTAGAGTATGTGGATATGCCAACTCTGACATAAATATTGTCGGCCAATTCTCTTCAGAAGTGTGCTACAAGGGAAGAAACTGTCAAGCCACGTTCCTTGTGGCAGAGAAGGGAGCCTCCTTACTGGGTTGGGAGGAACAGAAGAAATTGGGGATAATAGTACAAGCTAGTGCACCTGTTCCAGTTTCAATTGCTGAAGTGGGAGATTTCTGGACGAAGGAATTTCCTGAAGTGTTTACTGAGGGTCTTGGCAAACTTAAAGACTTTGAGCATCACATTAGATTAAGAAATAATGCTCAACCTGTCGTGCATAAGGTTCGTCAAGTTCCATTGAAGATGAGGGCGCAACTCAAGGAAGAATTTGACAGTCTGATGGCCAAAGGGGTTATTGAACCAGTAGTAGCTACAGAATGGTTGTCCCCCATCGTTTTAGTTACCAAGGCCAATGGTAAAATGAGGTTGTGTGTAGACTTACGCAGTCTCAATAGGAACATTGTGGTTGAGAGGCATCCCTTGCCGAATATTTCAGAAATTCTGTCCATTCTAGGAGAGCCTAAACTATTTTCCATTATTGATCTGTCTTCTGCGTACCATCAGGTGCCGTTGTCTGAGGAATGTCAACAATTAACAGCATTTATTACTCCAGAAGGTGTTTTTATGTATAAGCGTATGCCCTTTGGTCTGGCCTCAGCGGCATCTGTTTTTCAAAGAGTGATGGAAACAGTTCTCAAAGGTCTTAGCAACGTAACTGTGTTTCAAGATGACATTCTTATCTTTGCCAAGAACGATGTTGAACATGACAATGTTTTAAGATCTGTTTTGATTAGGCTTAAGGATGCTGGTTTAACGGTACAAAGAGAAAAATGCAGAATTGCCATGACAGAGGTTGATTATTTGGGGCACAGGATTTCTTGCAATGGTATCTCTCCTAGAAAGTCCTTGGTGGACAGCATTGTGAGTGCTCCACAACCCCGTGATAAGGAACAATTACGATCTTTCATGGGGTTGGCGGAATATTATCACAAATTTGTTGATGGGTTCTCTAATATTTCGTCTCCTTTGAGAGAGTTATTGAAGAAGGGCTCCAGATATGTGTGGTCGGATGAATGCCAGAAAGCCTTTGTTAAAATTAAAGAGGGCATAGTTGAGGCTCCTTCTTTGGGTGGGTTTGTATCTGGAAGGAAGACTGTGCTAGCTGTAGATGCGAGCATGTTAGGGCTTGGAGCCGCCCTTTTTCAGTATGAAGGGAGCATTGAACATGTTATAGCCTTTGCCTCCCGGCCACTGAGGGGGGCGGAGAACAACTACTCCGTGGTGGAGAGAGAAGCGTTAGCTGTCTCGTGGGCGGTAAGCCATTTTAAATTTTTCCTATGGGGCCAATCATTTCTTGTAAAAACTGATCACAAACCTTTGGTTCAGTTGTTGGGCAGTGCTGACTGGACTAAGGGTTCGCCCAGGATATCCCAGTGGATGATTGATTTGTTGGCATACGATTTCAGGATGGTGTATGTTCCTGGTGATGAGAATGTCATTGCTGATTGCCTTTCCAGACTACCTATCCAGACCAAAGATTTCAATAATGTGAATGTGGAGTCTTCTGTCAGTATTTGTGAAATGGTGCAGAATGCAATAAGTGAAGAAGAATGGGTGTCTGCTGACAATCTTGATGAAGTTTTAGGCCAAGTGAAAGTGTGGGTCAAAACAGGTTGGCCTAGAAAGGATCTGGTAGAGAGAAAATTTGATGCGTTCTACAATATCAAGGAGGAACTGAATTTGTCGGAGAATGGGTCTCAACTTAGAAAAGGGATGAGGATTATACCTCCCTCTGAAGTCAGACCCAAACTTGTGGAAATAGCTCACCAGGGTCACCTGGGGATGGGGGGCACCAAAAGACACATAAGGCAATCATTTTGGTGGCCAGGAATAGATAGTGAAGTGAAAAGAGTTGTCAGGAATTGCAAGGAATGTGAAAGGAGTGATAAAACTAAAGTTGTTAGAGATACACCTTTAAGGCCGGTTAGTGTTCCAGCAGAGCCTTGGAGGAGGTTAGCAGTAGATTTGATGGGACCCATTCAGGAGTTGGGTGAAGATTTCAAATACCTCATTGTGCTTGTAGATTATCACTCAAAATGGGTCGAGTGGAAACCCATAAGGGAGGCAACCACTTCTCAAATGATCACTTTCTTTGAGGAAGTGTTTTACAGGGAGGGGTTTCCCTCGGAGCTTATCTCAGACAATGGAGTCCAATTTTGTTCGGACAGGATGGTGGAATTTTTTAATAGATACGGTATCAAACATTACAGAACAGCGTTGTACCAACCCAGAGCGAATGGATTAGTGGAAAGAATGAATAGGTTTCTTAAGGGTGGTCTGCAGTTGGCCATGGCATCGGGATTAAAGTGGCAGACAGTTCTGAGAGAAATGGTGTGGAGTTACTGTGTGACTCCACACTCCATTACTGGTGTTTCACCTTTCTCATCTTTCAAGGGTAGACACCCGGGGACAAAACTATGTCCGGGGTGGTTGAATCTAGCGAGGAGTGTGCATATTGACAGAAAAAAAGTTATGGATCTAGTTAGGGAGACTCAGAATGAGTACAAAGTTCGTTTTGATAACAAGAAGTCTGTTGGAGGAGTGATTTGGTCGGTTGGGGACTGGGCTTACATCAAAAATCCTAGAGTATCTCCCAAATGCATCACTAGTAAATTTATTGGTCCCAAAAGAATTGCAGTCATAAGGGGTAATGTTGTTATTATGGAGGGTGGTGAATGTTGGGCAATGTCTAGACTAGCCAAAAGTAACAAGGTTGCTGCTGAAGGTAGTGAAGAGTGGGACCAGAATTTGTCTCATGAGACAGAAGAAGCTCCAGTGTTTGGACCACATGCAGATAGAGTAGCGAATTCTGAGAGTGACCGAAATAGTAGCATTGACAGTGGTCTGAAAGCAAGCAGAGTGAGGAACAGACCAACCAAGTTTAATGATTATTATGTGGGTTAAATACTTCTTACTAAAGGAAGGAGATGTGTTGGGATTGGTTTCTTATGACTGTGGAAAGTGTCATATTTACCGTAGTTTGACATGATACTAGGTAATGACATTGTGATGTAACCTTATTCCATCTGGAGCTTATGTATGTGTTGGTTCTATTCAGAATGTTTGCAATGTTTTCTTTTGTTACAAAAGGGCAGTTGGAGCCAGCCTCTTCAGGAGGGCGCCTGCTGTGTCTTGCGGTCCGTTTACTTCGATAATAAATATACAACCAAAAGTTGCGTTCGCTTCCTAACTTAACAGTTTCCTGGGTTAGTGGGGCTGATGTTGATTAAGGCCATTGTCCTTTTCTGTCTCGTGTCTCTGTCGTGGCCTCTGTGGGTGTAGGTGTCCAGGGTACTTGATATTGTATTTTCCTTTCTTCGGACATGAGGGAGGGGCATTATGTGTGAGCTTGTATTCTTGGGGGTGACATTATTTATGCACTCATTTTCCGAACTGGAGGACGCTGGACATTTTTTTGGGGGGATTTTGGATTTCCATTTGGGGACATTTTAAAGAACCTGGCGGATTAACACCTGATGAGGTATTTAGGTGTAATGAAGATGTTCTCTGCCATCTTATTAGATATTGACATTTCACCATGCGTCACCAAGGTGTGTGAGCGGATGAATGCAACTATGTGCTGCAGATATGGGGAGTGTGGAGATGGTGTATATCTTCGTTATTAGTGTGGAGAGTCGAGAGTGTGTATGTATTTATTGTTACATGGCCTTGGCAATAACGTGTGTGGTTGCCAGTACAGATGTCGGATGAGTCTGTGTTAACTAGGCAAGGGAACTGTCGTGTATCTTGTGCAGCTGTTGCTGTTGTACGGCTTGCTAGTACAGATGCCGTTTTGGGTCTGTGGTACTAGGGCTTTGTTGCACTTTTGTGCGTTTAGTGCGAAGGCATGTACTGTCGTTATTGGTTGAACTAGTAGGTAGTTACTAGGGCTGTGGCGCAGTCTTGTGCGTTAGGACAGGGACATGTATTGTTGCTGTGGATTGAACATTAATGTGGTTGCCTTTGGTTGGCCTTGTCTAAAGCAAGGGCTGGTTGTTATGTTCACCGAATATTGTTGTTGTTTCTCCTGAGTGTGCATAGAGTATGCATACACAATTGGGTGCAGGAGTTGGGAGTTCTGTTGGACTTGTATGTCTGTTTAGGTGCATAGTGGTTAGTGAATGGTGTTACCACTGTGTCGTGGTGTTACCACTGTGTCGATTTGATCAAAACCTGCCTCATGATGGGTTAGTGACGTTGTATGGGGTGCAATTTGCTAAATATAGGTTGAGATTGTAGGTAATGTTAACTATTTTATGCAGGATAGGATAGAGTTGGGGGCTGTAGTATGTCTTCATTTCATCAAATTATGGGTTCTCAGCATTTGTTGTTGCTCTTGGTAGAGCGGGGTAGTGCTCAGCGGTGGCAGTGCTGAGGTTCTGGGGGGCAGCCCAGAGCATAAGGAGTTAGTGCGATGTTGGTCAGGTATGTTAGTGATTAGAATTTTGTCTCCGGACATTAGGTAGTGATAAGCGTGGCAGGCTTATGTCCTGAGGGGCAGCTCTGGACTGGTGGAAGTGCTGTTTATTATTTTTAGTCCTCGAAGGTTCTGCCGAAACGGTTCTAGGCTATGAGTTCATGTTAGAGTGTTTGTGGGTGAACTGTTTTGGTAATTTGCACGGGTCTGGTTGGCTGGTGAAGGTACCTTGTGTTTCTTGATGCAGAGCTTCTGATCATGGACGGCCGCTGTGTATTAGAAGTTGGGTGCTTTAGTATTCGTTCTTAGGGAAGTGTGGGTTAGTGCTGGTCAGTGATCCTTCCACTTTCACTATGTGGTGTCTTGCTTTTGGTTTGTTGGCGGTGGTGTTCCCCTGTGCTTTTGGTTTGTTTGCAGTGGTGTTCCCCTAGTGTGACGATGTTCCTCTACCTTTTTGTGGTTCTCTAGGGAGGGAGAAGTGTAGTAATCTAGCTTGTAGGCTGTGATGTCACTAGGGCTGTGATGTAGGCCTATGTGGAATGTGGCGTGATGAGTGTTCTAGGAGTGACGGTTGGCAGATCAGAGAGTGAGAATGGCTGGGTGTGGGGCAATCCCGGTGTTCCTCCTATGTATCCTGTCCTGTGGACCCTACCATCCCCTGTGTTTGTACTACGGAAGTTAGCACAGCTTGGACAATAAACGTATTGAACTTACCTGCTTCTCCTGCGACCCACGTTACTTCAAAATTCAACTGTTTTTAGTGGGGGGGTGGCCAACTGCCGATCCATGTCGATGCGTGACTTCGAAGCTCCTAGGCCGCCCGTGCTACAATCCTGTTTAAAATCCTCTTGTGGTGGTAGTGGACAGCAGATAGAAGGTACCTTAACCGTGCAACAGCAGAGAACAGTGCTGTTTGCATTCCGGTTCATTGGCTGCAGCAGGCGGCGCAAGGTTCATCGAGCTCTCTGTGATGTGCCATCTTGGAGGAAGCCGGGGAGGCCGTGCAGCGGAGCCGGCGGTGAGCCGGAAGAGCAGTGCTGTACGGGGCGCTGACCTTTCTGGAGTGGAGCAGCAGGATCCTGGAGTGGGGATTGCCTGTGGACAGTGGAGGCGACACAGGCACAGAGTGCGAGCAGTGACAGGGACACGAGGCAGCCACTTTGCAAGGGCTGGAAGTTGGAGTATGCCTCTGCATTTTCCCTGTGTATGCGGACGGCTGCCGGGAGCCTGTCTGGGATTAAGGAGAAAATGTCTTGGATTATTTGGGCAGGTATGGACGCTTGCTTCAACTAAGACATTTGGTCAGCTCCCTTTGTGCGGCTTTCTGGGCATTGGAGTAATGGTGAAGTGGTTAGGTGTGTGAAAGCACATCTACCTGAGAGGAACTCCTGGGGGCTGTAAAGCTGAGCTGACTTTCTGGGGGTCCACTACTCACAGCGTTCTTGGCACTTGGAGAACTGATTAAAGCAGTGCAATATACCATAGTGAGACATGGTTAATGACCAAGAGAAGATGGAGAAGTATGTGGACCCCAAACATAAATTGGACAAACATAGTGTGGAGATGGTGTGGAGGACTGTGTTACTTAATGGGCGGATGGAGGAGTCACTTTGGACAAATTGATGGAAGCCACCCAGGCAAACAGATTCCCACTGGAGGGGAGCATTAAGGAGGTGGGGATAGATGTGTCTCTGGTTTGGGCGGCCCTACGTAAGGTGTGTGAGAAGGTGGAGGAGGTGGAGCAGAGAGAGAGAGAGCACAGTGGCGGGTGATCTACAATGACTCAAATGTCAGATGAAGGGCCTGATAGGGGCAACGCGGACACTGGAGACTAAGGCGGGTGGCGGTCCCTGCACTGTAATATATAGCTGGTGGGTGTTTTCCGGAGAGAGAGGCGGGTCCCAGTGTTGAGCTATTTATAGAAAGCTGGTCCTGGAGATGTTGGTCCTTTTGAAAATCTTCATGGTGGGAAGGGCTCATAGGGTGCCGGGAAGAGACTCACCACAGGGTAGCCCGCCAAGAGTTATAGTGGCTAAGATACTACATTTCAGGGACGGAGACGCAGGAGGCCTGAAAAGCTGGTCATTACGAGATTGCGCACCTCTCTGGATTTTACATTGGAGGTTCAAAAGCAACGCAGGTCCTTTGATGCAGTACGGAGACATCTCAGGGAGCTGACTATAAAGTATATGATGTTTTTCGTGGCAGAGTTAAAGGTTATGGTAGATAGAAAATCTCTGTTCTTCGTGTCACCGCAGGCAGTGTGGAACTAGTTGGAAGCCACAGCGCGGCATCCCGATCTGCGAGGAGTGGATGTGGAGGATACCCCGCAGTTGGCAGGTTGATTTCATACTTGCACTGAATGGGTTTAGCTATTCCCAATATCACTGGGAATGGGAGCTTGGCATTTTGAGGTTTGTTTCGGGGCAGTAGTGGCAGGATGAGACCATAGGCTCGGGTGGGGTGGGAGAGGGCTGGACTGGTTCCCGGACCCTAGTCACATCTTCATGGGAGAGGACAGGAGATTGGAGAGTGTGATAGCGAGATTGGTAGGAAGGAGGGCAGGGGGAAGGGGGTGAGGGGCAGTGGTGTGGGTTGGGGGTTATTGCAGTTATTAGGGGGACTTTAGACAGGAGTGGGAGTAGGGGAGGTGAGAGATATGCAGGACAGGGTGGGAAAAGAGGGGGGAGTTGTTGTTCAGTTACGATGTATATTGCCAGGTTGTCAGGTTTGGATGGCACCTGGGACGGAATTGTTTATTCAAGTGGTGTTTATGGTCATGCTTGATATGTATGTCAGCAACTACTTGAGGATTGGGACCTGGAATGTTCGCGGTCTGGGTGAGAGGAGGCACTGAGTACCAGCAGGGGGCTTTTTGAGTAGGCATGGGATTCGCTAAGCAATGTTTCAGGAAATGCACATGTTGAAAAGGCATTTGGAGTATTTGAGTAACAGATGGGGAGGACAGGTTGTGAGAGCATCGTATTCTCCGTATGCTTGAGGAGTTTTGATTTGGGTTGCGCCTTGGGTACCCATACAGGTGGACACAGTTATCATGGATGAGGTGGGGAGCACTATTTTAGTATTTGGAAAGTTGGATGGGAGGGCATGTGTCGTGAACTCCTATGCTCCCAATACTGATGACAGTGATTACTTTCCTTCTGTGCTGAAGTTGATGGGGGGGGGGGGTATAGGGATGGATTGTTTATTTGGATGGTGATTTTAATTGTCTTTTAAATTCGAACTTGGACAGCACGGAAAATCGGGTTCTCTAAAACAACAGGCGCCTGCATCATTGCAGGGGGTCATCCTTGATTTGACTCTAGTGGAATTATGGCGAGAGTCACATGGGCAGGAGAGGGGATATTCATATATCTCTGGAGCACCTGGTTCGCGTTCGCGATTGGATTTTTATGAGTAAAGAACCCATTCACTGGTTTTTAGATACGTTATTTTTAGGGAGGATCCTCTAAGATCACTCACCCCTAGTGACGCAAAATACAGGGTTTTAGGAGGAGATCACTGATATGGATGTGGCGCTTACAGGCAATGCCATTAGAGGGTGTGGCGTTCAGTGAGATGCTGCGAGAGGTGATTGTCATGTTCTTTTAGCTGAATGAGGGGTCAGTTGGCAATGTGGGGCCTTTGTGAGAAGCCTTTAAGTCTACTATGAGAGGGATGTGCATCTCCAAGGTGTCTCGGCTACGTAAAGTCTTGCATGATTCCTTAACAAAAATAGAGGATTCAGTGTCAGGACTGGAAAATGAGTTGGCGGGAGGACAACAGACAGGTGATGAGTTGGCACAGACTTTAGTCTCCCATCATGGGGTACAGGAAATCATTATCGAAATTTGATAAGAGCCGGTTTGATGTACAGGTCCATGGGGAAGGGGACAAGCAGGGTGTCTACTAGCCTGGTTGATACGACGAAACAACCCAAATTCACGATTGCACGAATTCTAAATGAATCAGGGGCTTTGATAGGTTCCCAGCAGGGTATTAATGAGGTGTTTCAGTGTTACAAGCAATCGATATATGCCAGCGAGGGTATGTATTCTGAGGAGGACGCAGATGAGTTAGTGGACCAAGTACGGATGCCAGTTTTAGCTGATGATCTTCGAGAGAGTTTGGAGGGGCCCAATGAAGAATTAGATATACATATTGCGCTTCAGTGAATGCATAAGTGTAAGTCCCCAGGTAGTGATGGATTCCCCATGGATTTATATTATAAGTACGCTGAGCTACCGGTTCCTCAGTTAAAAAGGTGTATGATGGGGCTTTTGAGACTGGGATTCTCTGAGATTCTATGAGGTACGCGGTCATCACAGCTTTGTTGAAGGGACAGAAGCACCCATGTAGATGTGACTTGTATCATCCCATTTTGTTACTTAATCTAGATGCGAAGATACTGGGGAAGATATTGGCCACTAGAGTATTGAGGGTGGCACTGGTGTTGGCCCACCCAGATCACTGGTTTTGTTGGGGGGAAAACACTACAATTAACCAGTGCCGCTTTCACCACGTAATGGATCAGGTCCGGGACTCTAAAGATGAATTGGCAGAAGCAGCCTTCAATGCAATGACGACCTTTGACGAGTGGTCGAAGTGTATGAAAAGAAGTAGTGGAACTATGTTCCCTCCTGGCCTGCCCTGTGCCTCACAAACCCCATCACCAAGCCCACTCCCATGCACGACACAAACCCCCAAAACGATAAGCCTGCTGTTTAAGGAAACGCTCAGTGCAGTGCACTGAAGTGTAAGTTTCAACTGGTTATTACACTTTTATTTTTAAACAAAATCATTCTAAAATGGTTTCTTTTTAAAATAAAATTATAGGAACAGTAAAACTTAATTAAAAAAAAAGTAGAGCCTGGAAACGCCTGTATATAGGTGCCTGGAAACAGCTGTGTATAGGTGCCATACAAATGTACAATAAATAAATAGAGGAGCGCCGCTCCTGCCCACTTCGACTACTACCGTTGACTCATTAGAGTGGCAATGGCTGTATAAGATGTTGCGATCTTCCGGATTTGGAGCTAATAGATGCCGGTGGTTAAAGTTACTGTATAATAAAATAATGGCAAGAGTTAAAACTAATGACTGGGTGTCCCCACAGTGGATGTTGGGATGAGGAACTTGCAGGGATGTCCGGTTTCTCCCGTCTTATTCTCAATGGTGCTGGAACCGTTAGCACAATATTTCTGGAGAAACATGGGAGAAGCGGGTATATCGGCAGGAGGGGTGAGGCTTGTTGTCTACCTATATGAGGATGATCTAATATTATATGCATGCAACCCATTGGAAAATATGCCAATAGTCCTGGAGATACTGAGTAACTTCTGCTGCGCATTATCAGGTTTTCACATCAATATTGTTATTCCTTTTAGGGGGCATTTGGAAATGGGAAATCTCTATGCTTCCAGATTGGGGGGATACGCTGAAAAGGAGAATCATTCAGGTAGCTGGGTATTCAAATGTATCATGAGATAGAGGAGACTTTTATATTCAATACTGGTAGGGCACTGTCGGGAATTGGAGCAGCGGTTTAATTTTGGAAAACGTTACCCCTGTCATTAATGGTAAGGGTGGCACTATGTAAAATGGTTATACTACCATGACTGTTATATTTCTTAAGTAACATTCCATATCCCATAAGAAAAATATTTTTCAAATGTTTGAAAAAGTTGGGAAGCTACTATGGAACACAGGAAGAAAGAGAGTATCTCGGGCAACACCGCAATGCCCATACTTGAGGACGGCCTTGATTTACCGGATTTTGAGCGGTATTTTATGGCTGCTCAATTACAAACAGTACTCATCTGGAATGACGTTCGGGGGGAAATGCTGACTGGACTGCTGGGCGAAATTGCAAAATATCGACAAAGGATCAATCTGATATGGGGTTTTGGTAGGGGTAAAAGGGACAACTAATGTATTCCAGGTAGTGAGGCTGGTTTTGAAGAAGTTGTTAACACAACAGCATGTGAAGCGGTTATATTGCATGGATTAACCGTGTGCCATGGACCAGGGAATTCAATCAGCAATGAGGGGGTGGTGGGCTTAGCTATTCTCAATGAGCAGCATTGCATGACACTTGGGCACCTATTTGAGGACGGCAAATTGATGTCCTTTGAGCAGTGGAGTAATAGGTACTGGATTCCGAAGGGACACTTTCCTAAATTATGCAAAAGTGGTAAAAAGATTAGCTGTCATGTGCAACAGCATTCCAGAGGAGCCAAGCACTAGTCCCGTGATGCAGACGTTATTGTCACTGGAAGACGACAAGGGCAGGCTTTCGAGGATCTATAAGGCAATACAGGTAGAGTATCCTCAGAAGGCTCTAGTAATCAAGGAAAAATGGGAAAGGGATATGGGTTTTCAGATTTCAGAAGGGAAATGGGTCAAAATGAAAAGTCAAAAAGGTGTCAAGAAACACAAGGTTTCAACTTATTCAATTGAATATCCTACACAGGGTGGATATGACCCCAGTGAAATTACACACTCGGAATGATGCACTGAGTCAGAACTGCCCCCCCAGTGTAGGGTTGGGATGATGGGATTTGGCATATGTTAAGGGATTGCCCAACTATCACACTTTACCGCACCAAGTGGTTTCTAAAATCAACGGATTGTCACATTCCAGTTACAAAGGTATGTTTGTGGGGGATTATTCTGGGGACGAAGAACCATAAAAGTAGAAAGAGGATGGCGCAATTTATGTTCACACTGGCAAAACGGCAGGTAGCAATAGGCTGGAAGGAGCCTCAGGGTCCGTCCCTGAACCAATGGATGAAAGATATTTGCAGATGGGATCTAGCGGAACTAGAGATTTTGCACAAAACGTGGGACCCTGAGTCGGAAGAAGGGGTGTACATTGACTGGGGTCAGATGTTAAATGAGCCTCACTCTTACAAAGACTTGAAACTTCCTTGAATGGGGAAAGAATTGCATGGATACCTTATGTAGATGGGTAAAGAATATGGGGGAGGAGGGATGGTATTCGGGGAGGGGGTTCTGGATGGATGCCTGAACCTCTATGTTAAATGTATATCAGGGCCTGTAACTGACAAAATCAAGACATGATTTGTTTGTGTATTAAAAACTTGAATAAAATGTGTTTGAAAAAAATAACAATGGTTTTATTGCAGTGATTGTATGCGCAAGCACATCCCTTAACTGAAAGCAATATAAATCTGCACAGGGAGACTCCGAAGGGTGTGAAAAAGTCGGTACCTCTGCTGCTTATCGTCTCACCCTCTTGACCTTTTTTGCATTGCATTAAATAAAATGGTACACTAGCAGTATGATCAACTTCTATACAAAATCAATTCCCATGCTCTAGAAAAGGTCAGAAATTAATTGAATTTTTTCAAGCAAATAGTTTGGAAAGCCGCATGCAGTTTTTCATTGAGAAGGGAGCATAGCTTTGTGGCATAACGCGGGTCTTAGAAGCAAGACCACGCTGAGCAACACAGGTTCAAATCCCAGATCCGCGCTTGAGACCGATCTCGGGATTAAGCGCCTTATAAATAACCTGCACGTGCACAATCCAAATCTACAAGGCATAGTAGGATCCCCTCCCCCCCGCCTTGTTGCACCTTGAGACACACGTGTATAGGCGCATAATAAATGACCAATAAAATAAAAATAAAAAATGTAATCGCCCTCTGTTACCGCCGGTTGGGCAGTGAACCCATTGCGCTTCAGAGACTCTTGAATCTCTGCATCTGGCATTGGTAATTACCTCATGCAGAGATGCAAGTGAACACTATGCTGTTATTAGTGTGAAGCACCTAAGGGAGACGATTTGAAGGTCAAATCAGAAGAGGAGGGATTGTGTTTTTCTAAGAGAATCTGTCTGAGAGCAAGTTAATGTATTTTCTTCTGTTAATGTAAGAGTGTGATTTGTGGTATCTGCATGCAAGTTACTAAGGGCCATACCCTCGCTAACTGTGCTTAGAGAGACTCAGCTCCACCTCACCGTTGATGCCCCACAAGGCTGACATGTGTTTGAGGTTGTTGATGGTACTCTTGTTAAGCAGAGAATTGTCTATCATTTTGGTGCTGGACTGCACTTCCGGATTGGAGCAGACTGATGTGCAAATGGATATTTCACCTGAGTGAAATTTACAGTAAACTAAAAAATGGTTGTAGACCTTCCCGAGTGGGAACGGTCCCATAGAACAAGTTGTTTGTCTGTGTTTATTATCAGTAGCTGGGTTTCACATTTTTGCAAACCTAAAATAAAATGGGATTTAACCCTAAATTACTAAATGTAATCCAGGGGAGCACCACTGGCTCACTGTGCTTAGAATGGCTCATCCTCACCTCACTGGTGATGATGAAACTGGCTGAAACTTCTGTCTGAGGTTGATGACGGTACTCTTATTTATAGGAGAGTTACCTAGCGTTTTGGTGCTGGGCCTCCCTTGTGGGTGGGACCAGATTCTTATGAAAATGGATACATCTCCTGTGTGAAAGGTATAGTGGGCCGTCAAAACACCTCACAGATCAGGTTCTTTGGCTGCACTCGTTCCCAGCACAGAGGATCCCACATTTTGGCATATATTTAGGCAGGTATCAGGTATCCCATTCTGGCACACACTGCCTCCCTAATATTAGGACAAACCCCCACACATACCTCTCCAGTGAGAGGTTATTCTCTCCCAAGATGAAAAACCTCAGGGATCAGTGGGAGTGCAGAGGTTTTCTGGGTCAGTGGTGATACACTTCCCTCCCACACACAGGCAGACCCTTGTTCAAGCCACCAAGGTTTGCATACTCACCCTGCCCAGGCAGTCTCACGGCCACCAGGAGATCCATTTCTTGATCTGACAAAGGGTATGTGGAGCCACGCAGCTCTGACATCACTTCCACCGGACTTCAAAATGTCAGCCAGAATCTTTAAACCCTTGGCCCTCACCGGTAAGGGAATTATTATCGCTAATAACATTCACCGGGAAAATAATTGGGCAAATCACAAAGAAAGCACTTTACACCTCTTTAGAACTCCATGGAAGAGATACCTAGTCAATCCCAGACTCAAAATGGAGCTTGGCAAGAAAGAAGGTAATCAGAAGGCTTATTAAATAGTCTGGATGATCAGACACACTATATAAATGTACAACACTCTACTTTCTGCAGGAACTTGCAAAGGCCTTGCTTTGGAGCTGTAAGCATGATGGGCAGAGAACGAGGCACGCTGAGGAGAGCCTGGTGAGAGCTATATCTCAGACACGGTCAGAGACTAGGCCCAGGGGGCATGGGACAAGGCAGAGAAAGCCCACTGAATGGTATGTGTCCGAGACCCCTAGAGACCAGATTAAAAGGAATAGAGAAAGCTAACATTCTGCTGAGGCAGTCTCACGGCCACCAGGAGATCCATTTCTTGATCTGACAAAGGGTATGTGGAGCCACGCAGCTCTGACATCACTTCCACCGGACTTCAAAATGTCAGCCAGAATCTTTAAACCCTTGGCCCTCACCGGTAAGGGAATTATTATCGCTAATAACATTCACCGGGAAAATAATTGGGCAAATCACAAAGAAAGCACTTTACACCTCTTTAGAACTCCATGGAAGAGATACCTAGTCAATCCCAGACTCAAAATGGAGCTTGGCAAGAAAGAAGGTAATCAGAAGGCTTATTAAATAGTCTGGATGATCAGACACACTATATAAATGTACAACACTCTACTTTCTGCAGGAACTTGCAAAGGCCTTGCTTTGGAGCTGTAAGCATGATGGGCAGAGAACGAGGCACGCTGAGGAGAGCCTGGTGAGAGCTATATCTCAGACACGGTCAGAGACTAGGCCCAGGGGGCATGGGACAAGGCAGAGAAAGCCCACTGAATGGTATGTGTCCGAGACCCCTAGAGACCAGATTAAAAGGAATAGAGAAAGCTAACATTCTGCTGAGGGCTTTAACTCAGATACTGGCTGAAAATGAGGACAAAGAGCTGCAAGCCTACTGAAGGCTATATCTCAGACCTGACCGAAGTCAGGGACCAAGAAAGAGGGCCAGGATCCTGGTAAAGTCTGAGAAGTCTGTCCCAGAGAAGAAATCCCTGGCTGGCGGGTTAAAATAACACATCCTGCCAATGATCCTCAGCAAGAGGGAAGAGATCCTTGCTGGAAGGCGTATGTCATGGTAATACCGAAGACAACTGGAGGAGTAAATACTTTCCACTTGGAGAAGGCAAGGATGAATAAACCATACAAGGGGGAGGAAATACCCGCTCCCCGAGAATGCTAAATCTAATATCCTAAAGCAAGGGGGAAGAATTACTTACTGGCAGGAGATGTCAAGAAACTTGCTAGGCACTATATCCCAGGAACTGAGAAGCAAAGAAGCGACAGTTAGGCACTTGATGCTGCAGTCTATATTTTAGTTTAGGGAACCCTGGCAAGCACAGATATTCCTTCAGTGGTGACCTTTCAGCATTCTGAGTAAGCCCCATCCTGACACTTTGAGAATAGTTGTCACTTTGGATTTTAGCTGAAATCTATCAACCCAATAAGCGTTCACCATCACATAGCCTTTTGCATTCTAAAACCCGGACGGAGACTATGAGATGTGGCCTCAGAGAGTATTGGATTGTCCAGGCGGCCTGGGTAAATTCTGGACATCAGTCAAAGAACCCCAACATTATATTATTTGACCCAACTCAAGCACTATTCAGGACTTTGACAAATGTAATCCCCACAATAGGCGTTCACTCCAATTGAACGTGTTGTTTTTGAAAAAAAGGTGTTGAATATGAATTTTACTCCTATGCTCCCTGTATCCTTGATCACAGTGTCCACAGAATTTGGGGGAAGCCTTACGCTGATGCACTGGAGTGATATTTTGAACACCTTATCTTCGGCTTTACTGGAGACCAACCTGAGGTTCACACTTTTACTAGCAACAGCAACATGGTCAATTCATCGACCAAGGGATGTGACAAAAAAAACAACTGTGCCAATCTGGGTACTTACTCTCTGAAGCATCCATGAGTTCCTGATTCTTCATTCTTCCTCTGGAAAGGGAGAGAAAGCAGGTTGCAGAGCCTGGCTCCAAGGCCACAGCTCAGAAGGGGATACAGGGCGCTGAGAGAGTCACATCTATGAGTAGTTCAGCATAGTGCATTGTGGAATATGTTGTTTATCTTATCTATGCCAAATTACATTGATTACTGGTTAATGTTCCACCCCTGAACTGACAAACCTTGTTCGCCCTGCTCCATCCCTGATCCCCACTGCTCGATAATAACCACAGCATTGGTTTCTGACATCAGTCTCATGCATTTCAATGAGTGAGACCTGGAAACAGGAGCAAGAAGAAATATGTATCAGTACCAGATGATGAACCTGACTGCTTCAAGTAGAGCAATCATGCACTGTTGTGTTGAATGCTTATGTCACTGGGAATGATTAAATACTTAAGACAAAGCTTAATGCATAGCCCGCCACCAGCCCTTGTCTCTGCAAAAATGATATCTTAGCTTGGCTTTGGAAATAATTGGAATGAATGCATTCAGCTCTCTAGTTTCCATGAGCCCACCACAAAGCATCTTGGGAGATGTTGTGTCTAGCTTGATTGCACCCACCATATGAACATTAGATAGGTTGAAAGTGCATGTTCTGGTTCTGGGTCTTCTGGTAGCTCAGCAGTGTGCATCTTGCAGCTTCTGGCTCCATGGCACACTGGCCGAATGATGATGGTTGGAATCTGCCGATTCCAGTTCTAGTTCTTCCATTGGCTGAGCACAGCACATCTCGGGCCGTTTCTAGTTATTTGCTACCCAGCATCAGTCCCCCAGTGTCTCATCCGAGTCAATCCTTGGCGATGCTGTCTGCGGCTGCATGGCAGCATCAGAAAGGTTAGCCACAGTGTATTTCTGGCCTGGTTCTCCCAGTGGCTCAATACAGTGCATCTTGGAAGGTGTGGTTTCTGGACACATGGTATCCCGCAGGATCACATCAGGAATTTTTAAAAAAAAGTGTATACTGCTTTCATGTTATAAAGGGACTCCGCAGCGTGAGTGGGAAATATAATTCCTAGCTCGTTGCTCGCTATAGCTCCCCTCTCAGTTCTTGTAGGAGATTAGCACAGTGTTCTGTGGAGGGTGCAGTTCTTTCATCCTGTCCACACCTAATGACTCACCCTGCTGATGAAGTGTAGATACCACCCTGGGCCTCAGTGTGAAGTACTGCAAGCCGACAACATGGAGCAAGATCTGCATTTCACCAAACCCTGCCCTCAAAGCCCACAAGGTCTTCCATTGGCTGAGGTCTCTGAGATGACGCAGAGACAGGGTTCAGAGGTCTGTGGAGGAGCTGCCTTGCATAAGGAATGCAGGAGTGGGATGTATTTCATTGCGTTATCCTATGGTTCAG
This sequence comes from Ambystoma mexicanum, assembly GCF_040938575.1. Taxonomy (NCBI): domain Eukaryota; kingdom Metazoa; phylum Chordata; class Amphibia; order Caudata; family Ambystomatidae; genus Ambystoma; species Ambystoma mexicanum. The sequence continues at coordinate 1,454,896,242 of NC_090923.1, read as the reverse complement.
TGCCTCCACCTGCCTTCTCTCCACGCTGCTAAGTCATCTTCGTGGAAAGAGATGCCCTGAACCACCAACGGAAATTGGTGCCCCTTCTGCTGGAAACAAGTAACTGACTTTAGGCACTCTAGGGGCACTCTAGGGTCCCTTTCTGGGGCACAATAGTCTAAAGCTCTTCTCATCCATACCCGATGAAGCATGAACACAAGAATTCAGCCACACATCCAAATGCACATACACTAGACACCCGCATACAGGAGTCTAAATGAGCAAAGAGAAAAGGGTGCAGTCACACATTCCCACTCAAGCATATGCAGACTCGAACATAAAGATGCGCACATATACACACAGATTAAGTTAGAAGCACGCTGGCATGTGCAGAAACACAGGTGAGCAAGCATTGTGGGCATTCAATCTGCATTATTTGTTTGTGCCTCTATATGGGTAGCTAAGTGGCCTGCTGTTATTATTTCTTATTACATGCTGATCGAGAGTAGGAAGTGTGAACACCTCGCCCACTGATTTGCCCCAGTAGAGTGAAAACAGTGGTGTGGAACCTTACACAAATCCCCCAGGGCTCTAACCTCTCACCATGGCTCTTCAATGTCTACTTGGCCCCTTTGGTCAACCTGATCTCTACCTTCTCCACCAACTTTGTGTTAGGCGGATGACACTCAGCTCTCCTTCAGGTTCCCCTCTGCTCCTCTCCTCTCTCGCTCATTCCTGACTGTTTATCCGTGATTCTGGATTGGTGCGCCTCCGACGACCTCTGCCTTTATGCCAGTAAGATGGAGATCCTACTCATTGGCTCCCCTGCTCCTGCTTTCCCTCTCTCACTCTGGCCACCATCCTTGGGCCCTCTTCCTTCACCTTTCTGTGAGGCAAAAAACCTTGGTGTCATCTGTTATGACTCAATCTGGCCTGAATAACGACGCGGTACACAGGGTGCGTCTTCACTCTATTTCTTACTCCAGTTTACTGACTTCCCCCTCTTTCCCGCCTCCCCTCCTCCCGCCCCTCCCTTTCCCGTTTCCACTTTCCCTTTCCCCTTAAAGGGGCTGATGTCCTTTTCCCTTAATAACTCCCCCCCCTTATTTATCAAGTAAGTTCAGTGTCTACATTTCCTCAATGAGACGGGTGGGTCTTCTTGCAACTCTCTGGGGCCGGACGGCCTGGTCACTTCTTTCGTTGTCCTGGTCTGTCGATGTGGGAGCCTATGGTGGATCGGGAGGGGTCCCTTGGCTTTCGGGCTCGTCCTCTTCGAGGGGCGCGTCCTCGGCTGGGTCTTCTTGGAACAGTCTGCGGAAGAATGACGCGTTCCTCGTCATTTCACTGTGGTCCCCCATTGCAGTGACCATGGGCCCTTTCACTTCAGTTACTACCACCGGCTCGGGCCGGTGTCTTGAGTCGGTCTTCCTGGGCTGGGCTTGCCGGACTAGTACCATCTCCCCAATGGGAATTTGCGGTTCTTTGGCTCTCCGTTTCCTATCAGCCCATTCTTTGGCCTCTCGTCTTTTCTCAGCTTCCCATTGTCTTATTTCGTCATCCTCCGCTGGCGTGTAGTCTTCCAGTTGGGGAAGCCAGCATCGTGGCTTGTATTTCATCATGCGTTCTGCCGGGGTCCGGCCGGATGCCTCATGTGGAGTGTGTCGGTAGCTTCTTAGCATCTGTGAGATGGCTTGTGGCATAGAGGTCTGGTTCGTTGCTGCTTTCTGGCGTGTGCGCTTGATGTTCGCCATGAAGCGTTCCACCATACCGTTGGCTTGTGGCCAGAGTGGGGTGATTCTTTGGTGGTGGAACCCCAGGTGTGTCGCAACTTTCTTAAACTCCTGGCCCTGGAACAGGGATCCATTGTCAGTTTTCACTGTGTTTGTGATAACCCATTCACTGAACAGTTCATCGACTGTGGCTACCACGTGATGGAAGGCTGTGGACTGCACGTGTTTCACCAGCAGGAATCGTGAGTATTCGTTGATCGCCACTAGGAAGTGACCTCCTTCTTCCAATGGGCCGTAGAAGTCAAGTGCTATGCGTTGCCACGGTCCCATTGGGAGGGGAACTATCTGCAGTGAGCATGGCTGTGGGCTAGCTGCGTTCACTTGGCATGGGTTGTAGTGTCTCAATATGTCATCAACGATGGTGTCCATGTGGGGAAACCACACCTGGTTCCGTAATATCTTTTTCGTGTTGGCTACGCCACGGTGATCTTCATGTGCGATCATGACGATGGGTTTCCTGAGGCTCTTGGGGGCAACTAGTCGGTTTCCCCTGAGTAGTGTTCCTTGGTTTGTTGTGGCTAATTCGTTGTGTATTTTCTCCATTCTCGCCAGCTCTCTCCTGTCTACTTTCCCCCTTCCCCCGGCTCAAATTGTTCCTTGGCTGCCTGTCGCCACTTGTTCGTGTTTGTGAGTTGGACAGCTGCCCTAATGGTGGGGTCCGCTCTGCTCCTTTCCGCAAACAGTCACGCCGTGATTGCTGGGGGAAGGGCGTTCAGTGACAGGTACACAATGTATTCTTCGGCTTCTCCTTGCATTTCGGTATTGGAGGCTCCGTCCGGGTGTTTTGACAGGTAGTCGGCGGGGTTGGCTTCTCCCCCAGGTTTCTGGATGTTATAGTCGTATTCTTGGAGGCGAATACCCCATCGCTCGATGCGTGGTGGCATCTTTATTTTGGGGTTTCCAAAAAGTGCCAGTAGGGCCTGGTGGTCGGTGATCAGTGTGAAGGTTCATCCGATGATGAAGTGGTGACATTTTTCACACGCCCAGATGGCCGCCAGACTCTCCCGCTCAGCTTGTGAGTAGGCTTGCTCGGTGGTGTTCAGTGCACGGCTGGCGTATGCCACTATGTGGGTTATGGTGTCTTGATGCGGGTTGGTTTGGGCCAATATCGCTCCCAGCCCTACTGTACTGGCATCCATGGTTATTTCTGTATTCCATCGTGGGTCGAAGTATGCCAATTGTCGGTTGGTTGCAAGTTCTCGTTTGATTGAGGAGAATGCTTGTTGGCATTGGTCTGTCCATGTAAAAGGTTGATCCTTCTTCAGAAGTTGTCATAGTGGGCAGGTGAGTGTTGCGTAGTGAGGGAGGTATCGGGCACAATACCCTGCCATGCCCAGGAATGAGCGAAGTTCGGACACATATTTCGGGCTGGTCAAGTTCACGATGGCACTGATTTTGTCCGGGTCAGCTTTGATTCCTTGGTCCGGGAAGATGTGGCCCAAGAAACATAGGGTGTGGGTGTTGACTTCGCACTTCGGGCCATTGAGCGTGAGGCCAACGTCTTGGAGGATGCGACAGACTTGGTGTAGAGCTTCATCGTGTTGATCTTGGGTCACTCCGAAGATTAGGATGTCATTGCTGCAATTAAATGCATTGGTCACCGAGCTGACTAACCTGCGGATTGTTTCCTGGAAGATTTCGGCGGCGGATGAAATGCCAAAGTTCAGCCTTTTGTAGTGGAACAGACCCTTGTTTGTGGTAAAGGTTGTGATGGGTCTTGATTCAGGATCGATGACTAGCTGGTGATAGTCTTGGTTTAGGTCTAATTTTGAGAATTTGCTGGCTTGGTTGAGTCTTACCAGCATGTCTTCTATGTTCGGTCCTGGGTGCCTTTCTCGTTGAATGGCGGTGTTGGGGATCCTCATGTCAACACAGAGGCAGAGGCGCCCATCTGCTTTGGGGACAACTACCAGTGGGGACGCCCATGGTGTGGGTCCTACTGCTCTCTCTATGATGTCGTTTTTAAGTAATGTCTGTAGTTTGTGAGTTACTTTGGCTTGCAAGTGGAACCTTATTCTTCTGGGGTGTTGTGGCACCGGTCGTACAGATGGGTCAATGTGCAGCTTAATTGCATTGTCTTTTAGCATGCCAACGCCTTCAAACAGGTTGGGGTATATGGCTTTCAGTGTCTTGATGTCCAGTGGTCTTTGGCCGACAGCCTGTATAGAGTGGGCATTGGGTGGGAGCCCTTGTATCGCTTCCGATTGATCATAGTGGATGTCTATTAGATGCAGAGTGACGGCTGTTTTGTGGCTTAAGAGGCATCTTCCTGTTGCTGGGCTATGAATGAGGTGGATTGCCGTCGGGACTCCCTTCCCTCTGTGTATCAGGTCACACATAAATTGTCCTTTGGATGTCAAGGGTAAGGTTGCACCCCATTGAAAGATGTGGGCTTGCGATGGCTGTAAAGGGAACTTGCCGGTCAGATTTTCATATGTTTGGTGATTCATGACATTGACCGTGGCGCCTGTGTCCACTAGGAATTGGGTGTTGACTCCTCCTAGGTGGACAGTCACTCGGGGTGCGGTACTGTCATCTGAAGAATCAGAGATGAGCCGGACATATTCCCTGCTGTATCGATCGTATTCCGCATATTTTTCTGGTTCTATTGGTTGTTCTTCGGTGGGCGGGTTTTCATATGGGTCCTGGGTGTTGGTCTCTCTTCTGAGGTCTTCGTCGGGGTAAGATTGCATGTGGTATATTTGTTCTTGGCTGCTATATATTTTGTTAGTCGGTTCCATTTGTAGGTTTTCCACTGCTCTGATGTACCCAGGGTGTGCAGTGTTCGTGGGGTTGCTGTTCCTGGTGTTCTCCCTACGGTCATGGGTTGAAATGTCTTGGTGGCTCATACCTCCTTGTTTGTGTTTGTTGGTTCGGTGGCCGGTATGCTGGTGGCTGTGGTGTCTTCTCTCAGCACATGCTCTGGAAGTGATTTTCCTGGCTGCACCTCATGCACATTTGGCCAATCGCAGGGCACTGACCTTCGTGAGGAAATTCAAATCCACAGCGGTAACATTGTCTTTCTGGTTGTGTTCATCGTGCAGGGTTCCACGAGTCTTGTTTGTACGTATTTACGAGTTGGCGACCCTGTTGGCTGCTGGCAATGGCCACTATGGTATCTGTCTTCTTCGGGTTCTCAATGTTGGCGGCCTGGATGTCCATTCTCTTATATACTCTGACTAGTTGTGCTATCTCCTGCAGGGGCAGGGGCTTCTTTAGTAGGTTTTTCTGAATATTGTGATGACAGACATCCTTCGATCTCTCTCAAACGGATGGCTTCATTGTCATTGAAGTTGGCGAAATCGCAATATGTTATTTTTCTCTGAAAGCATAGTATGAACTGTCCAATTGTTCCCTGCGGCATCTGGGTGCATTGGTTGAAGGTGTAGCGTTCGTAATCTCTATTTGGAATGACAACTAAGCGGCTATTGATGGCTTCAACAAGTCTTTGATATGTTGCCCTCTCTGCAGGCAGGATGGTTTTGATGACGCTTTTGATGTCCTTCCCGACCAGGTTGGTGAAGATGTCTAGTTTGTTTGGTGCATCTTGGTTTCCTACGGCCCTCATAAACCCTTCGAATTCGTCCATCCACTCCTGCCACCTCTGGCCCTGGTTTTCTTGGGGTTCTAGCGGGAATGGGTTTGGGTGACATAGGAATGATATGGGGTTGGTGGATGTTATCCCCGGTGTGGACCGTGCTGTAGTGTCCACAGCGGCGCTCCCCGATTGCGACATCTCTAGTGGTCTCTGCTGCGTTGTTTGTCAGCTGGTTGCCGGGCGTGGTACTCTCCTGTTGTGTGAGGGCTACCTTTTCCTAGGTATCCTTTGCTGAGTCACCCTCTTTGGGTGTGTTCCTGTTGACACGGTTAAGGTGGGGTTGATAATCTATTTCCGTTTTGTGTCCCGTCCACCTTTAATGTACAGTTGCTCGTTTTCTAGTGGTTTTATTAGAAGTATGGGCTTTTGTGCTTGTGAGTTGGTGACCCTCTGCGTCACCTTCAATGAGTTCAGTTCCTCGCTTTCTAGTGGTTTTATAGTGGCACTAGGCCTTCGTACTCTTGTGCTGGTGACCCTCTGCGTCACCTTCAATGAGTCCAGTTCCTCACTTTCTAGTGGTTTTATGGTGGCACTGGCCTTCGCACTCTTGTGCTGGTGACCCTCTGCGTCACCTTCAATGAGTCCAGTTCCTCGCTTTCTAGTGGTTTTGCATCCCCGCTGCAGTCTGCTCATGTGCCCTCCTCGCGCGTGCCCCTCAGTACCTGCAGCAATGCGAACTGCCGTTCGTGTCGTCTCTCCTGCTGGTGTACTCCCTCTCCTCCGCGGGCGGTGCTTCCTGTTTTCCGTGGCTCCGGTGTGGCATCTCTGCTGGCCCTCTGTCTGCGTCCAGGCTCACGGGGCTCTTCCTTCCCTGTTTGCTCACCGGCGCGCCGGACCTCCTTCCCAGCCGCTCCTTGGGTCGCTGTCTGTTTCTTCTGCCTTCCTGGGAGAGTTGGATGCCTCGCTGGGATCTTCCTCTCCAACTTCCTCCGCAGGCACCGACGTACCGGACCACCTCACTGGTCATGCTGGGTTTCTTCTACCCGACGTCGCCGTGTCCCTCCTTGATGCGGTGGCGCTCCGGTGCTCCACGCTCCTCCTTCACCGTCTGGTGGCGTGGGGTTTTCTCCGCTCGTCGCCAGTTGTTATGACTCAATCTGGCCTGAATAAAGACACGGTACACAGGGTGCGTCTTCACTCCGGTTACTACTCCAGCTTACTGACTTCCCCCTCTTTCCCGCCTCGCCTCTGCCCACCCCTCCCTTTCCCGTTTCCACTTTCGCTTTCCCCTTAAAGGGGCTGATGTCCTTTTCCCTTTATAACATCATCTTTGACTCCACCCTCTAATTTTCTCTGCACATCATAGTCCTTGCCAAGAAGGCCCACTGCCAGCTGCACCTCCTCAGATAAATGCTTCGTATTCTCTCTTTCCCCAGAAAATCACTGTCTCTAGAGCCCAGCTTCTCTCTAGGCTGAATTACTGCAACATCCTCTTTCTCAATCTGCCTGCCTCTACCTTTCGCCCTTTGCAACTAATCCAGAACAGGACTGCAAGACGTGCCCTTGGGCTCAAGCCCAGGGACCGTAATTCTAAAGCCCTAAAATCTCTCCACTATCTCCCGCTGGTGACAAGAAGCAAGTTCAAGACCCTCTGTATCGTCCACAAGGCTTTCTGGGGCTGGGGCCCGCACTACATCCAACTCTCTCTTCCAAAATACCTTCCTTCACAAGCCCTTCGCTCATCTAACTCCAACTCTCTGAGGGTCAGACACTTCTCCAGGCAGAGAGTGGGTGGGTAGATCTCTCTCAGCTGCAGGTGCCTCCCTCTGGAATGGCCTCCCTGCCCCTCTCAAACTTGAGCCTGACCACCTGAAGTTCCAGAAGAAGCTCAAGATCTTCCCTTTCTCCTCTGCTTTCTCTCTCTCCCATGCTGACCACCTGTCTCTGGCGCCAACGGGTTGCTTGGCTACACTCAGAATCTCACTGAGTACCAGGCTCCTCCATGATCAGTCTCCCCTGCACTGCCTCTGGGCCTACCATGCACCTAGGGGCTGTAACTGTAACCTCTACAGTCCCCTGCCTCCTTACACTTACCCAGAGCCTTGCTGTCCTGGCTGCACTTACTCAGAGCAATGCTGCCCTGATTGCACTTTCCCCTGCCCTCTCCCTGCACTCCCCCCCACTCCCTTCGCCCTGTGCTTGAAGTTGTCGCACTTGCACGATCTGAATGACACAAGGCCTAGTAAGATTGTTTGTCTTGTCTTCCCTCTGTTTTCTTGTGTGCCTAGAAACACTTGTGTACAGGCGCGTTATAAATTACTTATATCATATATCATATTGTACGGGAGTTACAATAAAAAAGGCCCCCTTGACATCTGCCATCTCTCCCAGGAAGTGTCACAAATTCAAGACCTGCTTGGAAGGCAACTGGGATCTTATAATGGGGGTGGGGTTTGCATTAGCTCTTCCAAGCAGTTTCTGCCACTTTCTGGAGCAGAACAATTCTGCTGACACCATATTGATAACGTGTTACGTTTGCTGTTGCACTGTTTTCTTTTCCAACATGAACTCTACGATAATTCAGCATCCCCCTGGGTTTTTCTGAAATTGTGTACACATATATTACATTGCGTGTACTATCTATATTAAGTGATTCAAGCACACACCAATGTTATCCTCTCCTTGATGGGTGTGAAGGTCTTCACCTTTTCTTAATGACTAAGGTGCACACACCCCTTACCTGTCCACGGAGACAGCAGCCAGCGTGAAGCTGCTGGCATACATGGTGAGGTAGATGAAGAAATGCACTGCTTTGCACATGAAGGAGCCGAAGACCCAGCCCTCCAGCGAGTAGATTGTGGCCTGGAAGGGCACGCAGAAGATGATGAAGGAGAAGTCAGCCACACTCAGGTTGAGGATGAATAGGTTGGTGGTGTTGTGGTTCATTTGCCCGTTGCGGAGCAGGACGGCCAGCACCAGGCTATTGCCCACCATGCCCAAAAGGAAGATCAGGAAGAAGACCACTGGTACGATGACACTTGCTGGGCTGAACTGGTAGCTGTCGGAAGAGTTCCAGTGCCCGGCAAGGCCAGCAAAGTCTTCGTGTTCCGTCATTCGGTACAATCGAGGATCCTATGTGGAAGAGAGACAAGGTCTTGAGCTGAGATCGGCAGAAGGCAGAGGCAGAGGCAGAAAGAGGGGCTTGGGCATGCAGCAGGGACGTGTAAGGTAGAAAGGCAAATGCAGTATAAGGAAGGCCAAGTGAGATAGACGGAGAGGGGCAGGAGAGAAGAGAGGAAGATCTCCACTGTAGACAGAGAGTCTGGGCTGGGAGAGAGAGGAAGGTAGTGCTAGTGTGGAGAGAGAGAGAGAGAGAGAGAGAGAGAGAGAGAGAGAGAGAGAGAGAGAGAGAGAGAGAGAGAGAGAGAGAGAGAGAGAAGAACACAGAAAGAGATTGATCTACATGCCATAATGTGAGAGCGGAAAGAATTAAGAGAGAGAAGAAGGCTCATTAAAAGTGCATTAAGAGTTAGAGGTGAAGGGGCAGGAGCGAGGACACATGTGTCTACAGAAAGAAAGAGAGGGGGTTTGAAGCCACATATCGGCCAAGGGTAGAGGATATTAAGTAGAAGAGTATTAGGTAGAGGAGTGGCGATTAGACCAAGCATAAAAGTCAGGTGCCAGCAGCTGAGATGGTTAGTCAGTCCCAATTCAGGACTCTGTCTCTAGGACGGGACTGCCATCAGATTGCCAATTTGTTGGGAGGGCAAGGGGGATTTTAGTGAATTGAACATCTTGTCCAGTAGGAGCTGCTTTCAGACCACTAGCTCAATTCAAGTAACATGAGTCTAGAATCGGGACTCCTTCACTGGAATTAATCTAGTTGCCACTTCTGCCTAATCTCACATAGGAAATTACTTCGATTATATTGGAGGAATGAAAGTGGAAAAGCTACTCACTTTAAGCGGCAACATATATTGACCAATACACATTCTGTCTTGCTTTCATGTACATATATCAGAACCCTACTGGCACATCACTGCCAGTTTTCATTGGCAGCTTCCAGTATATTTAGCACACCATTTACAGTTTACATTATGACCAGTTGTCAAATGACATCATGCCCGAGCAACAGTTAATTTCCGGTTCCTATTATTCCCAGTGGGCACTTCAGGGCCGGTTTCCAGTGAACTACGTATCACATCGTTGGTAATCAAGGACATGATCCTATGGCACACAATTGACAGAGCCGATGTTCCCTGTTCATACAATGTGTGCCATTGTGTATTTTTCCTGTGGTGGACACATTAAAGACTCTGACCCCAGGCAATGTCTACTATTGGCTGGCAGACTGCTTGGGTGGTCCTGATCACGAGGACAAGTCAATCCAACCCATCCTCGAAGCTAACAGCAGAAGGGTATGTGTTGAACTGCTGACAGCACTTTCCTTTGGCATATAATATGCCATAGCCCTGGGGCACCGACCTGATTTTAAATAAACAGCCCTGAGTGTGATTTGCTCTGGCCCTTGTGGTGTCAGTGAAATGGCTACATGTTGCTGTTTTGTTAACTAGTCAACTTCAGGATTCCCACGAGAGGAAACAACAATACATTGACCCCCATATATGACGGTGTCTGAACATGCACACACATCAGCATGCATAAGCATAAATCTAGTCATTGTGTTGGCCCTCACAATCATACATTCCCTGTCTTCATGGGAGCGCAGAGGCTACACACATTGTGTAACTGCTCATTTTAGACCCAATGCAATCAGCAAATATGGCATACGCAGTTCTGAAACAACAACATTTACAGAGTTGGTAGTTCTGAGACGAACGGTAGCACAAGTGTGATCACTGTCCCAGCATTTGTGAAAATCTTTTCATTGAATATGTGCACGAATCTGGACACTGCACTGGCACTACAACGAGAATGTATACCTGAGATTTCAAACACTCCTGGAGACGAACGTCTGAGAACCTTGGTGCATTCCCAGTTTGTGCAGTCTCAGTATGTTCCAGTTTTACAAATCCAGTATGCTCATAGCTTAACTCCAGTATTGATAGCCTCGGTATGTTTGGTTTTCACAATCCCAGTACATTCCCAGTCTGGGAAATCCAACATCCTCCCAATTTTCAAAGGGCCATATATTGCCAGTTTAGCCATTCAAGTATGTTGTCACTGAATTCAAACCCAGTGTATTTCCATGTTGGCCAATCCAGTATTATCCAGGGATGAAAATAACGATAAATTCACAGTTCGACAATTATAGTAAACACCTGTTTAGACAAACTGAATGAATAAATGAATTCCTAGTTTGACAATTCCAGTATACTCAGATATTGACCACCCCAGTACATTCCAAGATTGTAAAACCCTAAACCATTCGCAGAGTGACAGTCCTGGTGTATTCCCAGAATGCACTATGGCTGTACTGTGAACCCAGTGTGCACAGCAGTATAGTCCCCTTTAAAGTTGCATCATTTTTGGTGTGCACCAACTGTGCTGTTACAATAATGTCCTTATACTCCTGGTGTACTGTTACAGCTCTAGCTAACTCTCAGTTTCGAAAGTCTCACCATGTGTCCAGTCTAGACAGAGATAATATAGTCTCGTTTTGAAAATCCCAGTCTACGACCAGTTTTCAAAATCCCTGTGTATTCCCAGTTTGCACTCTTCCAGTGTATTCGCACTGTGACCATTTTGGCATATTGGCAATTTTTCCATCCCAGTATTTTTCGAATGTGAAAATTACACTGCTTTACCATTTTGACGAACCCAGCACACAACATTCGCAGTATGGACATACCCAGAATTTGAATAGCTTGCTAAACTCAGAATGCCCCCAGGCTGATACCCCCTGAAAAACTCAGTATGACTATACACCAGGTTTGTGAAATCCCAGTTTGCCAATCGTAGGATACCCCCTCTTAGACAATCTCAGTATACTCGAACTTTGTATATTCCCAGTTTGATAATGCTAATATGCATTCCGTTTAGCAGCCCAACAGAGTATCAGTTTGACAACCCCAGTACAATTGCAGTTCAATAGACCCCAGTAATGTCACGGTTTCACAATCCCAGAGCACTCTAAACTAGCACAATCCCAATATATCCAGAGTTTGCTAACCCCCAAAAAATGCCAGCTTGTCATACACCTGTAAGCTGTCAGTTTGGCAACCTTGCAATGATTCCAGTTTGGACAGTTCCGATGTGTATAGTCCCTGCACAACCCTAGTATGCTCCTAGATTGACAATAGCAGGTGCATTCCAGGTTTACACAATGACAGAATATTGGCAGTTTGACAACCGGGTATTTCCCAGTTTGACAAGCATGAGATACGGTGTGATCACGTCCTATGTTATGGGCTGGTCATGGCCGTGGTGTCGTTATCCAGCGGGCCAACAAACAAAAGATGAACTCTGTCATATAGGGCGCGTAGAGGACTCCACCACTCCCTCAGCCAATCACCAGTACTGGAAGCATTACCTAATCACAGAATCCAAGAAGGCTGCAGGAAAGGAGTTAACAGAGTGAAGGACTTCCCAACCCCCATACTGATGAACACAGAAGTGAGTAACAACTCATGTGACAGAGGGAGGTGGAGAGATTGATCCTGCCCAGTAAAGTAGCTTGGGGACCCCATGATTCCTGTAGAGAAATGAGATCATCCATTTTCCCAAATGGTTGGTCCAACTCTTTCTTAAGGTGTTCTTCCAGTCTCCCCAATCCTGATTTTTTGTCCCGTCCTCCTATACCATGTGCATTGTGACAGCAGGTATCCCCCTTGCCCCCTACTTATTAATAACCTTTAGGTCATAGTACATTTGTGGAGAAATGCCGTCCTTCAAGAACCGGTGTGCACTCCAATGGAGTATTCAGTTTTGGGAAAGTGTTGCCAGCAATTAGATGTCCTCAACCTGGCCATGGAGAGGAGCGACCAGCCAGAGCATCGGCACCCACATGGAGTCCAGCGAGAGGGAGGGGGGGGTTTGCGGTAGCAGAACATCATCACAGGTGCCACAGTGGTCTGTCTTTCGTTCAGCAGCCAATAAAACCACCTGCTCCACTATCGGAAACTACAAGCACAGAGGTGGGGACCTTTCAGGTTTGTGGGAGCCGGCAGAGCATGGTGAATGGGCCACTTAAAGTCTCAGTCCACACATGTGCACTGGGTTACATGGGCCAGTAAAAAGGGAGGAGAAGGAACTGTGTGAATTCACTCGACCAATCCACATGCTCCAGATGTGGTTCCACAGGACTACAATAGAGCATGGTGTTTCATGTCAGCAGAGGTGTTGCTAGGTTTGGAAAAGATCCGGGGCTATGCTAACTTTGGGATTGTCGGGACTGTGGGCTAGCTATCCTTTTTGGTTTTAACCCCTGAGCTTCTATCTGGGGCTACAACCAAAAGACCCAGGGCTATAGCCCCCTCAGCCCCCCCCACCCCCTGCAACGCCTCTGCATGTCAGGTGCAGGAGTTGAGAAGACGAAATCTGGGGTGTGCCGCAGCGCTGTGGTGAGAGCAACAGGGAGAGTGGTATAGCAGGTAAGTGGTGTAGTAACTGACATTGTCCACTTCAGCGAGCAGAGCTCTTCATCGTCAGACGAAGATGTGGCGTACCCAGCAATGTGCTCCGATACAGCCAGCGCAGCTCCATTCAGACATCAGAGGCTCTTTTAACATTTATGCAAGATTTCACAGACACCCAGCTCGAAGGGAATTTTTCTACCTGACAGGCACTTAGATCAAAGAACACGGAATATTCATGCGCTGCCACCTCAGAAAGCCAGCGCAGAAATGTTGAGGTACATGCAACAGGGACATATACATTTTTCTGTCAGACCCCAAAAATGACAACACACTCCAAACCAAAATAAATTCTGAGGTGAAAAACACAACAGTGGATTCTGTCATCAATTGTGAAAACAACAATTGTAACTAAGGAGAGAGTGGAAGTGCATAATACACGGACTCTGGAGTGTCAATTATGGTCAGTGGTATGCAGCATAGAGGCAATATGCACTCAGGGGAAAAATGGCAACAGACTCACTCCCGGTGACCTACCCTCATCATTATGATCACAACCTTGTTTATTTTTTATTTAATTTTTCTCAACTGGGACATGTACAGGGGAATCCAAAATGGCTACTCCCTCATATAAAGACTTGGCTACTCCTGTATAGCCGAGAGCACCAGCAGTGGAGCAAGTTAGGAACAGTCAGTCACTGACTCTCACTCAATTACTCTCACAGGTGCAGATCCTCACAGGAAGGCCTAATTAGGGGCGGGGTTATAGGTTTAATTAAGCCCATATGCTCAGTCATGCTTTGAGTGTCTGTGTGGAGTAGGAGCTGGTGGCAGGAGTTTGGGCGAGGCTGGCGAGAGAGGAAGTGGTTTTCTTGGAGAATGGAGTTCGGAGAAAGGAGGGGTTGCTTGATTTAATTATTTATTTCATGTGTTTTAGTCCAAGGGACTTCTCATAAGTAATACAATCACATAATCAATAAATACATAAAAACATGTATACAAACAACATCATATATAAAACAATCGCACCTATAAAATCTATATAACTCAACTCATCCATAAGTCAATTTGCATCATGTTATCAAAACTCATTTTATACATATATAAAGCTTACACTAAAATATCAATGCCTCACTTAAGAAGCTAAAATCTTTCAATGTTTAATTTAGCAGAAAGGTTATTCCATATTCTATGAAGTGCAATGTGCAACGCTGTGTTCTTCGTACTGAAGCAATAGTTCCAGAACTCGTTACTCTTAATCTCATCATAGTGACGAACATAAACACACAACTAATGTATGTACACAGATCTAAAACGCACATATGCCCAGAAGATTCTAATTTATTGCAAATATTACATACCCGGCAATATCTTGTCTCCAAAGGAAAACCATATCTAGCACCCACTACGCTAAACTGGCTACCCATCAGACAGCTAATCAAGTTCAAATCAACGTGCATAACAAACAGAGCAATCCACGACCAAGGCGCAGAGTTCCTTAGGAAAAAAATAAACATACATCGCACAGCAAGGCCACTTAGATCCAGCAGCGACATCCGTTTGCAACCAAAACCATACAACAAAAGAAAACTCAGAGGATCCTTTTTCTCTCACCTCGTCCCAAAAACCAGGAACGAGCTACCAAAAAGCATATGTAACATATGTAACACAAGAGCTCGCCTCCTATTCAGAAAACTCCTCAAATCCTGGCTCTTCATCCCATAACTAGAAAGAATGACAATAGGGCATACACAGCTGAAACAATGCTGAGAGAGGAAACCGATCCCCTGTCCCCTAAGCTATCGCCTGTCAACAGAAGTAAGGGAATAACAATCTATGGCATATCAACTTATAAATTGAAAGATAGATAATCTAAAATCATACCAAAGAACGATCGCCCACAGAGTAAACACAGGCCGCAATGGACCACCGACAGTAAATAGATAGGAAGGGAACGGCTGAATGTATAATACAGCATCAATACCAGATTGGGGGGATAATGCTGGCCCAACTGGGTGTACTAAGGTCGAAATAACACATCTGGGAACCAACCACGTCATCGCCCTTAGAAATTAGACAGGCAGGAAAGGAAAGAAAGAATATACCTACCCCTGTATGACAGATACATAGAACAAGAATTACAAGGATTAAGAGACATATAACCCACTTATCCAAAGCTCAAATTTCTGCATACTTAAATCACACAAAAAACCCACACAACCACCTCTCGCACAGCATACCACACGCACTTCACCACACCGCAACAACAAACAATCAACACATAAGTCGCACCAACAGCACACGAGGACTCGCATCATTCCGATATTCACACCCAAGCTCAGCGCACAGTGAAAACCGAACTGAAGCTGCCAACAGGACACCACCTTCTCACTTTTCTACACCCACTTCACCCTGCTAAGCCACTCCCCACCCCCACCTCCACCTCCTCATTTGCAGATCCGCCTGAGCGCCTGGGGACCAATTCCGTTGGTGACGGTGCGCTATATAAATACCTTTAACATTACCATTAACATTAAATTTACTCAATACTGGGAGTTGCCTAATCCGGAGTAGTAATATGAATCTTCGGACTTTGACTGAAGGGCATATTAATATGTATCTTCAAGGAGCTAGGTATATATGCGCATTCTTGGATATATCAGAATATGATCTTAATTTCCTAAGTTGATCATAATTGTTGCTCCAGTCCCAAATACCTAATTTCGTTTTTTCCATTAACATAATAATACTGTGAGTGCCCGGGGTAAATCAGGAGTCCATGCTAACTTTTCAAGCATATCATAACACGCAGCTTCAATCGCCAAATTGCTTTTAGATGAAGTTGCAATAGGGGCTAGAAGCAAATCAAGTAATTTCAGCATAGGGCACATAGGTTCAGGTTCTTTCGGGGTTTTAAAATATATTAGCCCTTTCTTTTCATACGCCTGACCTTCCAAAGACGTCAATCCTTGGTCCAATGTTATTAAAGTATCTGTGATTCCAACCCAAAACAGATTTTCCCATTCTTTTTTCCCATTTGCATTTTCTGTCTTACATTGCATCTGTGATGCCAACCCAAAACTGATTTTCCCATTCTGTTCTGATGAAAACCCCAAAGCCCTGTGTTTCATTGTTAGGTGTGGCAAAACGAATTTTCCCATTACTTTTCTGTCTCCCATATAGTTTCTGTGAGTAATTTTCAAAATCCGTTTTCCCATTGTATTCCCACTCCCTGCCACTGCCTTTCATTCAAAAGAGTCAAGCCCAATTGATGTTTCGAGGGTGAGGGTTGCTGGGAGAAAAGCATAACCCTGCTTGAAATCACAGGGTGTCTTGAACTGTCCAAGGATGAGCGCCCTTTGTTGGGTCCTTGTTGGTTTATTCATTATTCCTGGTTATATAATACGCTGTGGTTGTGGTCATCCCTTCTCATTTCCTCGGGTCTCTGACGTTAAGTGCCTGACAACGGCATTGTGAGGCACTCATCCTGGGCTGTACTGAACCCCACTAATACTGAACAAAGAAGCGAGCAAATCTGCTTATGCAACGATCGCAAAAATCTAATCATCACATTCTTACCTATTCAATAAGAAAGCAACACTGGAAACTTGTCCATTCAGCATTATGAAACTGTTACATAAGAGGATTAATATGCCTGTAACATGACTGCAAAATGAATCAAATATGCTAGGACAAATGTACTGTCTCACAATAATTGATTGTTGACTGATTCGTATCACCTATGCCTTGAAAAAGTCTGAGAAACGGTGAAACACTTGCACGTGCCTCCAGGTTGAGATTGTGGGCACCACTGTGCAGCATTACATTGCACAGTGTCACGATACAAACATTGATGTTGAGATACAGGTTTTATGTAACTATGAATAAAACAAAATAAAAATCAGAAATACAATGAGATCGCATCTAGCCTCACGTATTTACCAATTCAAATATAATAACTGATCTTAATGCGCATAGGCTAGCATAGGAAACCCAAACCTAAACCAATACGCATTTCAACTGGTTGGTGGATACCAGTCCCTCTGTAGCCGTGCAGCAACTGGAGAATTCCCTAACGAACCTAAACAGAAACTTGCAAACCTTTATCCCACGGGTAGAGCACACTAAAACTAATTTACTCACCCTTTTACTCAGCAACTAACATATCCAAGAGTAGGATGTGTGAGTGCCGAAGGCTGATGGTAAAAAAAGGCCGAGGAGTGAGATAACCGAATGAACAGAGCAAATATGTCATGTCTGGCCGTAGAGGAGGTAGGGCTGCCAAGACGACATTTCACCCGGGGCAGCATAAAGCCTTGAACCAGCATATAACATTTGGGCAGGGTGCTCAGGGCAGCAGGCGCCCTGGGAATGGCATCCATGGATGGCAATTAAGGATGCCTGCACGAGAAGCCGCTAGCCCCGCGCCAATCATCTTTCAACCTGTGCAACTTCCTGCCCACCATAGGTTATAAAAACATCTATGACTCATTCACAAAGTTGAGTTTCACCAATTCATCTTCAGAAATGACTTTGCAAACTTTTTTTTACCTCACCCTAATGGAGGCATCCCCTCATTTCCGTTTTCCCTTACCTGCCTCAGCCCCCGTACACTGCATTTCACTACTCCCTCTGCCCCCTTTCTTGGGGTTTGTTGGCTTTTTTTTCATTGTTAATGAATTGCATGTTCGTGACCATGTGTTGAGAAAATGCCATTCATTCATATATTTCCGAGAAACCTGCAGGACCCCGGACAGATAGTCAACACAGAGGCAGAACAATAGGTAGGTCTTATCCTAGTCTTGGGGGGTTCCGGGGGGGGGGGCGCTGTTTTCCTCCGTGAATTTAGCATTGTTGCATTGCACTGAACCTTTAACAGGAGCCCAAGACTAGCCGACCACCGGTGAATGGCCCGGTGAATGGCAGGAAGCAAAAGAGATAGCCAGGAAGATGAAATAGAAAGACTTATGTGAAAGAAAAGGGGTGTGATATAAAGAGGGAGAGGCAAATGTAGACACAAGAAACCGAGGGAAAGAAAAATGAAAGGAGGAAGCATAATGCCAGAGCAAAGGAAGAAGAAGAGAGGTGAATAAAGAGGGAAAACAAGGGGCCCAAGCAAGTGCTGTGCATGCCTGTGCTGTGCCCAGGGTGGGCAAACCAGGCAGAACAGGGCACATGCGGTCGCACTTGGGCCTACGCTGGCTGTATCTGGGTATTTGAGGCTATATCTAGAATGTGATGACTGCACCTGACATATGAGGCCATTCCTGCTTTAATATGGCACAGGCCTGGGCTTATGGGGCTCTATGTAGCAATATTGACAGTGTCTGGGACTATGAGGATGTCTCTGAGCATATCAGCCTGACCCCGGGCATAGCAGCATGCCCCCGAGTGTACGAGTATTTACTGACTAAAAGGGATGCCTTGAGAATGTGCAGTAAAACCGGATTGACTGTGCACATGAAGCGCTACCTCTCCACATGATACACGCGGGCATATGACGCTGTATCTGGGGGGTTTTGGGGCATTTAAGGCTGCTCTTGCTATGCAACCCGGTGTCTTACATATGTGGCTGTTCCTCCATACATGAGCTGTACCTGGGCAGCAGTCCAGGACACGCGGGGCTGTAGCAAGGCACGTGCAGCTATAGCTTGTGGTGAGTCGTGTTAGCAGGACCTATGAGGCCATAACTTATCTTCAATAGGTTATGGAAGCGCTGCTGCGCCGGGCATAGAGGCTGTTCCGGGGCCTAAGGGTCTATTCCTGATTAAACGGCTGAAGTCCTGAGCATATAAACCTGTGCCCAGACAATTGTATTTCTGCGGGGAAAAGGCCTGTTTCTGGTCATATGATAATTCACCAGGGAATAGGGAGGATATCTCAGGGGCAACGTACTCGCCTTGGAAACAAGACAGCACGCAGCAACTCTGGGTATTAAGCACGTTATAGATAATCAATTATTATTATAATAAAAAAAATAACCAATTATAATACAGGTGATTGACGGCCGCACGCGGCTGAAGCTGCACGCACGTGCCAGTGACTCCAACCTCCTTGCAACTTACACTCTTCAGGTGTGGCAATTACCCTTAGGAAGTGACGCAGCCACAATGACTTCAACATCTATTTATCTTTGTCCAAGGACATTAGATGAAATTCTGTCAATAGTGAAACCCTTACATATCTCACAACGTGAACACGTTAAAATAAACATTGATTTCCTTAATTCTGAATCCATTAATTTGACATGATTTGTCCTTCTGGTGCAGCATAGGGGTCGATGAGTCAATTAGTAAAACAAATCGGATTTACTCCTGATGTACATGAAATACCATTTGTATTGTCATCTCTAACGTCAATTATTCCATTCACAGAGGCAGTTGAGCGAGGTTCCCGGGATGACCCCGGGTGGTGCTTAGAAAAGATGCGCTGGGTTTTCCTGTTCATATGTTGCCATTTGTTCAACAGATCCCCCCACCATCCACACTCAGGAGGCTTTTTCAAATCTCACATCATTTGCTTGCGGCCGTTAGCTATATCGCGAGATGTCGCTCTGAAGAGCTTCACAGGGAACACTTTCCTTCGTGAGTGGCCTCCTGTTCCTCGGGGCAGCACAGGGAGGAGTGCGGCGCAAAACCGCATTCTGCAAACCAGGATGTGATGGTTAGGTGGGAAAATCGTGTTGAAAGGGGTAGGCATGTCTTGGTGCACCTCCACGTGAGATTTGATTTGCAACATTTTCACTTGAAGCCTGAATCGGCCGAGTCCCCTTTGCAAGGAGAACAGGTCGTGACAGATTTTGGGTGGGTTCCGGGCAGAGAGTCATAGCAAAAAACTTTGGGGAAAAAACATCGAAGAGAAGAGAGGAAAGAATGCATGAAGGAGCCTAGGGTGGACGAAAGGGCTGGGCTAACTAAAGGGGCCAGCCAGAACACATGTAATGTAGTTCACTGCTGAAGGTTACCAGTTAGGGTCCAGGGTGGGCAGGTTCCCATGAATCGCTCTGGGAATATTTTACAGTAGGTTGCGAGAAGTATGCCCACTTTTGCAAATGGCGCCCGCACATGATCCACACGAAAGAGTCTTGATTATGAGTTCATTTCCTGGCTGAACTGACTGCAAAATCGCAAATAATGTTTAAGGGAAACAGACAGCTTTCAGAATTTGAGCCCCGCGGCTTTGGCCCTTGGCATCCTTTTTTCTCATGAACAGGCACATTGAGATTTAAGAGGAAATTCACACATTTTCCCTCGCTCTCAGAGATTTCAAAGATAAACAGGAAGTACATCAGTAGGTCAATACACCTTCTGCAGAGATGTGTGTATTCTACAGGTCAGACATTTAAATCAGGTAGGAACAACGCTGCCGCTAATTCTTCTGGAGTCAATAAGCGCTTAGGAGATTCTAGGAGGCCCTGGGCCTCTTCATGTCTAGGCCAGAGGAGATCACGTGTCAGGCACGCCTTGTTCCATAATGAGTACACAGCTTTAATGTGTGCAATATGACAAATGGTAGAGATGCTTGGCAGGCGGCTACTTCCTAACGGCCATTAGAGCAGTGATAGAGTCACTCACATCCCAACTGTGCATCATGTAGCCTTTCTTCCAGCTGAAGTCACTTACCTGCGTACCTCTCGGGTTGGTCATTTTACATTATTTGAGTCATTCACCTTTAGAAAGACATGAGGAGAGTTAGGTCACGGTCAGACGCATCTCAAGCATCTCAGGCAGCCATTCACTCTTCTGATGTTACTTGCATAAGTCGGTTGAGGTTGGTGGGTAGTTGCCCCATTGGGGCGGGTGGGGTCGGAGCCCCACTGTCTTCAGTGAGGCAGCTCAACCATGAAGGAAAGCCAACCTGACTGGATGTGCCTCACTCCTGGACATGAAGGGATGGAAAATGCACACATGTGGAGATGCTCTGCTGTGCCACCCCAACCACGCCTGCAGTGATTCAACTCCCGATCACTGGTTGGGTTGACTGGACCCTTGGAAACTAGAGGGTCTCCGACGTCACACTACATCCCTGTTTTTCATAGTCTGTGATAGAGTCAGTGGTTTGCTGACCCAATAGAACACAAGGCCAGACTATGAGGGGATGGCTCACAACCAGAGTCTTTATCAAGGGAAGGAGCAGCAAGATCTACTGGAGGAGCCACGAGGACACTGCATGATGGAGTCAGTGCCAGTAGCACAGGACAGAACAAGATCACCCGAGCATGATGCGAGAGTGCTGTTAGCAGTGGAGCTCTGCATGGAGAGAAGGGCTACCAGAGGACTCCAGGTGCCTCCTAACTAGTTTACTGGTGCAGGTTGTAATTTTGCTATTGCCACATTTTAGCTGTAATGGGATAACTGCCATTTTAATTGCACCACCAAAAGCAAATTTGACCGTGAACTTGTGGATTTACCTCCAGCGAGAGCACTGGAGGTAAACCCTTTACTTCATTGCCAAACAGTGGCAGCTTTACTGCAAATGGAATTCTATAACAAGACTGGAGGCGAGCATTATGCTTCATCTTCATTTATTCTACTCTTCAGCAGTTCAACAAACATATATAACAAAAACCATGAAAAGTGTCCTAACAAACTTTTCTCCTTTCCAAAAACTACAAAATCCATGAGCCTCTGTAGTCCATGCTCACTCCACCCTTCACAACCCACTTCCTGTGCTTGGACTCCTCCTCTTCTTTTACTGCTCTTCAAGCAGATAAGTACTATTCCTTTCCTCTCCGAATGACAGTGGTAAACTGACTGAGTGAGAGGGAAAGTTTGTTAGTAAAGGAGATAAATAAGGTTTTGAGAGTGAAAGCACTTTGATGTGAGTGTGTGAGAAGTGGCTTTAGCACTTGTCTTCAGGTTTTATTAGGAATTTGCCACAGACGCACGTTCGTGCACTAAATTAGAGGTGTTTTCGTATCTACTCGCCGCGGGGTTTAGCCGCGGGATCCGGAGTAGATTCATTTAATGCATAATTTCAGACGCGAGGCTGATGGCCCCGTGTCGCACTTTCGGCACCTTTGGGGTTCAGTCAGCCTCGCATCCGTCAGGGCACCGGGAGAAGCTGCGCTCGAGAGGCTCAGGCCTCCTCCTTTGGGAAGGAGGAGCCGGCGCCCGCGAAGCCAGCAGTGCGCTGAGGCCGCAGCATTCGGTCTCGTAGCCCCCGCCCGCGGGTGGGCGGAGCTAGCGCACGATGCGCAGAGCTTTCGCTCCCTCAGCATAGCCCCCACCGGCGGGTGGGCGGAGCTTAATCGCGAACGAGTTGCGTAACGTCGTCTCAGAGCGACGATTGTTTGTACAACATTGCCGGCGCTCGTATGAAGTAGTGCAGCCCTATTATTGATTTTAAAAGGAGGGAGAAGCGATCTCGTGATTGCGTGCGTCGTGCTTAGCCAAATCACCATCCCTGCAATTCAGCAGCCCCTCGATATAAAGGGCATTGATAGACTCGGGTCTGTGGACCCCTACACTGCCGAGGAGCAGTAGTGTGATGCAGTGAGGGCGAGGACCCTCACAGGAGCCAGAAGGCTAAGCAAAGTTAAAGGTGCAGCCACTGGAAAAAAAAAAAAAACATTTATATCATAAGAGAGCAGTGGGCGTGCTGGGGGACCTGATCCAGGTATTTTAGGCACACAGCACAGTAGAACATGTCTGAATTTGAGTGGAGTGAGGAGGAGCAGTCCCATGACCTCGCTGCCAGCTTTAAGCAAGTGCTGGGTAGCTCTCTTATGGATGCAGTGACGGAAGGGGTGAGACCCCTACAGAAGAGGCTTGAGTCGTTGGAAGCTATGCTTTCGCAGCGGGATAATAGCACTGAAGTTGATAGGCGCACGCCCATAGGGCCCTTGAAAGAGGGACGTAAGGGGAGTAAGCTAGCCCTCAAGAGGAAAGCCTCTGACGACCCCCGGGGCTCATTTGAAGAGGCGGTAGAAAAGGCCTCAGAGGTGCCTGACGCTTTCGCGAAGCTTAAAGAAGCTCATCTGCAAAGGCAGGCGGTGCCGAACCTCACGACCCCCACTCCAGGGGATGACAACATCAGAGAAAACCCTGGCTCGGAAAAGGAGCTTGTAGGGGATCAGGCCTCCTTAGAGGAAGAAGAGGCCGAGGAGGAAGACTGGGCTAGACCCAGTGGGGGTAAGAGAGCGAGAAAGGAGAAGCATCTCCTAGAAGCGCAGGACGATATGTTCGACCCGGACAGCATCCGCAATCCGAGGTCCACCGAGTGGCAACCATCCCCCCGAGTAACCCAGTATATGGCGGTGAGGCTACGCAAACCACCAGACAAGGAGGTGAGGCAACGTCTTCGGGCGGAGTGCCCGCACCCAGACCTGCCAGGGAAAGTGGCGGAAGCGCCTGAGCCCGACCCGAAAATGCTGACCTTCGTGTCCAAAACGAGCAAGGACCCCCGTAAGGGAATTGATAGATCCAGGAAAAGCTTCCAGGAAAAGGTATTAGATTTGGCAGGTCCTCTCGCCAAGATTATGGACCTCGCAGAGAGGGCCAAGGACACTGGAGAAGAGGTTGACCCAGAGGCCCTAGCAGGGTGGGCTCAGGGAGCTGTCTGCCTTCTCGGTAACGCGAATTGCGCCATCGCGTCAGAGAGAAGAAAGGGTCTTTTACTCAAAATAGATTCAAAGTTGAGCGACTTGTCATCGTATGAAGCTGGAGAAGGAGCCCAAGGCCTCCTGTTCGGAGAGACCTTTGGGAAGGAGATGGGCCGATTCGTTGGAACATACGCTTCACTAGAGAAGGCGCAAGCATCAATTCGTAAAATATTCCCCAGCAGAGTTTTTGGGGGGACCGGCCGCGTCAGGGGTCGCGCAGCCGATCGTAACCAAGGAGGAAGGAGACCCCAAAACCCGAGAGCGCAATACTGGGAGAACAAAAGTCAAGACACGTTCTTCCCGTCCAGAGGGAGGTTCCAGAGGGGCCGAAGGTCCAGAGGTTCGGGACGAGGTCAAGGATTTACACCAGGTGAGAGCGATTCAGTATCCTCCGGTAGGGGGGAGGACGCGCATGTTTTTAGAGAATTGGCGCGAGCTTTCAAGCGATTCCTGGATATTGCAGACCGTCAGAGGTCTGCAGCTAGATTTTATAGAGGCCCCGGTTCAGCTGTACAGGCCGTAGAGCCAGAAATGAGCGCAAGCGGAACAAGCATGCCTGGACAGAGAGATAGCACAGCTTGTCGGCAAACAGGCGATAGAGAAATGCGAGACATCCCCGAAGTTTGTGAGCAATATGTTCCTGGTGCACAGGAAGGAGAAGGTACGCCCGGTTATAAATCTCAAAGAGCTGAACGGCTGGATCGTGTATCGACACTTCAAGATGGAAGGCGTCCATCAGCTCAGAGACTCCCTAAGAGAAGGAGACTGGCTGTCGCGTCTAGATCTGAAAGACGCCTATCTTACGGTACCTGTTCTCGAGGAGTACAGACCATTTCTAGCTTTTCGCTGACGAGATCGATTCTGGCAATTCAAGACAATGCCATTTGGGCTGGCCTCTGCACCCTGGGCCTTCACAAAGTTGATGAAGCCGGTAGCAGCAGCGATCAGGGAGAAGGGCGTCAGGCTGATTATTTACCTGGACAACCTCTTGCTCCTGGCAGAAAATCGGGAGGTATTGGTTTACCAAACGAAGTGGGTGCAGGACCTTCTAACCTCCTTAGGATTTCTGGTGAACACAGCGAAGTCGGATACCACACCAGCGCAAAGGTTAGACTTCCTAGGATTTGTCCTAGACACCAGGAAGGCGACTTTGGAACTTCCAGTTCGGAAGATGAGGGACATCAAGAGGGAGATCAGAGCATGCTTGGAGAAGCAGCAAGTTTCTCTCAGGACATTAGCAAGAATAGTGGGACTACTAGCAGCCTCCATCCAGGTCATTTGTCCTGGCCCCCTGCACTACCGCGTGCTGCAGAGGTTGAAGATAAAGCATCTGCAGCAAGGTCTGAAGTACCACCACTGGTACCTCTAGATCAGGACTCTATTGCAGAGCTAGAATGGTGGTTAAAGAATATGGATGCTTGGAACGGGCGAGCCATATTCAGAGACAAGCCAGATCTAGTAATAGAGTCGGACGCCAGCCGGAAAGGCTGCGGAGCCAGATTTGGGTCTCTACAGACCAGAGGCAAGTGGAGCGAAGAGGAGCTTCGTCTGCACATAAACTGTCTGGAGCTTTTAGCAGGATCGTTCGCGATCAAAGCCTTTACGAAAGAAAGAGTGAAATCTTGTGTCCTACTGAAGATGCACAACATATCAGCGGTGCGGTACATCAACCATTTAGGTGGTACGAGATCCAGGATGCTCGCAGAGCTTGCGAAGGACCTGTGGCATTTCTGCCTACGATCAGGGATGTCAGTGACAGCAGAGTACCTGCCGGGGACACTGAACGTAGTAGCAGATTGGAACTCTCAGTACCTAACGGATTCCAGCGATTGGAGGCTGGATCCAGCTGTATTTCAGAGACTGAACACGAGATGGGGACCATTGCAGGTAGACCTGTTCGCTTCCCGGCTCAATGCGCAGAGGAGCCTCTACTACAGTTGGAGGCTGGATCCGGGAGTGCATGGAACGGATGCGTTTCTGCAAGAGTGGACGGGAGGTCCGCTATACGTTTTTCCCCCCTTCATGATGTTGAGCAGAGTATTAGCGAAATGTCGGAGGGAGAAAGCGGAGTTGGTATTAGTAACACTATTATGGAAGTCACAGGTGTGGTTTCCCACCTTAATGGAAATGGTGTCGGACATACCCAGAGTCCTCCCCGACGGGGAGCGACTGCTCACGGACCCAGCTGGGTCGTGTCATCCTCTGAGAGTGAGAGGGACACTCCCGCTAGTCGCGTGCAGGATATCCGGAAACAGTGGGCACTGCCAGGAATTTCGGCACAAGCTGCTCAGCTCATCGCTGAATCCTGGGCTCCTTCCACTAGGAGGAGCTATGATGCAGCTTTGGCCAAATGGACAAGCTGGTGTAGGAACAGAAGTGTTCTTCCTGTTTCAGCACCTGTAGTGGAAATTCTGAATTTTCTAGCTAACCTATTGCAGAGCGGGAAGGCTTTCCGTACAATAGGGGTGTATAGATCAGCAATTTCTGCGGGTCACAGTGGGCGATAGTGGGCGTCCCGGCAGGAGATCATCCTGCGATAGTGAGGCTCATCAGAGGAGCAAGATTTAAGGCGCCACCGGAGCCCAAGTATAGCACAACGTGGGACGTGGCTGCTGTGCTGCGCCTTCTTGCAAGTTGGCCGGCAGATAAGTACCTGTCACTCTAGCAATTATCAGGCAAGTTAGCTATGCTATTATGCTTAGTTTCCTGCAAAAGGGTATCAGATGTGAGAGCACTAGATGTTAACAGACGGTCCTTCGGACCGGAGGGAATCACATTCTCCATAGTTAGAAGGACTAAGACAGGGACCTCTACGGTGCATTATCCGTATTTCCCGAACAATTCGAAGTGGTGTGTAGCACGATGCATTAAGGAATACGAGATTAGGACTGCGGAGTATAGAGCAGCAAGTACTACTCAGCTATTGATATCACGCGGGAAACCCTATGAAGCAGTTGCAGCAGCTACCATCGCAAGATGGGTCAAAGAGGTCATGCATGCAGCAGGTGTGAATGTGGACACGTATGGGGCCCATTCTGTGAGAGGGGCAATGGCCTCGTCGGCCGCGAGAGCAGGAGTGCCTTTGTGTGAGATAATGCTAGCTGCAGACTGGTCAAGCGATAGAACTTTTAAAGAGTTTTACTTTAAGCCAGCAGAGAGTTTGGCTAGTACGGTGTTGGGTAAGCTTTGAAAAAGCAAAATGCTCGCCTCCAGTCTTGTCATAGAAGGAAGATTACCCCTGCTATCTGCACAGGGAGTATTAATTCTATTAAAGACTAGGAGGCGAGCATTAAATTCCCACCCGAGTATTGTACTGTGTATAATATGTCAATGCAGTATTATGAGCTAGTACGTTACGTAGACACCACCCTAAAGTATCCTATTGTTGTTTTTTCATAGGAGAAGATCAAAAGAATAGCTGAAGGCAGCACCATGGCAGAGAATATCAGGAGACCGAGAGTACTCCGGCAGTTGAGTTAAAGTTCAGGAGAGTCTTCGCACTGTGGACGAGGATCAGTTAAAGACCATAAGAGACTGTCAGAGCGAGTAAAAGCAGAGGAGGAGTCCAAGCACAGGAAGTGGGTTGTGAAGGGTGGAGTGAGCATGGACTACAGAGGCTCATGGATTTTGTAGTTTTTGGAAAGGAGGAAAGTTTGTTAGGACACTTTTCATGGTTTTTGTTATATATGTTTGTTGAACTGCTGAAGAGTAGAATAAAAGAAGATGAAGCATAATGCTCGCCTCCTAGTCTTTAACAGAATTAATACTCCCTGCGCAGATAGCAGGGGTAATCTTCATTACCGCTTTTACTAAATCCATCAAGTCCACAATTGAGTCCTATCGACTCCAAAAATGATTATAAACACTGCCATGCCACAACTTGTAATCTGGCAGTATATCTGCCGGACCAAGTGGTGGTAACTGCAATTGGGTTTGGCTGTATTTATGCGCAAATACCAATGGAATACCTCCAAAATCGAAATGAGGCCCCAAGTAACGGAGGACAGCATGCCGTAGTCCTAGGCTTTCATTTTTCCATCAATTGAAGTCCAAGAGTTGTATTTTTAGGTCACTTGAATAACATAAAATAGACGAATGGAACAATGAAGTAGCAGCAACGATAATGAATGGAATCCAGTGTCCCCAGTGACATGGACACATCTGGCAACCTTACCCTTATCTATACATGGACATTGCACCTGCCGATGATCTGTTATTGTAAGGTGCTCTGTTATGTCGAATTATCTATTGACAGGTTTATTTATTCATTCTGCTTGGGCAACATACATGATTTAATTGATGTACAATCATACTCCACAGTTATGGAGAAGAAGAACAGACAGTGTGTATCTCACAATTTCAAAATGTATTAAAAATAATAAAGTAACTTCAACTAAGGTGTTGTTCAGCTTCACACCCTGGAGATCAACACAATGTTATAGGGTTGAATTATATTTTGCCATTCAAACTCAATCTACCTGACTATAGGAATTTCTCTACTGGCTCTCACGCAAGCATTCGAAGCAACTTCATACAAATATATATATATATATATATTCTAAAGGATACTAGGCTTTCTAAACATTCTTATATCTTTGATCCAAACAATACAATATATTCAATTATAACATTGCTGCTTTTTGGCCACATATTTCAACCTCTTAAAAACATGCAGTCTTCTCCAGCATCAAAACAAGTAGGCTATCAGAGAGATGTTACTTGAACATACATTATTTGTCAACACATATGTGTTCAACTTGAGCCCATATGCAAGGTAGTAAATGTATATGTTATAGGTCATTTGCAGGTCATTTAAATGGTTAGCATACATTTGACTCACACAAGTTTGAACGTAGAAAATAAGGATTTCAAGGATTCCTGCTATCTGCTCTGAACACAAATGTGTGCAGTCTTCTCAGAATGTGTATATGCTATAAACATGTGTGTGCATGACTTTCACTTAGCAGGAGTGTGCTACTTTCAATCTATACATGTGGGTGTGACTTCACATTCAACTGTGTGTGCAGCATTAAAAACCTATGTGTTTTTGCACCGCTTTCAATCTTTTCCTATGGAGTTTTCCTTCAGCTCAACATGTGTGGGCTTGAGATGTAATCTTTCCCAGCAAAATGTACAATATTAAAATATCCTTTCCCTGTCACATTATGCTTGGGTCTGCTTATGCATTCAATGATAAAGGGTCTGCAAGTGTTTAACACTTTGTACTATTCTAAGTGAATAGAACTAATGTCCTGTACTCATTTCTGTTGTACAATGATTCAGGCAAAAGTTGAAGAAGTATGACAACTCCAATTGTGTCTTTAAAGTATAAAAGCAGGCCCCGGAAATGATTGCAATCCAAAAGTCACTTTTACACCATTAAAATGATGTTGGGTGCAAACATTATTTCACACCTCGCTCTTTAAGTAGGTATCCTTTGTACCATGAGAGCAAGTTTGATGCTCACTCCAAAACAAAGTATCCTTTTTTGAATAGCCAGTCAGTCAACATGTACTTTATTTAGATAACCATATCCATAAAAGTAGCAGAAATTACAATAAAAACATACATGTGCAAGCATCATTAAAATAGAAATGTGTAACTTTTTAGAAGAGAAAGAAAAATTAACACGAAATCACAATGCTTCTCCCTTCCCAATTCATCATGCCGTAGCCACGTGCACCCATACATTATCCATTATTCCTATCCCAGACTATGTGCCATCTATTGAAATCTGTTTCACAGCTTTCCCCGGTGGAAATCTCTAATTTGCATTAATGCAAACTGCCAAAGTTAGAATGATCACCTACCTACTCCATCACACCTATGAATTTGAAAAATACACAATCAACTTTGCCAACAAACAGAGAGTTTAAGATACATACATCAATTTACCAGACATATTGTATAACCATATAAAGCTAATTATAAGACATCTTAAAATGTATCTTTTTATACCTGTTCTTTCATTCTCCTTTATCGTACTTGCCCAGCTTGACGTATAAAGGGAGACATAGCCCAGACCAAGATCAGTGTATTTACACTTAATAAAAAATATAAGGCTGGCCAATATTGCATATACTTATTATCTTTACAAGCTGGCACCAATAACTATTTTCTCATCTCGTTTGCGGGGCAGAATAAGACGAAATGAACCTCTGCCCCACACATGGGGCACCGAGCTTGTAGGCTCAGTCTCATCCTTTTTGACAGGACGGCGCCCAATGGTAGGCAATAAAAGCAAGCCCTTGGGATAGGGTACCTTTGAGCTTTACTGTTTGTCCAAACCAAGTACTCCTATATTGTAATAGGTGCTATAACCATGAAACACTTATTTTCTGGTTTCACAATTTCCAGCGACTCCCTTCTCTCATTTATCCAAACTTTGGCTCCGTTTTTTAGATCATGACCCATGTGTTTTTTTTAATAAAATTGGATTATTAAAAAACCTTGCTGCATGAATATTCTCCAGCATTGATTTTATATTTGAGAGCCATTTAATCTTCTCCACTCCTGTTCTCATTGGTATATTCTTCAAAATAAACTGTGTCAAATTGGCATTCGGATTCGTCCACACCCTAATCTATAATAGGATGAGTTCTAATGCTATCTCATCCTGAATGAAGGACAGGCCTACCTCATTATGAATGGCAAAGTTCAGAGCAGAACTTAGTAAGGTCAACAACTTCTTCCAGAAGGCATTCTCCTGTCTCTGGATGGCCGTGTACATGGCAAATCCCCATACTGCCACCCCATATTTGACTATCCCACATGTTCTAGCAATATAAATTGACCTTATTATAGTTAACGGATGCTGCTTATGTTGTGCCTAAGGAATCGAGAGATGCCCCATATTGACTGTTTCATTAAATGTCGTCATTTTTCAAGATGGGAGTCTGTTGTAAACACCTCAGAGAATCGAATTCCCAAATAGTCCAAAGGATTGACTCGCAGGATGGGATCAGAGTTACACCACATTGTTGTAAATGTTACGTTCTTCTTCATCAGACAGCAGGTCATTCCCGCTGATGTTTGAGAATTGACCTGTAAGTCTAGGTGCGCCATCAAGCATGTCTATGTGCTAATTAGAAGTTGCCAGGCTCTATGGGTATGAAAAATGAGTACAGAGTCATCCGCCTATCTTGGGTACATCAGCATGCCCTCCACCAATTCTCTATGGAGACTGTTAATATACAAAGAAACAAAAATGGGGCAAGAACGCACCCTTGTCTGATCCCGGCCCATATGGGGAACCAGGGAGTACAATGTCCTTTACCTCCTGACCTTACAGAATCCTCATAATTTTTGTGTAATGTAATAAGGATGTCCAAAATTCCAGATGGACAGTCATAGGACCTAAGCACCAGCCATAGCTTACATCTATTTACTTTATCAAAGGCAGTGCATGAATGCCAAATAAGCAGACACTTTTTTAATGGGGAGAGAGTGTGCCATTACCAAATACAAATTCTAACCCTGCTTCATAGGTCCCAGCGTCGGGTGGGACCCTAGTTGAATAGGGGCGAGTATTGCGTGTGATACCGCCCAATCTTCCACAGCATTTAGAAGACATCTCCCAAAAATGTGAAAGCTTATATGTAGAAGGGTGATGGGCCTGTAAGCTTTAGGAGAGTCTCTGCAGCCCTTCTTACATATAGGAACAATAATCGCTTTGCTACACTCATTGGGTGCTATGCCCTTCTCAATTATGACATTAAATAATACTGTGAAAAGAGGGTGCCATAATTCATTGTAGTCCTAGTTGTAATCAGCAGGGATCCCATCGGTCCCAGATGCTCTATTACGTTTGGAAGCTGTAATGGCCTTTGTGACCTCATTAAGAGGATAATTGGAGAGGGACGTTTTTAACTGTTCTAGGAACATTTCCCAGCATATCCTCAACATTACTATAGTCTGTTTGTATGCTTACTCTCTCCACCTTGACCGGACCATTGTATAACTTGGTAAAATGTTCCACTCAACTAGTATTTGGGATCCTAGGTTCCATTCCAGATGCTGCATGGAATATGTTGGAGCCTTATTCACTGCTTCCCAGAACATTTTGGAGTTCTTACTCCTACTTGCTGCTTCAAATGTTTCCCGGACGATCTTATCTAATTCCATTTTCCTCGACTCAAGGTCTTTTTTATAATGGGATCTAGCGGATATGATTTTGCCCCTGGAGGTCCAATAGAGACAAGAGAGCCCAATTCGCTGATCTACATTGGTCATCGAGCCATCCCTTGTCCGTTCCTTTTTTATTACTCCTTGTGCTTTAAATCACAAATAACTCTCTGAACTCCAAAATGAGTTCCCTGTAAGTTGATAAAATTACAACAGGATCCTCTTCCTCATTCAACAATGTCAGACATTTTAGGACGTTCTGTTTCCATACGAGATCTGCTACTAATGTTTTTTTGGCCCTCTGCCACATTAATCGTTTGGTGGACTGACCCCTTCGGCTGGCATACGCCAAATTCTGAATAGTATTATCTCTTGGGGAGCCCCCATTCAATTGGACAGCCATCACCAGGGCATAGTGATCGCTAAAAAAAACCTGTATAAACGCAGACATTCTTGATCCCATCCCATCTGTTGACTGTCACAAAACATAGTGAATAGTGGAAGTGCCTCTAGTGCTACTAAAGGTTGGTAAACCAGGTATGTCATCTCCCAACCTTCCATTAACTAATCTCATTCCCATTTTCAGAAGCCAATACCAACATTTTAGGCCCTCTGCACAAATTCTTGGTTCCGACATATAGGGAGTCAAAATCCGCAACACTGCATCTTCCTCAGGATCACCCAAGCCTCATGGCGGGCCATTGCCCAATCTAATATTCAAATCTACCCCCCCCCCAGCCGTTAGCATGATAGTCAATTTTCCGAACCTTTCTTCAATTCCCAGTTTGTCAAAGTAATTGAAAGAGGAGGGGCAAGGGAGGAGTTGAGGCAGTATGAGGTTAGCCTTGGTGTAATAAAGGTGTAATCGATCCCCTGGCTGTCCGCACCTTATTTGACCCAACAGTAAGGCTGCCATGAGGGATTGGAACATCAGACAGGGCAGCCCCCTAACTGGAATCCAACACAGCCCCAAACTGCTTGTTGGGGAATCTCATTAGAAATACCCTCCAAGCTCTCTAGCTAAGATATTCCTTTGGCAACCTTTCATGTCCCAGTCAAAAATGAGCTGCCTTTCCTTTTTCTCGCATAAGTATGGGCGTTGGATCGAGTACATGGCAACTTGAAGAACGCAAGCCCTTTGCCGGATTAGAATGACAGAATTAGTTTTTATCATAAACAGGATGCAAATATGTATTGTCACAGAATATAATTAATATATGTTACTATCACCTAGCACAGGGGTCCGCAATCTTTGTCTCTCCAGATGTTTTGGACTACAACTCCCATCATCCCCAACCAGCATAGTCAATAGCCAGATATCATGGGAATTGTAGTCCGAAACATCTGGAGAGTCAAAGGGTGCAAGCCCCTGACCTCGCATAACACCAATTCTATTAAATTCATTTATTTATTAATGATTTGTGTTCTTAAATAGTGCCTTGTTCGGGATACCCTGTAATAAAAGCTTTTCTTATTTAAAGGTACCCAATTAATTGCCCTCAGAAGGATGAAGCACTGAAGGACTAAGCCAAATCTGCCACTGGATTCGGACCTGTGGACCTTGCACCCATGCACCCTCGGGACTTTGCTCGAATGTCTAGGGCAACAACTTAATTCACCCAGAAAATGTCTATGTCAACCCTACCACGATTTAGTCCTGTCACCTAGAGATCACAT
Source organism: Ambystoma mexicanum (assembly GCF_040938575.1). Taxonomy (NCBI): domain Eukaryota; kingdom Metazoa; phylum Chordata; class Amphibia; order Caudata; family Ambystomatidae; genus Ambystoma; species Ambystoma mexicanum. The sequence goes on along the minus strand of NC_090923.1, from coordinate 1,454,862,996 downwards.
GCAACTCTGCTACACACCCGGTTGCATATATGTGAACACACCACTAATTTATTTATTTATTTATTTTTATTTATTACATTTGTTAAACGCCCAAACCCTCGGGTATCACAGCGTTGTTACTGACATTTTATGGTAAAATCAACAATATTACATTGACATAAACAACACTGGTACAAACGTTTACATGGGTGGTTACTTTCAATATTTACAGGTATTGGTCTGCCCTAGGGAGGCATCTGTCTCGACCTGCGGAGGGTGGAAGTTTTATGGGATGTGTCGGATAACTAGTATTGGTGAAAGAGCTAGGTTTTTAGTAGTTTTTTGAAACATTGGGATTAGTCTTCACTTTTAATGCTAAGTGGAAGCTCATTCCATAGGTTCGGGGCCATGACTAAGAAGCTGTTGCCTCCTGCTCTGGCGCTTTTGAAACAGGGGACAGCAAGGAGCGATTCTTTATTGGATCTGAGTGTTCTATATGATTCTTTGTTGCTTATTGAGTTATTTAAGTAGATAGGCGTTTTATTGGTTAGGCATTTGTGGGTGATACACAGCGCTTTAAAGATGATTCTTGCCTTAATGGGTAGCCAATGTGTCTCCCTCCTAATGTTAGAGATATGGTCAGACTTCTTGATTCCTAGGGCTGCTCGTAGTGCTTTGTTTTGCATTAATTGTAGTTTCCCTAGGTTGGCCTTGGAAGTCCCTACCAGGAGTATGTTACAATAGTCCAGCTTAGATAGAATTAACGCTTTAGCTAATGTGATGCAGTTTGTAGGTAGGCTTGAGGTACTGGCGACTCAATGCAATCAATTTGGAGGTGTAGGATGTGGTCGCTGATAAAGCGCTTACATGTCTGGTCATTGTAAGGTTAGCATCCAAATAAACTCCTAGGATTTTGACCTGTTTCTATAATGGGATTAGGGAGCCATCAATGTTGATAGCTGAGTAGTCCGAATGGAGTGCGCTCATCTTGTTTTGGGAGCCCACAATGAGAATTTCCGTCTTCTCATTGTTAAGGCATGTGTATATCTTGTTGATAATCCTCATATCCTGGGCATAGTCCCCTGAGATTGGAATGAGAATCTGGGTGTCATCTGCAAAATTCGTGTAGATGACACCCATGGCGTCTAGCACCGAGAAGAGTAGCTTTGTGTATGCATTGTGTAGAGTGGGCAAGAGACAGGACCCTTGGGGTTCCCCGATGGGGACTGGTATGGGGTCGGCCACTTCTTTGCCAATGCTTACTCTAGGCGTACGTTCAGCTAGAAAAGATTTCACCCAGAGGGTGGCATCGTTAGAGAAACAGAAATCGTTGGCTAGCATGGCGCAGAGTTTGTCATGGTCAACCAAATCGAAATATCTAATAATAGTAGTATGCCGTGTTTACCTGAGTCCCTGATGGTGTCAATCTGGATTTTTAGATTTTCAATCACTAAATGAAATATGGATGTATGTTTGTTCCCACCAATTAAGTCAACTTCTCAATAAGTTGTTCATGTTAAATCAGTGGAGATCGCTGATTGGTACATCTACCTGGTTGTTTGCCTTTAGTGCATTGAACGATGCACTGTGAACCAATACCTAGTTGTGTTTTTAATAAAAGTACTTTGCTGGATTGCCTTCTAAACACTTGCAGACAAGAATATCCTATCGTGCTCCTTTTCTCTTTTAGAGTGAATCATACTTATTTTCACCACACACGTGTATAAAGGTTTCTTAAATGTTGTCAGATTTATTCACCATGTGGTTTGGTGCTTTGCAGGTATTATTCAATGAAGAGTACTTTTAACCCTTCAAAAAGACTATTTTGCAGAAAGCATTTGCCATCGGTGTAAAACTACACATAGGGGTGTTGTAGTATAGTGCCTGAAATGCAAGCTGTATAACAAGAATGTCTGGATTAGAATACCAGTTTGCCCACTTCAACAAAGGATGGAGCACATATTTCTCCAGGGTGTAATGTAAATGAAAGTCATAAAAGCATTACATAAGGCTTGGTCGAGAGGAGGGGTGGATCGGAAATTACAATTCCGATGCCCCGTTTCTCTCCACCGTACAAATATACCAACAGCATGGAGTGTGAATTCTTGTATTTTACACCAGCTAAAAGCATGTGGACTCCATAGGATTCCAGTGTAAAGGCCACCTGCCATACGTACATGGCAGGCAGTGTTTACTCCATTTGCATGGAGGGGTGCAAAAGGGCGGTGTACACCTTTCTATACTCCCCTTTTACACTCCACTGGGCAAATGAGGGGAACTGTTCACACAAAAGTGCAAACGCAGATGCAGGTATGCAGGAGACGCTGCACGACAACAAATAGGACGCAAAGGTAATTTTCACGCGCTCTGGAGCACTTAGGAACCGAGGATCGGATCCTCTGCAGCAACGCCCTCTCAGGACAAGGCTCAGTGTTGTGTGTTGCAGGTATGAAGGCGACTCTGCCTGACGACGCGTAGCATGCAACACAACTTTCCTCGCTCCCGAGCCTTTAAGAACCGAGGATCGAACCCTCCGCGGCAAAGCCCTTGAAGGACAAAGCTGCAGTGTTGTGCAATGCAGGTACGCACAAGACGCTGCCCAATGACACGTAGCACGCGACACAACTTTCCACGGTCATGAGCCTTTTAGAACCGAGTATCGGACCCTCTGTGCCAAAGCCCTCGCAGGACAAGGCTGCAGTGTTGTGTGACGCAGGTGTTAGGCAGCAATGAGGTAGCGGCGCAGATTGTGAGTTCAGACAATTTCAGCCTCCATCTGCATCCACAAGGTAAGAAGGTGCAGGGAGGGAGAGTAGCACTGCTGTATTCCATGCAACTCCCAGACCTTGCGCGTCTGTCCCATTATCCCTCTTGCCACACGAGCGTCCTTTTGCAATTATTCCCCGCTTCCCCAGCCTGCACATCCACCCTTCTCCCTTCCCCACCCTTGCTCCCTTCTCAATTTAGGCCCTGCCAGCACACCCGTCCCCTCTACCCTTTCCCCACTTGCGTTCCTTCACAACTTATGCCCAGCTCCCCACATTCTTCACACCACATGCATCCCCTCGCAACTTAGGTCCAGCTCCCCTCATTCTTCGCGCCACGTACGTTACCTCACAACTTAGGCCCAACTGCCCCTGACGATGCTGTTCTCTTATCCACAGCCTGAGGGGGCTAAAACATAACTTAGAAATGTTTACGAAGAAGTGCCAAGAACTGTCTATGTCACTTAACCTTGAGAAGACCAAGGTGATGGTCTGCGGTAGAAGGAACCAGAAGAAACTGAAACTAACCATCTCTTTAGGTGAGTATGTGCTGGAGCAGGTGCAGCACTATGGCTTTTTGGGAGTTAGATTTACTGAGGATCTGACATGGTTCGCCAATATTGCGCAAGCTGCAGCTACCCTGGAAAAATATAGCAGGGGTGTATGCTGCCTTTATAATAAAATGGGAAGGGGTGCAGTTACTCCTGCTAATAAATTGTATCAGGAATAGGGGAGGGCAGCGGCTTTGTATGGAGCAGAAATCTGGGGTCACTGCCCCTCTGCAGAGCTGAGTCGGGTGGACAATGGTTTCCTAAGGAGCCTTCTTATGCAGCCCAAGGGAGCACCTATGGCAAGTTAAGGTGGAAGTGTGCTCTGAAGTCCATTGGGGAAGCTACAGACATGAAGCCACTGATCCACTGGGCAAGGCTCTGGAGTACCCCGGAACTTGATAAATATCGTGAAGCAATGCTAAATTTGAGTGGCACAGCGGGCAAGAGCCCAATGTCCTGGCTGTGATTAATTAAGTGTGGCTTAGAGAAGTTTGGCATGGGGCTTCTCTGGACTAGCCCAGAAAGTTTAACACTGAGGAATAAGGCTGGGTTAAGGAGTAAGTGCACTGATGCCATAATCAACCAGATGAGAATCTCATGTGAGGCTTTAAGCACTGGGGCGCTGTACATATTACTGAAACAGGTGTACGGCTTTGAATCCTATCTCGACTTGGTAACTACTGTTTATGCCCAGTGCTTATATATCCAACTGCGCACCAACACTCTTAAACTAGCAAGCTACACAGCAAAATGTCCCAGACTCCTGAGTTGGGCTGTAAGGTTTGCGGCAATTCTGAGGAGTCCATTATGCATTTTTTAATATTTTGTCCAGGATACTTGTGGCTGAGAAAGTGCTATCTGCTCCCAATATTACACATAAAGGGTGTCAGATTGTTTACTGAGACTGCGACCCGGTGTAAAAACTCCACAGACCTGAATCTGGTATACTATACTGCGAAATTTGTACACAGACCCTGGTTGCACAGGGCTAATTATTGAACATTAGCTTTGTAGTGGGATTGGCTGGTGAAAATCTTTGCTCCTGTAACTGATGAATGTTATACTATCCTTCGAGCATGGTTCTTTGATACACTGAATTTGTACAGAATGCACGGGACTGGTTGGTGAAACTTTCTGCCCCTATAATTGATTAATTTTATATTCCCCTTGTCCATGGCTTCTACCGATTGTAATTTTACTTATTTTTAACAAATGTGACTCAATGAATTTGTTTTTGATGCTATGTATGTATGTGATCGTTTTTATGCTTTTATGGCTTTCAGCCAAATAAATCTATGTTCAACACATACTTAGGCCCATCTCCCCCTGTCTTTGCATCACGTGCATTCCTCACAACTCAGGCCCAGCTCCACCCGTCCTTTGCACCACGTGTGTTCCCTCGCAACTTAGGCCCAGCTCCCCCATCTGCGTGCCATGTGTGTCCCCACGCAATCTGTCCCCTCTTCCCCAACCTAGCGCATCCCTCTCTGCAATGCTCCCCATGCATCTGACCCCGCACCACTATCCTAGATCATCCCTCTCTGCGTTGCTCACCACATAACTTGTCTCCTCTCCCCAGGCCATGCGTATCCTTCTCACAGTTGCCCCCACACAACCCAGTCCCGCTCCCCTCCTCTCCTTCCTCCTCCAGCTCCCCTGAGCAGTCACCAGTGTATTGTTCCTTGCTTTTGTCGCTGCATTCCACACCCTTTCGTACAGCGACTATTGTATTGTCATTCCACTGCATCGCTTGGATTTCCCTCCTTCGTCCAGATCTCCTTGGATTACCATTGTTTGCGTATTTTGTTTTGTAGTGTTATCATTGTATTGTTTACGTGCTGCATTGTGTGTATTTCTTGTCTTCCCCTTTTGGTCCCCTAGGACTACCAGCTGTGTGTTCTGTATGGTGCTTGCATTCTCACCCCCTTGAGTACCATTGTAGTGTACATTTATTGCGTGCACTGTTTTCTCCACTCATGCTAGGGCCCTGCAAGGTTCCTGTGTTCTTGTTTTGTGGTGTCGTTATTTGTTGCCCCCTCCATTGTGTGTGGTCCTTCCTGTTTGCCCTTAGTGTATGACTTCCCCCTCGCCCTCCTGCCTGGGCTGCACCCTCCCTCCTCTTCTCTCTGCCCGCACCCACTATGGTGCTGACTGTCTCCCCTATCTTCTCTAACTGCTATTCTATTGACTATCCTATACCTCTCACTAAGTCTGGTAGGAAGAAACTCAATAGGAACATCCTGGTCTCCAAACCAGGCCTTCCTATCGCTGATACCTACACCAGTGCTTCCACCAGTCAGACCCTCACCAACATCCTCTTTATCGTTCCCTCTCCAGGCCTAGTGACCCTACATATGGTCTCTGTTCTCATTTCTTCTCTTCTCCCATTAATGGTGGCACCCGGTTGGAGGCTCTCCTGGCCCCCTTCCACTCCTCCACAACCTTCATTAATGTTTACTTAAATGGCACCATCTTGGTCCAGGGCCCTCAGGCCAATCTCTTCTTTTTCAATAGACGCTTCACGCATCTTATCAACTTCTTTCCTTCTCCTGCTACTCCTACTTTTGCCTCCGACAGGCCGAGACGGACATGTGGAGAAGCCCAGATCCCACAAGTGAAGATTGCATTGTGTTCCAAGGACGCCAGTGACCCTTCCGGGTGAACGGTAGAGTTGGGGAGGCGAGATCAAGCCTGTGGTACTAACCTTGACTCAAAACTCAGAAACACCAAACAAGAAAGAGGCGCACACAGCCGGTGAGTTGGCAAGCGACCTGAGAGACCAGTGTGTGTTAAAGTGAATTAAGTAGCAACATCATATCACAAGTGACGGCTGCAGGAGTGTGGGTGAGACGCAAAGAAAGGAAGACCTGTGAATGACAGCTGGAAAATCAGCGATTCTAAGTAACGGAGTGGTCTAGTGAAAGGAAGTAACCCACTCGAATGTCTCTGTGAAAGGTACTTCGTTTAAAGCGAGAAAGCAAATGGACAGTGAAAGTAAAAGGAAGAACATTCATTCCTACAGAAGGGAAGAGTGAAAGTCACATAGTGAATTTTGAATCAAAGTGGTCCTGCAGTGGTCTGACAAATAAGCCACGCACATTCGAAAGTCTTACACATCTGAAAGGGGTCCGAGCACGGCAGAGGGAGACCCAAAGTTTGTGTGGAAAGTTGTTGTGAATGGTCTGAGCACGACAGAGGGAGAACCAGAGTGCAATAAGCTTGGGGAAGGGAGCCCCCCTTTCAACCTGTGTTGAACTTTATCGTAGGAGATCTGAGCACGACAGAGGGAAATCTAAAAGAACTGTCTGGTCAATGGTCTGAGCCCGGCAGAGTGGGATCTTTTTGTAACATTTTGGATAAGAAATTATTTTGGAAGAAAGAGAGAGTCTCGAGTGTGGAAGGCCATGCTGGCCTTGATCCACAGCTTTTTGAACTGCGCATATTGTATGGGAAGCCGAGCCAGAGTGTGTTATCCTGCCTACAAGGATCGCCTTAATCCATGAGTCCTAATGTGGGGAAGAAAGCTGGTTCAACCACGTTATCATTTGAACACTGACTTTTCCTTTTGTAGAAATGTTTCCTTGTCACGCTTTTTGTACAAGACATAGGGCAGGCAGTAGGTTTTTTAGCATTGGCCATTTTGATTTGACAGACTCCACTGGGACTGCGTTATTTATTATTTGATGGTCGAGGTTACTCCCATCTTAGTTATAGGGTAGAATAGGAGTTTTTCCAATCCAAACCATTTAAATAAAGGTTTTACAAATTGTACCCATTGTGTCAGGGTCTGTTTGTAATACCATGCCTCCTGTGGACCTCCTAAGCCCTTTGCACGGCTCTGGCATCTCATTTCACCACTAAAACTCAGGAAATCCTATCCACTCTCTCCTCTTCCTCTACCTCTACCCTTCCAGCCTTATCTCCTCTTCCTTTCTCCTCCTTCTCCCTGTTCACTCTGACGATGTTTCTAGACAAGTCGAACTATGAAAGTCTCGTCAAAGCAGGTGCTCCACTGCTCTTCCAGAACCATTAGGGACCATAGCAACACCCTTACTCTTTTGCCACTGGAAACTTCCCCTCCCTGCTTAAGTACTCCCTCGTGCACCCCCTCCTTAAGAAGCCTTTGCAATCCTTTCTCTCTGGCTAACTATTGCTCGATCTCCATCACTCCTTTCCTGGGCAAACTCCTTGAAAATCTGACCATCTCCCAGCTTAATCTACATACTGAATCTGTTGGTTGTCTCCATGACCACAGTCTGGCTTCAGGGCAGGCAGAAGCACAGACACTGCTCTTCTGAACACCCGTGAAGACTTGCTCTAGAATCTAGACTCTAACCTTCCTTCTGTCCTCATTCTCCTTGATCAAACCTCTGTTTCGACACGGTGAACCATGCCATCTTGCTCAATTGTCTCCATGACAACCTGGGTATCTCTGGTCAGGCCCTAGCCTGGTTGACCTCCTTTCTCTTAGAATCGACTCTCCCAGATCCAACTTGGGTCTTTACTCTCTTCTATCTCTCTCTCTCTACATCTGATGCCCTCCAGGGGTCTAACCTCTCTCCCTGGCTCTTTAACCACTACCTGGCACGTCTGGCCCAATGCATCTCTGCCTGCTGTTCTAACTTTCAGTGTTAGGCGGATGACACCCAGCTCTCCTTCAGGCTCCCCTCAGCCTCTTCCGCACCTTCTCTCATACCTGACTGTCAGTCCTCAATTCAGGAATGGTGTGCCTCCAACGATCTCCGCCTTAATGCCAATAAGACCGAGATCCTTCTCATTGGGACACCTGCTCCCACATTCCCTCTCTCTCTCTGGCCGCACACCCTGGGCACTATAACTACACCTTCCACATGGGACACCAAGCTTGTAGGCTCAGTCTCATCCTTTTTGACAGGACGGCGCCCAATGGTAGGCAATTAAAGCAAGCCCTTGGGATAGGGTACCTTTGAGCTTTACTGTTTGTCCAAACCAAGTACTCCTATATTGTAATAGGTGCTATAACCATGAAACACTTATTTTCTGGTTTCACAATTTCCAGCGACTCCCTTCTCTCATTTATCCAAACTTTGGCTCCGTTTTTTAGATCATGACCCATGTGTTTTTTTAATAAAATTGGATTATTAAAAAACCTTGCTGCATGAATATTCTCCAGCATTGATTTTATATTTGAGAGCCATTTAATCTTCTCCACTCCTGTTCTCATTGGTATATTCTTCAAAATAAACTGTGTCAAATTGGCATTCGGATTCGTCCACACCCTAATCTATAATAGGATGAGTTCTAATGCTATCTCATCTTGAATGAAGGACAGGCCTACCTCATTATGAATGGCAAAGTTCAGAGCAGAACTTAGTAAGGTCAACAACTTCTTCCAGAAGGCATTCTCCTGTCTCTGGATGGCCGTGTACATGGCAAATCCCCATACTGCCCCCCCATATTTGACTATCCCACATGTTCTAGCAATATAAATTGACCTTATTATAGTTAACGGATGCTGCTTATGTTGTGCCTAAGGAATCGAGAGATGCCCCATATTGACTGTTTCATTAAATGTCGTCATTTTTCAAGATGGGAGTCTGTTGTAAACACCTCAGAGAATCGAATTCCCAAATAGTCCAAAGGATTGACTCGCAGGATGGGATCAGAGTAACACCACATTGTTGTAAATGTTACGTTCTTCTTCATCAGACAGCAGGTCATTCCCGCTGATGTTTGAGAATTGACCTGTAAGTCTAGGTGCGCCATCAAGCATGTCTATGTGCTAATTAGAAGTTGCCAGGCTCTATGGGTATGAACAATGAGTACAGAGTCATCCGCCTATCTTGGGTACATCAGCATGCCCTCCACCAATTCTCTATGGAGACTGTTAATATACAAAGAAACAAAAATGGGGCAAGAACGCACCCTTGTCTGATCCCGGCCCATATGGGGAACCAGGGAGTACAATGTCCTTTACCTCCTGACCTTACAGAATCCTCATAATTTTTGTGTAATGTAATAAGGATGTCCAAAATTCCAGATGGACAGTCATATGACCTAAGCACCAGCCATAGCTTACATCTATTTACTTTATCAAAGGCAGTGCATGAATGCCAAATAAGCAGACACTTTTTTAATGGGGAGAGAGTGTGCCATTACCAAATACAAATTCTAACCCTGCTTCATAGGTCCCAGCGTCGGGTGGGACCCTAGTTGAATAGGGGCGAGTATTGCGTGTGATACCGCCCAATCTTCCACAGCATTTAGAAGACATCTCCCAAAAATGTGAAAGCTTATATGTAGAAGGGTGATGGGCCTGTAAGCTTTAGGAGAGTCTCTGCAGCCCTTCTTACATATAGGAACAATAATCGCTTTGCTACACTCATTGGGTGCTATGCCCTTCTCAATTATGACATTAAATAATACTGTGAAAAGAGGGTGCCATAATTCATTGTAGTCCTAGTTGTAATCAGCAGGGATCCCATCGGTCCCAGATGCTCTATTACGTTTGGAAGCTGTAATGGCCTTTGTGACCTCATTAAGAGGATAATTGGAGAGGGACGTTTTTAACTGTTCTAGGAACATTTCCCAGCATATCCTCAACATTACTATAGTCTGTTTGTATGCTTACTCTCTCCACCTTGACCGGACCATTGTATAACTTGGTAAAATGTTCCACTCAACTAGCATTTGGGATCCTAGGTTCCATTCCAGATGCTGAATGGAATATGTTGGAGCCTTATTCACTGCTTCCCAGAACATTTTGGAGTTCTTACTCCTACTTGCTGCTTCAAATGTTTCCCGGACGATCTTATCTAATTCCATTTTCCTCGACTCAAGGTCTTTTTTATAATGGGATCTAGCGGATATGATTTTGCCCCTGGAGGTCCAATAGAGACAAGAGAGCCCAATTCGCTGATCTACATTGGTCATCGAGCCATCCCTTGTCCGTTCCTTTTTTATTACTCCTTGTGCTTTAAATCACAAATAACTCTCTGAACTCCAAAATGAGTTCCCTGTAAGTTGATAAAATTACAACAGGATCCTCTTCCTCATTCAACAATGTCAGACATTTTAGGACGTTCTGTTTCCATACGAGATCTGCTACTAATGTTTTTTTGGCCCTCTGCCACATTAATCGTTTGGTGGACTGACCCCTTCGGCTGGCATACGCCAAATTCTGAATAGTATTATCTCTTGGGGAGCCCCCATTCAAATGGACAGTCATCACCAGGGCATAGTGATCGCTAAAAGAAACCTGTATAAATGCGGACATTCTTGATCCCAGCCCATCTGTTGACTGTCACAAAACATAGTGAATAGTGGAAGTGCCTCTAGTGCTACTAAAGGTTGGTAAACTAGGTATGTCATCTCCCAACCTTCCATTAACTAATCTCATTCCCATTTTCAGAAGCCAATACCAACATTTTAGGCCCTCTGCACAAATTCTTGGTTCCGACATATAGGGAGTCAAAATCCCCAACGCTGCATCTTCCTCAGGATCACCCAAGCCTCCTGGCGGGCCATTGCCCAATCTAATATTCAAATCCCCCCCCCCCAGCTATTAGCATGATAGTCAATTTTCCGAACCTTTCTTCAATTCCCAGTTTGTCAAAGTAATTGAAAGAGGAGGGGCAAGGGAGGAGTTGAGGCAGTATGAGGTTAGTCTTGGTGTAATAAAGGTGTAATCGTTCCCCTGGCTGTCCGCACCTTATTTGACCCAACAGTAAGGCTGCCATGAGGGATTGGAACATCAGACAGGGCAGCCCCCTAACTGGAATCCAACACAGCCCCAAACTGCTTGTTGGGGAATCTCATTAGAAATACCCTCCAAGCTCTCTAGCTAAGATATTCCTTTGGCAACCTTTCATGTCCCAGTCAAAAATGAGCTGCCTTTCCTTTTTCTCGCATAAGTATGGGCGTTGGATCGAGTACATGGCAACTTGAAGAATGCAAGCCCTTTGCCGGATTAGAATGACAGAATTAGTTTTTATCATAAACAGGATGCAAATATGTATTGTCACAGAATATATTTAATATATGTTACTATCACCTAGCACAGGGGTCCGCAATCTTTGTCTCTCCAGATGTTTTGGACTACAACTCCCATCATCCCCAACCAGCATAGTCAATAGCCAGATATCATGGGAATTGTAGTCCGAAACATCTGGAGAGTCAAAGGGTGCAAGCCCCTGACCTCGCATAACACCAATTCTATTAAATTCATTTATTTATTAATGATTTGTGTTCTTAAATAGTGCCTTGTTCGGGATACCCTGTAATAAAAGCTTTTCTTATTTAAAGGTACCCAATTAATTGCCCTCAGAAGGATGAAGCACTGAAGGACTAAGCCAAATCTGCCACTGGATTCGGACCTGTGGACCTTGCACCCATGCACCCTCGGGACTTTGCTCCTATGTCTAAGGCAACAACTTAATTCACCCAGAAAATGTCTATGTCAACCCTACCACGATTTAGTCCTGTCACCTAGAGATCACATGCAACTCTGCTACACACCCTGTTGCATATATGTGAACACACCACTAATTTATTTATTTATTTATTTTTATTTATTACATTTGTTAAACGCCCAAACCCTCGGGTATCACAGCGTTGTTACTGACATTTTATGGTAAAATCAACAATATTACATTGACATAAACAACACTGGTACAAACGTTTACATGGGTGGTTACTTTCAATATTTACAGGTATTGGTCTGCCCTAGGGAGGCATTTGTCTAGACCTGCGGAGGGTGGAAGTTTTATGGGATGTGTCGGATAACTAGTATTGGTGAAAGAGCTAGGTTTGTAGTAGTTTTTTGAAACATTGGGAGGAATCTTCACTTTTAATGCTAAGTGGAAGCTCATTCTATAGGTTCGGGGCCATGACTAAGAAGCTGTTGCCTCCTGCTCTGGCGCTTTTGAAACAGGGGACAGCAAGGAGCAATTCTTTATTGGATCTGAGTGTTCTATATGATTCTTTGTTGCTTATTGAGTTATTTAAGTAGATAGGCGCTTTATTGGTTAGGCATTTGTGGGTGATACACAGCGCTTTAAAGATGATTCTTGCCTTAATGGATAGCCAATGTGTCTCCCTCCTAATGTTAGAGGTATGGTCAGACTTCTTGATTCCTAGGGCTGCTCGTAGTGCTTTGTTTTGCATTAAGTGTAGTTTCCCTAGGTTGGCCTTGGAAGTCCCTACAGGAGTATGTTACAATAGTCCAGCTTAGATAGAATTAACACTTTAGCTAATGTGATGCAGTTTGTAGGTAGGCTTGAGGTACTGGCGACTCAATGCAATCAATTTGGAGGTGTAGGATGTGGACGCCGATAAAGCGCTCACATGTCTGGTCATTGTAAGGTTAGCATCCAAATAAACTCCTAGGATTTTGACCTGTTTCTAATCTGGGATTAGGGAGCCATCAATGTTGATAGCTGAGTAGTCCAAATGGAGTGCGCTCATCTTGTTTTGGGAGCCCACAATGAGAATTTCCGTCTTCTCATTGTAAAGGCATGAGTATATCTTGTTGATAATCCTCATATCCTGGGCATAGTCCCCTGAGATTGGAATGAGAATCTGGGTGTCATCTGCAAAATTCGTGTAGATGACACCCATGGCATCTAGCACCGAGAAGAGTAGCTTTGTGTATGCATTGTGTAGAGTGGGCGAGAGACAGGACCCTTGGGGTTCCCCGATGGGGACTGGTATGGGGTCGGCCACTTCTTTGCCAATGCTTACTCTAGGCATATGTTCAGCTAGAAAAGATTTCACCCAGAGGGTGGCATCGTTAGAGAAACAGAAATCGTTGGCTAGCATGGCGCAGAGTTTGTCATGGTCAACCAAATCGAAATATCTAATAATAGTAGTATGCCGTGTTTACCTGAGTCCCTGATGGTGTCAATCTGGATTTTTAGATTTTCAATCACTAAATGAAATATGGATGTATGTTTGTTCCCACCAATTAAGTCAACTTCTCAATAAGTTGTTCATGTTAAATCAGTGGAGATCGCTGATTGGGACATCTACCTGGTTGTTTGCCTTTAGTGCATTGAACGATGCACTGTGAACCAATACCTAGTTGTGTTTTTAATAAAAGTACTTTGCTGTATTGCCTTCTAAACACTTGCAGACAAGAATATCCTATCGTGCTCCTTTTCTCCTTTAGCGTGAATCATACTTATTTTCACCACACACGTGTATAAAGGTTTCTTAAATGTTGTCAGATTGATTCACCATGTGGTTTGGTGCTTTGCAGGCATTATTCAATGAAGAGTACTTTTAACCCTTCAAAAAGACTATTTTGCAGAAAGCATTTGCCATCGGTGTAAAACTACACATAGGGGTGTTGTAGTATAGTGCCAGAAATGCAAGCTGTATAACAAGAATGTCTGGATTAGAATACCAGTTTGCCCACTTCAACAAAGGATGGAGCACATATTTCTCCAGGGTGTAATGTAAATGAAAGTCATAAAAGCATTGCATAAGGCTTGGTCGAGAGGAGGGGTGGATCGGAAATTACAATTCTGATGCCCCGTTTCTCTCCACCGTACAAATATACCAACAGCATGGACTGTGAATTCTTGTGGAGTCCACCTGTATTTTACAACAGCTAAAAGCATGTGGACTCCATAGGATTCCAGTGTAAAGGCCACCTGCCATACGTACATGGCAGGCAGTCTTTACTCCATTTGCATGGAGGGGTGCAAAAGGGTGGTGTACACCTTTTTATACTCCCCTTTTACACTCCACTGGGCAAATGAGGGGAACTGTTCACACAAAAGTGCAAACGCAGATGCAGGTATGCAGGAGACGCTGCACGACAACAAATAGGACGCAAAGGTAATTTTCACGCGCTCTGGAGCACTTAGGAACCGAGGATCGGATCCTCTACAGCAACGCCGTCTCAGGACAAGGCTCAGTGTTGTGTGTTGCAGGTATGAAGGCGACTCTGCCTGACGACGCGTAGCATGCAACACAACTTTCCTCGCTCCCGAGCCTTTAAGAACCGAGGATCGAACCCTCCGCGGCAAAGCCCTTGAAGGACAAAGCTGCAGTGTTGTGCAATGCAGGTACGCACAAGACGCTGCCCAATGACACGTAGCACGCGACACAACTTTCCACGGTCATGAGCCTTTTAGAACAGAGTATCGGACCCTCTGTGCCAAAGCCCTCGCAGGACAAGGCTGCAGTGTTGTGTGACGCAGGTGTTAGGTAGCAATGAGGCAGCGGCGCAGATTGTGAGTTCAGACAATTTCAGCCTCCATCTGCATCCACAAGGTAAGAAGGTGCAGGGAGGGAGAGTAGCACTGCTGTATTCCACGCAACTCCCAGACCTTGCGCGTCTGTACCATTATCCCTCTTGCCACACGAGCGTCCTTTTGCAATTGTTCCCCGCTTCCCCAGCCTGCACATCCACCCTTCTCCCTTCCCCACCCTTGCTCCCTTCTCAACTTAGGCCCTGCCAGCACACCCGTCCCCTCTCCCCTTTCCCCACTTGCGTTCCTTCACAACTTAGGCCCAGCTCCCCACATTCTTCACAGCACATGCATCCCCTCGCAACTTAGGTCCAGCTCCCCTCATTCTTCGCGCCACGTACGTTACCTCACAACTTAGGCCCAACTGCCCCTGACGATGCTGTTCTCTTAACCACAGCCTGAGGGGGCTAAAACATAACTTAGAAATGTTTACGAAGAAGTGCCAAGAACTGTCTATGTCACTTAACCTTGAGAAGACCAAGGTGATGGTCTGCGGTAGAAGGAACCAGAAGAAACTGAAACTAACCATCTCTTTAGGTGAGTATGTGCTGGAGCAGGTGCAGCACTATGGCTTTTTGGGAGTTAGATTTACTGAGGATCCGACATGGTCCGCCAATATTGCGCAAGCTGCAGCTACCCTGGAAAAATATAGCAGGGGTGTATGCTGCCTTTATAATAAAATGGGAAGGGGTGCAGTTACTCCTGCTAATAAATTGTATCAGGAATAGGGGAGGGCAGCGGCTTTGTATGGAGCAGAAATCTGGGGTCACTGCCCCTCTGCAGAGCTGAGTCGGGTGGACAATGGTTTCCTAAGGAGCCTTCTTATGCAGCCCAAGGGAGCACCTATGGCAAGTTAAGGTGGAAGTGTGCTCTGAAGTCCATTGGGGAAGCTACAGACATGAAGCCACTGATCCACTGGGCAAGGCTCTGGAGTACCCCGGAACTTGATAAATATCGTGAAGCAATGCTAAATTTGAGTGGCACAGCGGGCAAGAGCCCAATGTCCTGGCTGTGATTAATTAAGTGTGGCTTAGAGAAGTTGTGCATGGGGCTTCTCTGGACTAGCCCAGAAAGTTTAACCCTGAGGAATAAGGCTGGGTTAAGGAGTAAGTGCACTGATGCCATAATCAACCAGATGAGAATCTCATGTGAGGCTTTAAGCACTGGGGCGCTGTACATATTACTGAAACAGGTGTATGGCTTTGAATCCTATCTCGACTTGGTAACTACTGTTTATGCCCAGTGCTTATATATCCAACTGCGCACCAACACTCTTAAACTAGCAAGCTACACAGCAAAATGTCCCAGACTCCTGAGTTGGGCTGTAAGGTTTGCGGCAATTCTGAGGAGTCCATTATGCATTTTTCACTATTTTGTCCAGGATACTTGTGGCTGAGAAAGTGCTATCTGCTCCCAATATTACGCATAAAGGGTGTCAGATTGTTTACTGAGACTGCGACCCGGTGTAAAAACTCCACAGACCTGAATCTGGTATACTATACTGCAAAATTTGTACACAGACCCTGGTTGCACAGGGCTAATTATTGAACATTAGCTTTGTAGTGGGATTGGCTGGTGAAAATCTTTGCTCCTGTAACTGATGAATGTTATACTATCCTTCGAGCATGGTTCTTTGATACACTGAATTTGTACAGAATGCACAGGACTGGTTGGTGAAACTTTCTGCCCCTATAATTGATTAATTTTATATTCCCCGTGTCCATGGCTTCTACCGATTGTAATTTTACTTATTTTTAACGTGCGTTCCTCACAACTCAGACCCAGCTCCACCCGTCCTTTGCACCACGTGTGTTCCCTCGCAACTTAGGCCCAGCTCCCCCATCTTCGTGCCATGTGTGTCCCCACGCAATCTGTCCACTTTTCCCCAACCTAGCGCATCCCTCTCTGCAATGCTCCCCATGCATCTGACCCCGCACCACTGTCCTAGATCATCCCGCTCTGCGTTGCTCACCACATAACTTGTCTCCTCTCCCCAGGCCATGCGCATCCTTCTCCGAGTTGCACCCACACAACCCAGTCCCGCTCCCCTCCTCTCCTTCCTCCTCCAGCTCCCCTGAGCAGTCACCAGTGTATTGTTCCTTGCTTTTGTCACTGCATTCCACACCCTTTCGTACTGCGACTATTGTATTGTCATTCCACTGCATCGCTTGGATTTCCGTCCTTCGTCCAGATCTCCTTGGATTACCATTGTTTGCGTATTTTGTTTTGTAGTGTTACCATTGTATTGTTTACGTGCTGCATTGTGTGTATTTCTCGTCTTCCCCTCTTGGTCCCCTAGGACTACCAGCTGTGTGTTCTGTATGGTGCTTGCATTCTCACCCCTTGAGTACCATTTTAGTGTACATTTATTGCGTGCACTGTTTTCTCCACTCATGCTAGTGCCCTGCAAGGTTCCTGTGTTCTTGTTTTGTAGTGTAGTTATTTGTTTCCCCCTCCATTGTGTGTGGTCCCTCCTGTTTGCCCTTAGTGTATGACTTCCCCCTCGCCCTCCTGCCTGGGCTGCACCCTCCCTCCTCTTCTCTCTGCCCACACCCACTATGGTGCTGACTGTCTCCCCTATCTTCTCTAACTGCTATTCTATTGACTATCCTATACCTCTCACTAAGTCTGGTAGGAAGAAACTCAATAGGAACATCCTGGTCTCCAAACCAGGCCTCCCTATCGCTGATACCTACACCAGTGCTTCCTCCAGTCAGACCCTCACCAACATCCTCTTTATCGTTCCCTCTCCAGTCCTAGTGACCCTACATATGGTCTCTGTTCTCCTTTTTTCTCTTCTCCCATTAATGGTGGCACCCGGTTGGAGGCTCTCCTGGCCCCCTTCCACTCCTCCACGACCTTCATTAATGTTTACTTAAATGGCACCATCTTGGTCCAGGGCCCTCAGGCCAATCTCTTCTTTTTCAATAGACGCTTCACGCATCTTATCAACTTATTTCCTTCTCCTGCTACTCCTACTTTTGCCTCCGACAGGCCGAGACTGACATGGGGAGAAGCCCAGATCCCACAAGTGAAGATTGCATTGTGTTCCAAGGACGCCAGTGACCCTTCCGGGTGAACAGTAGAGTTGGGGAGGCGAGATCAAGCCTGTGGTACTAACCTTGACTCAAAACTCAGAAACACCAAACAAGAAAGAGGCGCATACAGCCGGTGAGTTGGCAAGCGACCTGAGAGACCGGTGTGTGTTAAAGTGAATTAAGTAGCAACATCATATCACAAGTGACGGCTGCAGGAGTGTGGGTGAGACGCAAAGAAAGGAAGACCTGTGAATGACAGCTGGAAAATCAGCGATACTAAGTAACGGAGTGGTCTGGTGAAAGGAAGTAACCCACTTGAATGTCTCTGTGAAAGGTACTTCGTTTAAAGCGAGAAAGCAAATGGACAGTGAAAGTAAAAGGAAGAACATTCATTCCTACAGAAGGGAAGAGTGAAAGTCACATAGTGAATTTTGAATCAAAGTGGTCCTGCAGTGGTCTGACAAATAAGCCATGCACATTCGAAAGTCTTACACATCTGAAAGGGGTCCGAGCACGGCAGAGGGAGACCCAAAGTTTGTGTGGAAAGTTGTTGTGAATGGTCTGAGCACGACAGAGGGAGACCCAGAGTGAAATAAGCTTGGGGAAGGGAGCCCCCCTTTCAGCTTGTGTTGAACTTTATCGTAGGAGATCTGAGCACGACAGAGGGAAATCTAAAAGAACTGTCTGGTCAATGGTCTGAGCTTGGCAGAGTGGGATCTTTTTGTAACATTTTGGATAAGAAATTATTTTGGAAGAAAGAGAGAGTCTCGAGTGTGGAAGGCCATGCTGGCCTTGATCCACAGCTTTTTGAACTGTGCATATTGTATGGAAAGCCGAGCCAGAGTGTGTTATCCTGCCTACAAGGATCGCCTTACTCCATGAGTCCTAATGTGGGGAAGAAAGCTGGTTCAACCACGTTATCATTTGAACACTGACTTTTCCTTTTGTAGAAATGTTTCCTTGTCACGCTTTTTGTACATAGGGCAGGCAGTAGGTTTTTTAGCATTGGCCATTTTGATTTGACAGACTCCACTGGGACTGCGTTATTTGTTATTTGATGGTCGAGATTACTCCCATCTTAGTTATAGGGTAGAATAGGAGTTTTTCCAATCCAAACCATTTAAATAAAGGTTTTACAAATTGTACCCATTGTGTCAGTGTCTGTTTGTAATACCATGCCTCCCCTGGACCTCCTAAGCCCTTTGCACGGCTCTGGCATCTCATTTCACCACTAAAACTCAGGACATCCTATCCACTCTCTCCTCTTCCTCCACCTCTACCCTTCCAGCCTTATCTCCTCTTCCTTTCTCCTCCTTCTCCCTGTTCACTCTGACGATGTTTCTAGACAAGTCGAACTATGAAAGTCTCGTCAAAGCAGGTGCTCCACTGCTCTTCCAGAACCATTATGGACCATAGCAACACCCTTACTCTTTTGCCACTGGAACCTTCCCCTCCCTGCTTAAGTACTCCCTCGTGCACCCCCTCCTTAAGAAGCCTTTGAAATCCTTTCTCTCTGGCTAACTATTGCTCGATCTCCATCACTCCTTTCCTGGGCAAACTCCTTGAAAATCTGACCATCTCCCAGCTTAATCTACATACTGAATCTGTTGGTTGTCTCCATGACCACAGTCTGGCTTCAGGGCAGGCAGAAGCACAGACACTGCTGTTCTGAACACCCGTGAAGACTTGCTCTAGAATCTAGACTCTAACCTTCCTTCTGTCCTCATTCTCCTTGATCAAACCTCTGTTTCGACACGGTGAACCATGCCATCTTGCTCAATTGTCTCCATGACAACCTGGGTATCTCTGGTCAGGCCCTAGCCTGGTTGACCTCCTTTCTCTTAGAATCGACTCTCCCAGATCCAACATGGGTCTTTCCTCTCTTCTATCTCTCTCTCTCTACATCTGGTGTCCTCCAGGGGTCTAACCTCTCTCCCTGGCTCTTTCACCACTACCTGGCACGTCTGGCCCAATGCATCTCTGCCTGCTGTTCTAACTTTCAGTGTTAGGCGGATGACACCCAGCTCTCCTTCAGGCTCCCCTCGGCCTCTTCCGCACCTTCTCTCATACCTGACTGTCAGTCCTCAATTCAGGAATGGTATGCCTCCAACAATCTCCACCTTAATGCCAATAAGACCGAGATCCTTCTCATTGGGACACCTGCTCCCACATTCCCTCTCTCTCTCTGGCCGCACACCCTGGGCACTATAACTACACCTTCCTGTGAAGCTAAGAATCTTGGTGTCAGCTTCAACTCCACCCTCTCCTTCTGGCCTCAAATCTCTGATGTCTCTAAGAAGTCACCCTATAGCTGCACCTCCTTAGAGGTATTCTTCCTTTTTTCACTTCCCCCAAAAGATCACTGCCTCCAAAGCCCTAGTCCTCTCTAGGCTGGACTACTGCAACAGACTCTTTCTAAATCTGCATGCCTCTACTCTTCGCCCTTTGCAACTAATCCAGAACAGTACTGGGAGACTTGTCCTTGGCCTCAAGCCCAGGGATCGTATCTCTCCAGCCCTGAAATCTCTCCACTGGCTCCCTACAGCTGCAAGGATCAAGTTGAAGACCCTCTGCATCACCCACAAGGCTTTCTGGGGCCAGGGAACACACTACATCTAACTTTCTCTTCCTAAGCATCATCTTTCTTGAGCCCTCTGCTCATCTACCTACAACTCTCAGTAGGTCAGACGCTTCGCAAGGCAGAGTGAGTTGAGCAATGAGACCCATCAGACTCGTCTGATGGGACTCATTCCTCAACTACGTTAATGCATAGCGAAAATTCAACCGATGGAAACATTGCCCTGATCTGAGGAAGGCACATGCTTTGTGCCGAAACACTTGTTATTGCAAAGGGCTATCAATAAATTGATAACTTTCACACATGAACTAACTCTGGTTATTGAAATCAAACTGTGGCGCAGTAACATGGATGTGTGCAGTTCTCATATCGTAATCTGCCTTTGCTGTGCTATCTGGGCATAATGGTTTTTGCCTTAACTTTACTAACTGGGCATACTGGAACCTGCAGTTATTCTGGGTTCTATCTCCGTTTACCGCCGTTTTCTTTTTCAATATAATTTCTTATGAAAAAATGACATCAAAAAAATATTTATTTTCTATTTTGGGGTCCCCTCAACCTTCTTCCTTATATTTTAAACCAAAAGCCAACCCCCTTTTTACCCATTGTATCCCCTAACACCCACCCTATATTTCGATGAGTTTTCTCTTGGAATTTTCTCAGTAAAAATGTCATTGAAAAAACTCCTGTTGCCCAAACGACAGTATAGTTTGTATCTGCTCCCACTGTGCTAGCTGGGCCTTTAGAATCTGCCTACACAGTGGCAACAGGGAATATTGTAATCTGCCCTTGCTGTGCTGTCTGGGCATACTGATTTCTGTCTTCACTTCACTAACTGGGCATACTGAGCACTGCAAAAATACACTTTGCACAGTTCCATGAATCAGGGTTTGTGTCGGCAGTGCAAAGTCACTTTGAACCGTGCAAAGCTTTGCATAAATCCTGCCCCACATCTTTCACTGGTATAATTAACAGGATATTGAAAGGCAATGGTGCAGGTAGAGGGGTTTTGATGGTAATTCCTGTCAATGAAGTATCTGGGCTTGTGATAACAAAACCTGAAAAGGATGTGAACACCAGGGCTTTTCATGGCAATGCCTGGCATGACTGCGGTAACGACACTATGATGTAAGTAGCACAGCATATCATGACAATACTGCCAAATACAACAAATAAGCCTTTTAGAAGTGCTCTCTTTCATGCTCCTCATGTTTGGAGTCATGCGCCAAAAATATGATTGAGCCCAGTTTTGTTTTCAAATGTGATCCTCTCCACTGTTATTGCATCGCAGTGCAGTGGCTTGCAGGTGAAAAACCATCTACCCACAGTATTGCAACAAGCCCCAGAATTCAGAGAGCTGCTGTTACTTGCATGACTAATGATTGTGTTTGAGTGAGGCTTTATTAATATAGATTTGCGCATTGTCGGGGGGCGTGGATTGACACAGTGGCAGAGCCAGGGTGCGGGCAGGAGGGACAGCTGCCCCCCTGATCTCCCCTGGTGCCCAGTGCGCCACCCCTCCTCCCGCGGGTGCTCTATTATCCACCCCCTGCAGCAAAAGAGGCCTCAGTTACTGGACTGACGCAGAGAGAAATGGCTGCCTAACTGTCCCTCTTCTGCCCCATTGACTATAACTCTACTTACCAGAGCATAATTCCTGTAGAAGTGTTGGCAAGTAAAGGACATCCTGCTGGTTTGTCGATGAAGAATGGAGTGGCAAGGTTTTCCTGTGCTTTTCTCATCTCTGAGGCAGTGTTCCAAGGGTGACCTAGGAGAATGGGCTGGCCTCCAGTGACGCCCCAGCTTGTCGGAGAAGGCTTCCTTTTAATAATACATAAAATAGAAAGGTACCCCACCTAATAGACAGTTTTAATATACTGATTTAAGAAGATGTTTCATTCTGAAGTCGACGGCATGAGCAGGAACTAATTTTTAACTATCTATCAGATTAGAGCTATATGGTGCCTACTATAAGCATTTAGTGTTAGCACTGAGCTAATTTTGTACGATTCTAATATATATATTTGGATACATATTGACACAAGAACAATTAACTACTTGAGTGAATATCATTTTATATAATTGCAGCATTGGAATGACATCTCAAAAGAACAGCCAAAAAGGGTCTGGAGGTAAAGAAACATCTACCTCTTCTGCTCTCTCTACTTCCAGGCTGAAAAGGCATAAAAGTGACTCTCCCCACCATCTGTAGTTCCTAATGCTAGAGGTATGGAAGCCATTCCATTTTAACTAAGGGCACTAAAACCTTTTATGGAAACCACAAACAATAGACTTCAACAGTTAGATGATAGATGGTCTCTATTTGAAACCAGGATAGGTGAAGTGGAGAGAAGAATAAGTGTGGTGGAGGATATGTTCCGAAGAGTTGACATCTTGGAAAAATGAGTCCATGGTCTTCAAAAGCATAATGAAGAATTGGAAGATAGAGGCCGTAGAAACAATCTACGCATGTATGGCCTTCCAGAGGGTTGGAAAGGTGATGACTCAGTTCTAGTCCTGGAAAAAATGCTTCCAAACCTTCTCAACTTTCAGCCTTCTGTGGAGCTTAACATACAAAGAGCTCAAACTATGATTTTCCTCCTAATTGAGTATACTCAATTGCAGATGATTGTTAAAAAAAAGTGAAGGAGCTTAACCAGCTTATGTGGAATGGCAATATAATATATATCTCTCAGGATGATTCTACGAAAACCACTCCTTGTCTTACTCGGGAGGATGGCTCAGGGGCAACGTGCTCGCCTTCGAAGCAAGACGTCACAAGCACCACTGGTTCGATCCTCGGGTCCGTGCTTAGAAACCTCTGGGTATTAAGCGCTATATAAATAACCTATCATATCATATCGTACTGCCCTGCTCTAAGACAGCTCAATGCTATGTTTGGTCTGGTTCATCCATGCACCTTTAAAGTAACCTTCAAAGGGAAAACTTCCATATTTGATGAGCCGCAGGATCTTAAGTTCTTCATTAGATCGTTGAAATTGGCAGATGTGGACATTTCACTAACCCATCCAGTCAGCAACCTTCGACTTATAAAGCAGCAAGATGATACTTTTATAGCTCCGGTGGATATATATACAGCTAGTTCTATTAAGGGCAAGCGGAGGGAGATTGGCACCTGTTTTCTGTTGTCTTTCCATGCTTTGAGCACCACATCTCTGAGATGATTCCTTCTGCATCCTTGATAATGTGTTCTCTTCTTGTTATTACCCCTTTGGGGGTCTTTTTTCATTAGTAATGTCTTTAATCTTGACATCTTCTTTTTCTGTATTTATACTGATTGTACTGTTTCGTTAAGTGTTGCAAGTTTGTTACTTTCATTGCTTTCCCTTTGTGCCTCGTAGGATCCTCAGGAAGGAAAACAGGAAACTGTATTGGCACAATTTGAAGTAATGTATTATATTATATGTTATTTTAACAAAAATTACCATGATTTTTAATTGTTATTGTATGTCAAAAGCAAGCTCAGGGATGATATATTTACCCGGTAATGATGTTTAAATGCATCACATGGAATATTGATTAGTAATCCAATAAAAATAAAAAATATGCTTGTGTATTTAACTAACTTTCAACCATCTATTGCTTGCATTCTGGAAACACATTTCTCCTTACAGGAATTGAAGAAGTTGCAAACGTTTTGGGTTGAAGTGATTGCTTGTCAAGCTGATGGAAAACGTAACAGAGTCTTTATTTTTAAGTAATACAAGGCTGAACTGCAAAATTGTAAGCACTTAATCAGATGATAATGCTAAGTTGCTAATAGATTCTTAAATCATTTCTATTTTAAATATATACGATCCAACAAATCCGGACCCCGCATTTTGGACACTTATCCAAAAATTAATTTTGAAATCGGATTTACCAAATGTGATAGTGTGTGGGGATTTTAATAACATAAGTGATCCCTTTTTGGATAGAAGATCTAATTCTGTATTTAAAAGCTATAAAACTCATAAAGAGTTTATTTGGTGCATGTCTGAAACAGGATTACTTGATTCATGGTGGCTTGCTCATCCTGCTGATTTTGACCAGACTCTTCATTATTTACCTCATAATAAATGTTTGTTTATTGATAATATATGTACTTCTAAATCCTTGCCAGATTCTATTGCAGATTCCAAAATTGAGAATATCTCCATGTCGGATCATGCCCCAGTAAGAACTTTATTTGATTTTAAAGGCATAAAAAAAGCCTTTGAATAGATGGAGGTTTAATGATGTTTTATTACAAGACAGGGGGCCTCATTACGAGTATGGAGGTAATTAAAAAAGGAAGGCAGAATGGCATTACCAGCATCGTTAACGCGTCCGGGACATTACAAGCCGACAACCTGCCAATGCCGCCACCGTTCCCCCCTCTTACTGTCATGCAGGCGTACACGTGCCCCTTTGTGGTGGAAACACCGGGATGCTGCTAACGGAGGACATCACAAGTTATGCGGGCCTGCACTTACTGGCATCCCAAAGGCGGTAATCAGGGCCTGCACGACGGCGGCAATACAGGCATCGCGGATCACCCGCAAATAGCAACCTGCAGTGTAGTGAACTGCCACAGGTGCACACAATCACCACAGGTGGAGTCAATGGAGCCTGTCCCAGTACAGAAGGAGTACACCCACACACCACAACCCTTCCTACACCAAAATGATCCCACTAGCTGTTGCAGTCATGGGGCTGGAGGACATGCCTGTACTGCTACAACAACAGCAACAACAACAACAACAAATACAACTACAGCAACAGGCAGCACAGAGGAGACGCAGGAGGAGAAGGAGGGTGAGACAGGCCCAGTAAGTTCCACCAGTGCAGCCAGTGGTACCACGTAGGCAGCCACCAATCCCTCGCATCAGACCCAGTCCATTCCATCTAACCCCTGAGCAGATCCACACCCTGTACCGGTTGGACACCATCACCACCATAGTGGACATGATACACTACGACATTGTCAGCCTGATAGAAATCCCCACTGCCATCCCCCCTCTACTGAAGGTGGTGTCTGTGCTCCACTTCCTGGCCACAGGCACCTACCAGCGCACAGTGGGGCAGCTGCATGGCATATCACAACCACTCTTGTCTCGCATGCTGACCCAAGTGCTTGATGCCTTCCTGAAGCATGCAAGCATCCACATTTCCCTACCACGGACTGGCCAGGAGCTCGCAGACACCAAAGTAGGCTTCCATGCACTGGCAGGCATGCCCATTTGCATCGGTGCCCTCGACTGCACCCATGTAGAATTGGTGGCCCCTCATGCCAATGAGGCGGTGTACCGCAATCGCAAGCAATACCACTCCATCAATGTGCAGATGGTATGGGACTCCGGCAAGATCATCACACATTGTTGTGCCTGATATCCCGGATCTACACATGATGCCATGGTGCTGCGTAAATCCACGTTACCCCGCTACATGGAGCGACATGCTGGACGACATGTCTGGATGCTCGGTAAATTTCCTGGCTCGGCCATGGCAGTGCATTGGGGTTGTGAGGTGGGGGGGACGCATACTCCACCTGGGTGGGATTGGGGGGGATGCATACTCCACCTGGGTGGGATTGGGGGGGGTGAGTGGACAATGCACTCAGAGATAAACACTGTTGTCCTGAACATCCCAACCTGAACATGACACATCAATGCCATACATAAGACCAATGCTGCACATCAATGACAACATTCCAGAGGCACAAGCAGGCCACCATGGGTATGTCAACCGATGCATGACTAAACATGATTACAACTGTGCCATTGCCACTAGTGTGGTTAGGTACAGAGGAGCACACACTGCAATAATGGGTGGCAAGACATCGTTCCGCATCCACAGTACATCCGCATCAGCATGCAAGTGGACACCCTGCATCATCTGTACAACGCAATCCGCACTAGTAGACCATTGTGCAGTGCACACTGCATCAAATGAACCTGTGTGCATACATCCAGGGACATGTGCATGTCAACACCAAATAGCTACAGCCATGGCCGTTAATCCTAAAAGGTGTCAACTTAGATATTGACTCACACATACCTCTTTGTGCTCCCATGCAGGTGATGGAGGCTATCCCTTGAAGCCGTGCCTACTTACCCCTGTACGGAACCCATAGAACAGGCACGAAGAGGATTACAATCGGGTTCATACCCGTACCCGTGTTGTGATTGAGCAGACCTTTGGTCTGTTGAAGGCACGGTTCCGCTGCCTAAGCAGGTCTGGTGGAGCACTCCTCTATGGGCCTGAGAAGGTGGCAAAGATCACCATGGTCTGTGTCATGCTGCACAACATGTGCATCCGGAGAAATGTACCACTACCACCTGACATTGACGCACCAGGTGAGGATGATGAGGATGATGATAGAGGAGAAGCTGCACCCCTGGCAGTATGTGATGCACAAGATGGCCGTGCTGTATGCCAATCACTGATCGACAAATACTTCTGAACCACAGGGATGTTGATGGTTATGTGTCAGTACTACACTGAGCACTGGGACCGTGTGGACATGGACACAGGGTGTGTGGGGAGTTGCGCACTGTGCGCTGTCATGAATAAAATGTACACACACAAAATGAACAATGTCCAGTCATGAAATGATTTTGAACACAACAGGTGTATTTAGAAAAATAGCAATGTAGTGCTTCCTCCTTCCACCACTCACACGCCCTCACCCCTCCCCCCAAAACACCCGAACACCCCATACCCCCCAAACACCCCTCACCCCGCCAAACAACCCATACCCCCCAAAAAACACCCCCATAATCCCCTCAACACCACCAACACCACCTCCCCCCTCACCTATTGTCATCCCACACACGATGTGGTTGGACCAGCTATTTCCGGACTTTGTTTGTGTCGGGGAGCAGCATTTCTGTGTGCCTTGCACTGCGCCTCGTCATCTGCATAGGGCTTGAGGGTGCCGAGCTTGCAGGTGTGGTCGATGGGGTGGAGGTGGATGGATTTTGCACCACCGGTGCAGGTTGTTGCTGCTGCATGTGTTCCAGCATCCTGCTAAGGATCTGTGTGACGGCCCCTGAACTGTCATGTATGATTATGGCACTCGAATTGATGGCTGCAATGGTTCCAGCATTTGCCTCCCGTATTTTAGGGTTGTTTGCTCACCCTCGGACACATACTGGTGCACCAGTTTGATCAGTGAGTCCTGATGGGCCTCTACCCTCAACAGGCATGCCTCCGTTTCAGTGGAGGCTGTGGAGGTGGAGGGTGCTGAGGCTGGGTGGGCCATTGCAGGGCTGGCCTCTGAGGTGCTTGACAGATGCGGGCTCCACAGTTGAACTGCTGGTTCCTGTATGGGGCTGGACGGTGTGCCCTGTGTGGAGTGGTGGGGCATGGGCGGGGGGCTTGGTGTGTGGGGACATTCGACATGTATGGTGCCGTCAATGTCCTCGTATTCCTCCGCTTGCACATCCACATCGCTGAGGGGGGCTGTGGCTGCTGCCTCATCCACGGAACTGGTGGCAGCGGACTGTGTGCCATCAGGCTCGCCTTTAGCAATTGCTGCCAACTCAGGATTTGCAGTCTTGTCCACTGCTATCTCCTCCTCAGCCGGCCTGGCCTGTACAGGTGCTCTGGGTTGCACTCTGGCCCGCGGTGCTGCCAACTGAGGTGGAAGGCCCAGTGTCCTCTGGTCTGGCCCTGGATGTTGATGCCCTTGGGGCAGGGTCCTGCCCTTCACCTTCTGCATCAGTGCCTGTGGGGGAACAAGAGATGCAGGGCATCAGTGATGATGTTACATGCAAGATGTATGTGTTGGTGCTGTACAGTATTTCATTTCTTATGCATTGCATTCTTATAGGTGTGTCACACAGGGTATTTCAAGGGGGGGCATATTGGCATAAACCGTGGCCTCTCCATTCGTGTGTACCAGGTGGCATACCGTTCTATTGCGGTTTGTGTGATGTGTGACATGCGAATGGTCCCTGTGTGTTAGGTGTCTGTTGGTAATGGGATTGGCACGCAGCATGCATTTCATTGTGCCAGGGTTTGGGCCTCCATCTGGACATGGATCTGTATATGTTTGTATGATGGGCCATGCATTGGCTTGGCTCACTTTCACATCTGTTGTACTAAGTCATGGTTTGGCCTACTGGGGTTTGCGGGGTCACTCACCTCCATCTCCCGATGTCGCCGCACCCGTCTCCATTTCACCAAAGCCCTCTATGTACTCCATATGTATGGTGGTGCTGCAGGTCTCTTCCCAGCGCATCAATTTTACTGGTGAGTGGGCACCCCCGCCTGTGGCC
This sequence comes from Ambystoma mexicanum, assembly GCF_040938575.1. Classification (NCBI taxonomy): domain Eukaryota; kingdom Metazoa; phylum Chordata; class Amphibia; order Caudata; family Ambystomatidae; genus Ambystoma; species Ambystoma mexicanum. The sequence continues at coordinate 1,454,834,584 of NC_090923.1, read as the reverse complement.
ATGGCCTCCCTGCGATTGGATGCCAGGATGTTACGGACCCGGAGACGTAGGTCATCCCATCGTTTTTTACAGTCTATGACTGTGCGGGGGGTGGTGCTAACCGCTGTCACCTTATGCGCAACCTCCTCCCATATTTCTTTTTTTCTTAGTTGGACTTCCCTTTTGAGGATGAGGGGAAAACCTCATCTACATGGGCTGCAAGGGTATCAGCCAGCATGTTGAGCTGGATGGTAGGGCCCTGCTCTCTACTCTGTATCACTGCTGGATTGAGAGGATTGCAATGGGTTGTGTTTTTGAAGATGTCCGCCGGCGCATTTCCCGTTCCGACGTGATGACGTTACTTCTGGGTCCGGTATTACGAGCCCAGTATTAGAATGATGTTATTACCGGATCGGTATTAAGGGGTTGCTCCTTGGCGGAGGCAGTATCGGCAGGTCCCATGATGGTGCTATCGGGGGGTTGGAGGGGCTTTAGCGGCATGGCGGTGTAGCCATTACCGGCATAGGGGTTCGCGCATCTCATGCACTCATAATAAGCCGCCATTAGCGCCGTCAAGGGTGCACGGACGCTCTATTACCTCCATGCTGGTAATGACTCCGTTTTTAGCGGGATTCTCATAATGAGGCCCCCGGGAGTTTGAATTATCATGTCTCTCTTTTCATCAACGATTTTTCAATTGTAATAAAGAGGAAGATACGTTTCCACTTAATAATTGGGGTGCTTATAAAGCAGCTTTAAGGGGACATATTACCTCTCATGTTAAAAAATAAAATAAAAAAGAAAGGAAGAAAGAGGTGGATACCCTATTTGGAAATCTTAATACATTGAAGAGAAGATATAATCAAAATCCAGAAGAGGATTTGTGTAACATATTTAATTTCTGAGATGTCATATTAATACAATTGTATCTGAACAGGCATGTGGAGTAATTTTAAACTATGCATAAAAAATGCATCAAACCTCCAACACTGCTAGCAAAGCATGTCCTGCTTATCTAATAATTTAAAAAGAAAGCGCTAAGATTTTGCTTTATTATAAATGAGCAGAATATCAGGGTGCCTTCAGGTGAAGCCATTTTGGGGCTATTTAAGAAATTCTATGAATCACTTCATTCCTTCATTCTTTTGAACTGGAAAATGTGTGTACTGACTTCAATTTTTCTTCAGCAAAGTGGCTAGGAAATCCTATCCTCAGACTGATTTAAACCAAACCCTTTAGATAATCCTTTACATATTAACGAGATTTATCAAGCTATTAAATACCTTAATAAAGGTAAAGCGAAAGGCACAGACAGTAAATTGAAATATTCCTTTGCTCATTTTGCTTCTAGTCTTGCTTTTAAGTTGAAATCATAATTTTCACACTTTTACAGGGATGGCACAACATTGGGATATTTCACTGAGGCCTTATTAATACTTTTCCCAAAACCCAGAAAGGACTGTGATTTTCCTAAAAACCATCAACCAATTCCCTTTTAAATACAGATTATAAAATCTTTGCAAAAATACTAGCGAATAGACTGGAGCCTTTCCTTCGTACACTGATTAAATGTTGTAGTTGTAAAAGGAAGGTTTATGTCATCTAATACTAGACTTTGTTGTGAGTTATTATGTCATTAAAAGAAATAAACACTCTAGAGACAGTTATGCCATGATTGCTTTAGATGCAGAAAAAGCTTTTGATAGGGTTGAATGGAATTAAATGTGTGAAGCTTTGCACTGGCATGTATGTGGCAATTACTTCATCTCGTAAGTAAAACATTTGTATACTGAACCCCCAGAAAGTACATTTTTATAAATGGACCAGCATGGCCCTTTTCGGTTTAAATCGAGATACATGATAAGAATTTCCCTTATCACCTATTTTGTTCCTCTTAATAATTAAACCTTTATTGCAACTAATTAGAAGTGAAGTAGCTGTTCTGGGAATCCAATGTGGTAAACTTGAAGTTAAATAAGCTGCCTCTGCATATGATGTTTTAATTTTCATGAAAAATCTGAAAAATAATTGCTGTTGTTATAGGATACCTTAAAGCTATTCTCCTCTGTTTCAGGCTATGAATTAAATAAAGATAAATCAGAAATGTTACCACTAAACATATTGTTTCAAACACCAATTGGACACTTTTGGATAAAAATTGTGTCAAAACTCTATTAAATACTTAGGGGTATGCATTTCTTCTTCAATTAAAGAAATAGTTTAAATGTATTTAAATGCTCTATTATCTAGAATAAAACATTCTGTAGCTTTGCGGTCTGTTGGTTTTGTCCTGGTGGGGTCTTCTTGAATTCATTATATAGATGTTATCCCCAATAATATTATTTTATTAGCAAATGCTTTCCGACCCTGTGAGAGCATCATTATTCAACTTAATTAATAATATCCTCCTAAATTTGTTATGTGGCAATTAAGAAGAAAAAGAGAATTGCTCTTTGTAAACTGAAATATTCATACGAATATGGAGGTGTTACATTTCCAGACTATAGATGTTCTCATAACGCATTTATTTTAAAACAAGCACAAACTTGGTTTCTCCCAGATTACTATCAGTGGTCGAAGTGAGCGGGAGCGGTTGGGAGCGGTGCTCCTCTACTTTTTTTAATTAAGTTTTACTGCTCCTATAGTTTTATTTTAAAAAGATCACCATTCCGGAACGGTTTCATTTTACAATAACTGTGTAGGAAGCAGTTGAAACTTGCACTTTCAGTGCTCTGAACTAAACGTTTCCTTAAACAGCAGGTGCATGTGTTTGGGGGTGTGTATCGTGTGTGGGAGGCAGTGTGGTGATGGGGTTTGTGGGGAGGGGGTGCAGGCTAGCAGGGTACATAGCTCTACTACTTCTTTTCATACACTTCGACCACTGATTACTATGCCGATCCGCCTATGTGGTTCTCTGTTGAAAAAGAGCTAGTTTAACCCTTTGTGAATGATTTATTTTATTTTTTCAATGGATACACATTTGGATTTTCTAAATCAATTTACCTAACTACTGATATTCTTAGATAATTTTTGTTTACTCAAGGTGTTAAACCATCATGGCTATTCTCATTTAAAATTAAAGTTTCTCTTAGGAATTCTGACCTCAGTAAGTATTGTAGTTTAGTGAATGCTTGTGTTGATAACCTTATTTTCGTCACAGAAAACTTGCTAGCTCCAGAGGAGTCTAGATTGCAATGCTTGTCATCTATTTCTCTATTTAGAGTGTCACATTTATACAGGTTAATTCTCACCAAAAAATTATATGGTTCCAAATGGGCATCCAAACAACAATGGGAAACGGATGCTGGAGTGAAATTTAATTAACATGATTTGTCATCCATTTGGAGGAAGCTCAAAATGATTTCACCATGGGCCATTATCTCACAAACTCTATTTTATTTTACTTATAGAGCTTTTATCACCCTATTTAAACTATTTAATTTAAAGAGTAGGGTTGTTCCAACATATATTTTTGATTGCACCTTTATTAAATCATTTTGGAAATAAGTGTGGCATTTTCTCAAACGTATATTCAAAGTTAATATTCCCCTTTCTCTCAGCAATATAGTATTAGTTAGCCTATTTTTTAATACAATGGATTTTAATGTCCTGTATGTTATTTTAGATCTTTTTAAAGTGGTTGCCATTAAGATGATTACTTCTAATTGGAGACAATTTGATAGAATAACGATTAAAGGCTGGTGGAACAATCTCTGTAATATTCAAAGATTGAAGAAATGCAATGCCATTACACCTTCTCTCGTATCCAAGTATGAGATGAAATGGCACTTATTTATCAAGTTTCTGTCTTATTTCAAATCATCTGCACATGGGTCATGAATGGATTTTTCTATAGAGATTGGATTTATTATGATTATTGAATTATCTCGTATAGTACGATTTGAATGTTCAGTTGAAGCTTATCAATAAACCCTCCTGTCCCCTTTGTTCTTCTCTTTGTCTCTTGTTTATGGTTGTTTATATGTCGTTAGTTTCATGATTACATTTCTTTACAAATTGCTCTGCCTTGTTTTATTAGGGCATATCTATAATTCACTTTATTCTAATGTTCAGCTCATAATCTTATACATTCTTGACCTATTGATAACTCACTTACTTGATCATTATAGCTTGTTACCTAATTCGGGTATATGTGGATGTGGTTGAATATAGCACATTTACCATAGATTTTACATAATATTGTAATTATCAACACTCTTCTTTTTTATGTATTTACTTAATTATATTTATTGTCAATATGCACTTTGAAAGGATTTGTTCAAAACTAAATGAAATAAGTAAACAAAAAAGAGATTTGCACATGGTCACCTTGGAGCTCTCACAATAGAGTCACAGTGGTAGAGGACCACACAATACTAATTGTGTGTTTACACAAAAGAAACTCAAACAAACTAAAAAATAAGAAATGTTTATGATGCAAATCGTCTCTCGCTGTTTTGCCTTCTTCTTCCTTCCTCTTTCTTTTATCTACTGATTCACAACGCCCCTTTCACTGCCCTCCATAAACCACCCACTACACGGGCCACACAAAATGGAGGAAACGCGTGGATTCTGCAGCTGCACTTGTTACCTGAAGTGAACGTGTTTGCGTACATACAGACGGTTTGAAATGGAGAGGACGTGGACGCAAAGTAAATTACTTTTTCCAGACCTCACACATTCTGAAAAGATTTCCTGCACATTTTGGAATCCCTGCGAGGAGATTCAAACTGCAGTTACCCCAGGAACATTACCAAAACTAGAAGGGGAATCCACTAGCAGGATTCGTATTCTGATGTGCCCAGAGAAGCCTGATCTCTACGAGCTCTGCCACTGCTAATTAAAACAGGGACAGTCCAAAGGCCTCCATTGTAATGACGGGCACACTTTTTTCACTACTTCTTCTGGTGATCTACTCAGATGTACTCAGATGTATGAGGAGCCAGATCTTTTGTAACACCACTTCATTGGGTGAGTAATGGGAATCGGGCAGAGAGGGCCTGGACTGCTCAGGTGGATGTGATCGGGCACTTTCTGCTGGATTATCCAGCCACACTAAAATCAGGTCCGTGGCTGTATACAATCAATGAAAACACCTCCTCCCTGATGGACAGAGGGATGTGAGTCCACCTGTGGACAGCCGCATCCGCCACCCATTGTCCTAGGCCTATGTACTCTGTGATAATCAAGGTGCAGGGGGATGCACAGTGCTGCTAGGGGCATTTTCCCACTCATGGCACCAATGTAATGAATGGTTCAAACGCTCATGCTTAGCATGAATTTTCCTATGTCTTATTTCAATGTCCACTTCCCAATCAGATATGGAAACTTAAAGATGTCATTTTCAGTAACAGCGGGTTAAGCCCTCCACTTGGGTGGAGGGTTGGGATCATCCCTCCTCCCATAGGCACCAAGTTACATTGGCCAATGCAACTCGAGCCCAACCAAAAATGATTGCTCTGGGGCTCAAGAGTCTGGAGCAGCCAACCGTGAAGCACTAGTGGTGGTTCTATTTGAAGTGTGGAATAGTGTTTCTTTAAGGGATAAATCACAGAGTCCCACCTTTGTCCTAATAAAGGGTTTCTTTGCTTTCTTTGGTTCATGCTGCCGAGGCGCTGGTTAAGGGCCTTGATAACATGTTATGACAGTGTCCCAGCAGAGCTGTAACAGGTTGCACCCCAGCCCCATTTGTTTCATTTAAGCAGCCCATTTGGCATGTATTTTATCGTAGGATGTAGCAGAAGCAAGTGTGACATGGTGAGTGAAAGGAGCCATTTCTGTGTCACGTCAAAGCTCACTAGGACAGGCCAGTTCGATTTCAAAGCCCATCAACAACCTGCCCGACTCCAAAGTAAATAGTTTCACACCATAAACCTACGAACGCAGACTAGTCACTCTTGTATCTGCGAAATTGTAACATTTTTCAAGTCCTGCACAAGTAGATGCATGCCAAGGTGAAACAATGACTAAACGACTGCTGCGGTTGTCTTATGCAAAGTAGGAGAAACTCCGCCAGTGCTTTCTGTCAGGCTCCCATCACATTGCACTCTGGCACTCATAGGCAGGACTTAATATTGTGCAAAGTTGTACATACACAGGAACATTATTTCATGTTATGTTTTGTTATGTTATCCAACATGGGAATGCTGAATGCCGGGTATCCCCAAATGAAAATGGGACTGAGACTGCAGTGCTTAATACCTCCAATTCTGCATATTTGGGAAAATGAAGTATGCATTACTAGCCTTAGTGGGCTGTTAAAAGGCTGATGGGAAGACCCTCTTTGTGCCTTTCACATTCAATCAACCAATCCATTACTTTTATTCAGCAAAGTACCATATAAGGTAACAACATAAATACAATACAAAATGTGCATTCCATGAAATGTGAAACCAGATCAATGTACACAGATACTCAAATCTTCCAGCACACAATTCACAATATTAATATAATAATCCAATAAATTAAGGGGAAAAAAACGATAAAAAGTAAAAATGTGATGAAAAAAGAAAACAAGTGGACAGGGGAGAGGACGCTGGCAGCCCTTTCAATGCAGAATTGCCATGTCACTAAGAATTTACGACATAATAATGAAGACTAAGGGCAGAATTAATCATCAAGGTGACTAATCTATCTCATTTCTAGGCCCTTTGCGGTTTCATTCTTAGCATCCATGCCCGATGGATGTATTTTGTTACAGTATAGACAACTGACACATCGTTGGTGCACTTACATAACACCATAGGCGGTCCGATAGTCCGGGCGCCTTCTGCTCTCAGGATTGGTTTAAATGATTCAGTGTCTAGTCAAAGAATCGAAACCAAAGGGTCGACAGGTCAAAGGATCGACACCAAAGGGTCGACAGGTCAAAGGATCGTTTTTTTTTTTAAATTTTATATATTTTTTTAGGTTTTCATTTAGGGAAAAAAAGTGTTTTTTAGCAAAAAAAGGAGGTTGGGGAGACCCCCCCCAAAAAAAAATATGTGAAAAAAAAAATCGATCCTTTGACCTGTCGACCCTTTGGTGTTGATCCTTTGACCTGTCAACCCTTCAGATTCGATCCTTTGACTGGCAACCAATTATTCATTTCTCAATAAGAATAACCTAGGAATAAGCAACATGAAATGAGCAGTGGCCTCCTCATGCAATCCACACAGGGGGCAGGCACCCATCGCTGCATTCACCCGAATTTGGTAAATGCTGCAACCCTTAAAGTGCCCATCCTAAACTCCAGATGCATCTCTCGTGCATAGGGAGGCTTCACAATGTCAAGAAACCTATCGAGCCCGAATCTCTATTTTGTTTTCTGGGTAACCTGGGCCCAGTGTCAATTTACTACTGTCCTGCTCCAGTTTGGCCCTAGAGCAAATAACAATTACCCTTTTGATGCTATTGGCAAATGTTTTGTCACTATTCACATCAGGGAACCATAGGCAGGCTCATTCAAAATACTTAGTGTGTTTTTCACATGTTTCGCCCAAGGAATACTCGTTCCTCCAATCAAGGACAATACGTGAGACAATGTTTCTTGATATTTCTCTAGACCCGGAGTATAGCTGAGCCTTAACCCGTACAAGAGCGGTCTAAAAGCTGCACCTTCCCCTATTGGAAACACGCCTGTTTCCATATGGACCAGAGCATTTGGCGATCCCTGGGATAACAAAAGCATGCTTTTAAAAAATGTGCTCACTACTTTTGACATGTTAGTGGCATCCGTGTAACCCTAAACTTCAGCCCCAAACAGGGAAGCAGTGCTTGCTTGCTCTTTGTAAATTACGAGGGCAGGCTAGATAGCTCCCCTACCATGCTGGTTAAAGAACGCCCTAACTTCTCTGCTGTAATTCTCAAGGGTAGCACACACTTTATCGAGCTGTATCGATCAGAAGCCATTCTCATGATCCCTAAGTAACCATTAAAACATAACTTGTTCTAACCTACACTCTGCTATTCTGATGTCAATTGCATGACATTTGGGGAATTTGGCCTAAAAATCGTAGTCTTCCTTTCTCAGTATTTAATACTAGTTGCATATCCCCACATGTATTCATAAATGCTGCTAAGGTAACCCTGAGCCCCTGCTGTGAGGTTGCCAAGAGTACAGTATCAAATGCAAAGAATATTGCCGAATACCTACACCTGCCTTTTTTTGGAGGATATAGGGAATCTGACAATAGGGCTGAAATGACTTCCTTGATGTATATACACAACAAAAGGGGGCAAGGACACAGCCTTGCCTCACCCCCTTTGGGATGTTAAATGACTCATTAACCTCCCACAGTTTGATTGGGGGTGATCGACCCATGTGAGGTGGAGGTTGGCACAGTCTTCCATGAGGGCTTCGCCCGGGAAGTTCTTTAAGGACCTGAAGGTTTGTCTGATGGGTTTCTGCTGGGAGTGCTTGACTGGGGTGGTGTGCAGGATATTGAAAGGCATGGCCAGGTGGTCAGACCAGGCAGGTGGCAAAGGAGAGCTGTAGTGGAAAGAAGGCAGTCCAATGATGATTAGGTCGAGGATGTCACCTTTCTCGTGCGCTGGGTCTTTAGTCTTCTGTGTGAGGCTGACGGTGTTGAGAAGGCTGAAGAGAGCTTCCATATCATTGGTTTGGTGGCCTTGTTGCCTGGAAGGTTGAAGTCACCTAGGAAGATGTTGGCATGCATGAGGGACATGGTGGTTACCAGGTTGGTGAAGTCTTTGATGAAGGCAGCGTTGGGTTGGGGTGTCTGTAGATGAGATGGAATGTGACTGTGTCCATCAGTGAGAGTGGGAAGTGGCAGGAGAGGACTTCGAAGGAGCCAATGGTGTCGACGTCAAGTCTGGTGCAGGGTTACAAGGTATTGTGGATATCTGCTAGGCCTCCAGCTGTCTTGTTTGGCCAATGTAGGTCTGTGTTGAATGCTGTAACTGTCATGGACAAGGATGTCTAGGATATGGGTGGAGGTGGGTGTCAGCCAGGTCTCGGTGATGAAGATGGTGCCAAGGTCGTATGTAGTGGTGAGGTTGGTGATGTCTGCTGCCTCGGTGATAGCTGAGTGGATGTTTGCGAGCATCAACTTCTGTGCTGTGGACTGTGAGGGGATGCTGATGGGCTTGAGGCTGATGTGAGTGAGGTTGCTGCATTGCACAGTCCATGCATTACAGGAGGGGTGATGTTGTTGGCGTTACCTGGTGATGGTGGGGATGCCTGGGAGGACGTAGGGAGAAAACACATGTCGGTTCATGCTTACCTGTTGTCTGAGCAGGGGTTTGAGCCCTGGGTCCTTCCGGTCTGAACATGTCCAAACAGGAATTGTCATTTTCTTCACCTGCCCTTCACTTCAGATGCCCGGGTGCAAGATGCCCTTGATCTAAGAGTTAAGAGTTAAGAGAAGAAAGGATAGGCAGGGCTAAGAAGGCCACGCGACCTAGATCCACTTGCACCTACTCAACAACTGCAAAGGAAAAGAGGGTTGAAGGCTGCTTAAGCAGGGAAAAGGGCGGCAAAACAGGAAGGTACCAACAGTGTAGTGTGCCCTACAACAAAAGAAAAGATGCGCCTCATGCCCCTTGCCACAAAGAGGGCATAGGGATGAGATACAGGAGCCACTCTTCCACTTGGCAGACCCATGGACCAATGGAAGTATGCCTAATCGAAATTAGAAAACCAACTTTTTAATTTTGCTACCATCAGGAGGTCCAGATATACCTCCAGCCCCCAGCCGTCGTTGAGCTGCAAATAGGTGCTAGCTTTTTTCCCCATTAGGAAATTATTAATCATCATATTCCATGCCCACTCTCTGAAGTTATTCTTGACAAACACCTTGTAGGCATTCCCAACCTTCTCGGATCACTTCATAGATCCCCCAGCCCAATGTTAAAAAGCATGGTTCTTACATGCCTAAACCAAGAGAGTTTCCTACCACCTGCTAATGAGAGCAGCTCCTGCAAACCTTCCCTAAACTGAACTAAGGCTTTATTGTTCCAGATCCACAGCCAACATATCACTGGCTTCATCATAATTGCGTATCGAATCTCGACAAGGCCAAATTCGCATGCCACTGGCGTAGACGGTGCGTTAATGGGTAAACCCAACAATGATTTCAAAAATCTATTTTTGGCTATCTGAATGGCGGTGCACTCTTCCGCACCCCATAGATCAGCACCATAGGTTATCCCTGGAATTGTCTGGACCTGGTAGATAATAAGAGGTACCGAAAGGGCCTCGCCATCCAGTCTTGTCATCAGATTCCTAATAAGGCCGCACTGACGCAAGTGCGATAGCGAACACCTTGCTATCTAGTCCTGCCATTTTAGTTTATTCGGGATAATCAATCCCAAATATGTGTACGAGTCTACAGACTCCAGAGGCTGGCCATTTAAGTTGAAATTTGCCCATACTCTGGCCTTTTTCCCAACACCAGCACACTGCATAGTTTTCGTTTTGGAGAATTTGATTCTAAGGCCTTTTACGAAACAAAGCTTGTAGAAAACATCCAATTGGTTCTGCAGGCCAACCAGAGTTTTTGACAGCAAAACTGTGAAATACGCAAACACCAATAGGCTCCATTTTCTATTGCCCAACATTGGAGCGTCCCATGCCGCTTCCAAAAAACCAGGCAACAGACTGTTAACATATAATAAGAATAGAAAAGGTGCCGCAACGCACCCCTGCCTAACCCCAACATCAATAGGTACTGGATCGATTAGCTCCCCAGTCGACCCCCAACGTATCTGTGCCGTATCTCCAGAATATAGAGATTTAATGGCATTACTCAGGGATGTTGGGATGCCTAGTTCCTCTACTACAGACCACAGAGAGTCCCTCAAGACTGTGTCAAAGGCCAACTGTAGATCCACAAATTCCAAATAAAAGCATTGTGATTTAAGAAGCGTCTATTTCTGGCATAACAGGTCCAGCCTCATAGTCTGGTCTACCGTTGAGATTCCTGCTCTAAATCCTGCTTGCACATCGGAAAGGATATCTTCACTGGCAACCCAGTCCTCTAGACCGTGCAAAAGCACCCTGGAATAAAGTTGTGCCAGTAAGTCAATCAATGAGATTGGCCTATAATTACACCTTTCTTGTATAGTGGAATGATGGTTGGCTCGCTCCAACTACTCGGTGGGTGATTACTAGAGAAAATACCATAAGAAAAATGTTGTTAAGTACGGTACCCAAAGCATGGGTTCACTTTTAAAAAGATCAATGGGAATGCAGTCCGGGCCAGTGGCTTTTCCCTTTTTCACTTCAGACAACGCCTGTGCTACTTCAAGTGATGTGATCACATCAACACTGCCTTCGTTGGGGGGAGAAAAGTATGCCAGTGCCTGTCCAGTCATCTCGCTTCCGGCCTGGACATATCACCCGGAGCATATAAAGCAGTGAAATGATCATGCCAAGCATCCAATGAAATGTTGCTTACCAGACCCAGCTGCTCAGGTTTGAAGTTTTTAATCACCAGATGCCAAAACTATTTAGATCCCTTAAACAATTGCGGTTATGAAAGGGGTTCACCTTTTTTTTATCTCAATGGTTACAGACACTTCTTTCAACCTACAACTATAACAAACTTAATGCACACTTGGTAAACCTTTGAGAGGTTTTGCGAACACCAAACAATCTGAAAAATCCATGCGTTTGAAGATCAGCATTATGTTTCTCTAGTGGGTTAAAGGAGTGTGGAAACAAAGATAATTAAGACAGTACAAGTTGATAAATTGTACAGTTAAAATGTACATATCGACATCAAATTACACATATATGTAGTATTTCAAGGAGACTGTGTAATTTGTGTAGAAGCACAACATTTCTGGTCAAGTGCTAAAGTTGAGATTATAACCTAGTTTTCAAGATCAGCAACTAAGTGATTACACCACACTTGTACTACTAAAAGGCCATATTGTGGCAGATATTAACTGCAATATATATTGGCTTGTTTCTCTAAGAGGGCAACCCTCGTTTAATGCCCCTTGACAAACAATCCGACCCCATAATTCTGGGGACAATACATTTAAGAAAGTAAATTCAATGCAAAGGTGGTCCCTAAGCATTATGCAAGGGAAGTCATCAAAATATTACACAATTAGAAGCAGCTTGTCTAGAAAAACAAAAGTAACCTGCCTGCATAAATCTCACTGATTCTCACACTGACTCAGAATGGTCAGAATTTCGGTTCACCCACCCAACCTGGGAGAATGTTTTTAAGATTGTATTAAGCATGTATGTGTGCCTGTCCACTTTCAGCTCACAAACATAGTCACATTGTGCAGCTTCAAGAATGAGGTGTATGTGGGATTTCCCTTATCATCATTTTCTATGGGAGTAGAAATTAAACTTGCTCTAATTTTCCAATCCTTAAGAAAAAAAGCTATGGCCTTTACAGAACACACATTATCAAGCAAAACTTCATTAGATTATGGTAGGGATGTCTTCATATCACATCTTAAAGTTAACTATTTCTGTGGAAACACTTTGGGAACAATACAAAGAATGACATGCAGCCTGCACAAAGGTGCTGTCTGTATCACTGTGCACATAGCTCAGAAATGTATTTTGGGTTGGACTGAAATGACATCTCACAGGATTTTAAATGCAGTGAGATGCACTTTTCATTTCCCATTTCAAAATCAATCTATTTTGGTAGCACACCTTCTAGACCACCCCCTTCTGTGACATACCAGGACAATAGGTCTATAGAGCATATATAATTTATTTTGGGTAATTCTCACACTCACTTTGAAATTATATTTAATGGTATTTAGCCAACCAATACCCTCTCAGATTGGAAATCTCCTAGTCAGCAGGCTCCTCTTGGTCCCTTCCTCTCCTTTTCAGGAAACTAATTCTGCCTCTGGTTAAGTTGGTTCCAATTCCCTCAGACTTTGGGCCTCATTAGGACCCAGGCGGATTTCGCGGTGCTAAATGCACCGCGAAGCATGGCGGAAAGCCGCCGATAGCGCCATGGGGGTTGGCGGATTTACCGCCCCATTCCGACCTTGGCGGGGCGGTAAATCCCCAATCCCCATTCTGCCCTTCCCCATTCCCATTTTTGCCCCATAGGGTATAATGGGAGTGGGGAAGGAGTTAATTACGCCACCGTAAAATACGGTGGCGTAATTAACAACGAGGTCCCGTAGCGCCATGGTTTTCTCCGCCTGGTAAAACCAGGCGGAAAAGGCCGCCATGGCGCTACGGGAACTCGTAGTATGGCGGAGAGGTACGCCATGCACTACGCTGGCGTAAAACCCTCTCCGCCAGGGTCCTAATGAGGCCCTTTGTCTTCTGTAGATAATATCCATATTCAGCAATCATCCAATAGGAACAGATGGTGTTCTTTGCTTCAGCTTTTTCCAGAGTCAGAATCCTATCCCTTCTCTGCTCCCACTTTTTAAATTGCCCCAATTCTCCCCTGCTTATGTCATGATTATGTCATACTATTTGATTGGTCCAATATTTCCATTGCTCTGCCTCATAGTCAGACACTCCGAAAGAGTACCCCCCCCAAATCTTCATTTGGTCAGATAGTCATATTTTTATATTATCTAACATAAGCAAAGCTGGGGGTCGTTTCACTCATACTTTTAAATGCAAAATTGCTTTTTATTCCATTATTCATGGTAGCAAGTTGCCACATTAATACAACATGTCTCTCAGGTCCGTATAAATATTAACGGTTTTATCAATTTTTGATCAATGTTCAAAGCTCGAATTTGCATTGATGAAATAGAGAGGATTATCATGCTAACAATACACTCTTTGTTTTTTCTCTAAGTCATATGGGTACAGAATGATGAGCAAATTTGGTTTCGGTATATGAAATGTAATATCTTAATGGATTAATTTAAACTGTAATCAAGATCGTGTACGCCAGCACAATGGCTCATGTGAGCAACTCTTTGTAATTGCGTTAGGCAATATGCAAATAAAACATTGGACCTCATTACAAGTCTGCCGGTTCGAAAACAATGGTGGCGGTAAATCCGCCGCCACCGTTTCCGGACCGGCTGATTCCGAGTCCTGCAGGCGGGAGGTGTCACTCCTGCCAGGTCTGACCTGGTGGGAGTAACACCACCCGGCAGCAGGCCGACATGGAAACACCGGCTCTGTCATAGACGCAACCAGTGTTTCCATGGTCCCCATCCCCATGGAGTCCTATTGGACTAGATGGGAATGGGGATTTACAGAATTCTGCCTCCAGAATTACCGGGTCACTGGGGTTGTAATGCCCCTGTTATTCCGGCAATCACCGAGGCGGAATGGTATTGCGGGTCCGGCAGCAGCCTGCCGGTTTTTCCGGCACGGCTACTGCCGGACTTGTAATGAGGCCCATTGTCTTTTGCATTCATTTGCACTGTAAGATATTATATAAACTCCACCATATTATTATAACTTTGTATAGTGATTGGACAGTGGATGAAAGAAATAAAATGTTACATTAGAGAAAACTTTGAATACAGAGATTTTCTCTTTTGGCTTGTCTTCATGTATAGTTCGGAAACTGTATAAGTGTGCCATTCAGAACACTTGTCATCATTTTAATTTTATTTTTATTTGTATTGTTTAAAGTGCGGACCTAGCTTGAGAGCAGCAGAGGGCTGTAGCCAGCATTTGAGCTGCCATATTAACAGTAGCGCAGCACTGTGAGGTCTGTGCATCTGTATGTGTGTCCTTTGGAATTAGTCCTTGGTGAGGTGTTGTTGAAAGAGCCATGTTTTGAGAGATTTGCAAAATTGAAGAATTGTAGGGGCATTCTAAGCTGACACCGCAATCAAATTCCAGATGTTGGCTGCATGACAAGAAAAGGATTATTTGCGGACGAGTTGTTATTCAAGCCGGTTGGTCGATTTGCTGTGCGAGGGTCGTGTGCCACCAGACATGTGGAACTAAGCCACAAGGTATACTGATGTGCTACTCGTGACTGCTTTCTATATGACACATGCAGTCTTGAACAGTATCCTGGATTGAAGTGGAAGCCAATGTAGTTCACATAGAATGGGGGTAATTTGGCCAAATTGCTGTCCTTCTGTAATATGACGTGCTGCAGCATGGTCAACTGCTTTTAGGGGAGCCAAGTGAGCAACCGGGGGCCCTGTCAGGAGAGCATTTGCCCCATCAGTGTGTGAGACCACAAGGGCATTCACTTCGGTCCTGGAAGTCCTGCAGCAGAATTAAGGGTTTGAT
The DNA here is from genome assembly GCF_040938575.1 of Ambystoma mexicanum. Lineage (NCBI taxonomy): Eukaryota > Metazoa > Chordata > Amphibia > Caudata > Ambystomatidae > Ambystoma > Ambystoma mexicanum. Next base: position 1,454,819,448 of record NC_090923.1, on the reverse strand, counting down.
TCTTCAAAGGGTAGAGATTTGGAGCCAGACTATTTGGGCCTTCTTGACTATGTGGCTCTGGAAGGACTGGCTGCTGTCAATGGCAAAGCCTAAGGATTTTGCTGAGTCTGAGAGTTGTGGATCAAATCCTTCTAGGTGCATATCATTGAGCAATTGTTGGACAAGATGTTTTTAGCGGGCGGACCAATGAGGACAAATTCAGTCTTGGATGGGTTTAGTTAGAGGTAGGCAGTCGACATCCAGGACTGGATGATGGCTAGGTAATCACGCAGACGAATGATGTCCTGTGAGCTATTTACTCTCATGTACAACTGAGTATTGTCTGCGTATTGGCAGATGGCTACATTGGGATCTTTCGAGGAGAATACCAAAATACTCCATGTGAGATGATGGAGCCTTGGTGGACTCTGCAGAGGACCTGGAGTCAGTTAGAATGCAGCAAGTTCATTTGAACAGCCTGGTGTCTGCCTGAGAGATAGGAGGTAAAGCAATTCAGGACAGTGCAAGAGAATCCCATCCTGTCAGGAAGGAGTGAGGGAATGATGCAGTGGTTGACGGTGTCGAAGCAGGTGAGAGGTCAATGAGGATGAGGAGGCATGAGTCGCCCTTATCTTTGGAGGGCATCATCTACCACCTGGATGGCGGCTGTCTCGATGCTACACTTGGGGCGGAGCCCAGTCATTTAGGAGGTTGAGTTGTTTGATTCCGGTGAGTAGTTTTTGCAGCAACGACTTTTTCCAAGATTTGTAATGGGCCGGTAGTTGGCTAGGTCATCTGGATCTAGGGTTGGTTTTTTTAAAAATGGTTGTCTGAGACCAGTTTTGAGGGTGTGCGGGAATGGTCCATCTGAGAGGTAGGCATTGATGATGCTGAGGAGTGCATTGAACGCTGGGCCCATCAATTGTTTAATGATGGAGCCCAGAATTATATTGGCAGAGTAAGAAGTTGGTTTGACAGAGGCAATCATTTTTAGGTCTGGAGAAAGAGGAGAATATTTGGTCCACAGGGGCAGATTGTGTGCCGTGGTGCAAGGGATGCTAATGCTGTGAGATGATCTCTCAGATTTTGTCAATTTGTTCAATAAAAAATGTGTTGATTTTCCTGAATTGCAGATACATCGGAGTCGGGTAAGGGTTTGGTACACTGCTTTACTACTTCAAAGAGGGCTTTGCTCCTGTTGGAGGCTGCCACAATGGTATTGGAGTAGTAAGCAGCTTTGGCCTCAGTAATCAGAATCCTCTGGTTTCCGCAGAGAGATTTGAGGATGGTGAGGTCTCCCGAGTTATGGTTTTTGCGCCACTGTTTGCTGGAGGCTATCTCCAGGGTGTATCATGGGGAGGATGGTTTGGCCTTTGAACGGCTTTGGACGGCTGGATTTTAAGGGGCGCATGAGTGTCCACTAGTTTCATAGCAGTGTTTGCTGAATAATTTCAGGAGGCTCAAGGAATTCCCTGTGGTGAAATCTGCAAAGTTTTCTTCCAGCTCATTGACCAGGAAGGTTTGGGATAAGCAGCGTTTAGCCTGACCTTTGTGAGCCATAGTGGAGTGGGTGACTGAAATGAAGACTAATTCTAGGGCGTTGCCTTTGTTGTGCGTGGGGCGAGCACAATTTGCTCACGGTCCATGGAAGCGGTCGGTTCCAAAAAGTGTGCTTCGAGCAGGGGTGTTGCTAGGTCTGGAAAAGACCAGGGGGCTACACTAATGTTGGAACTGTCGGGACTCGGGGCTAGCTAGTCTTTTGGTTGTAGATCCTGAGATTCTATCCGGGGCTACGACCAAAAGACCCGGGGCTATAGCCCCCTAAACCCACCCCTAGCAACGCCTCTGGCTTCTAATATAGTTCCCACCCTGTGACTCAGGGACATTAAAATCACCAAGAAACACATTACTAGAGTGTGCTAATTTGGCAGAGGAGAGTTAGTTGGAGATGTCGGCAATGAAAGAGTCACTCCTGTAAGGTGGTCTGTAGATGAGGTGGAAGGTGATGGTTTCCTTGTGTGATAGAGGGAACTGGCAGGAGAGTGATTCAAATGAGCCTGTTCCGGGAGAGGGGATGATGAAGCATGGTCAAACGATCCTGTAGATGAGTAGCCTTGGGGTAGGAGGACATCAAAAACATGTGGGGAAGAGAGTGTAAACAATGTTTCAGTGATGATAAGGGCAAAAATCTTGTTGTATGAGATGAAGGCGGTGATCTCTGCAGCGTGAGAGACTGCTGAGCGTGCACTGATCAACATGACAAGGTGTGTGCATGTGGTCCGTGGGTGTTGGAAGGGGGCAAGGGCAATATTGATGAGGTTCGCTAGGGTAGCTTGCCGCGGCTGCCCAGGGAATTTAGCCATTCGAACCCTAGTGAGAGTAGGGATTGGCGGTGGAAGGAGGAGACACATTGTGATGTCTTTTGGTGAGTAGCTGTAGAAGAGATTAGTTTGTAGGTGGAATGCAGTTTTGCAGGTCAGGCCTTTGGCCCTATCAGGCCCGAACAGGCACAAACATCCGAGGTCCTTGTCTTTGCCTGTCTTTTGCTGAGGACGCCGGCGATGAGGACACCTAAGGAGGACTGATTAAATAGGTGATGGGTGGAGCAACTGAGTGGCAGGGCCTGGTCACGTGACTAGCAGCCTACTCAATGCTGTCTGCCTGGAGCTGGCCTAGAGTCCTTAAGTAGAGGCTTGGAAGGTGTGAAAACTGGAGGTCGGGATCAAAAAGCTGAGGGGCATTGCCTGGCCACGTGACCAGCAGCCTACTCAATGCTGTCGGCCTGCAGCTGGCCTAGAGTCCTTAAGTAGAGGTTTGGAAGGCCTGAAAACTGTAGGTGAGTGGAGCAACTGAGTGGCAGGGGTTAGTCACTTGTCCAGCAGTCTACTCAATGCTGTCTGCCTGGAGCAGGCCTAGAGTCCTTAAATATAGTTTTGGAAGGAGTGGAAACTGGAGGTGGGTGGAGCAATTGAGTGGCAGGGCCTGTTCATGTGACCAGCAGCCTTTTAGAGATACAGTTCGATTTTCAACTGGTGGTTTCTGCATCTCCTGTTTTCACTTTCCATGGCTAAAAGCCTTGTGTTAAAATGTACTCAAGGGCCAATATGGCTCCTGAGATGGTGAGTCTGCACTATATGTCGATTGTTGTCTCTTAGGTGCGTAGGTGCAGCAGCCTCCCACGGATGCACCCTATTCATAGCAATGGTAAAAATATTACATAAGTGTAGCAGGGAAAAGGCTCTATTCCAGCACTTGTCACTTTGAATTCAGACAGCCTTCATTTGCCTTTGGTATTCTCCAGGGCTCAGGCTCACATCAGCTGATTGATCCCTCTTCTAAACAGGCCAGGGCCTGCCACTGGATGTATTACACAAGCTTTATTCACTGCCCCGAGTGGTGTTAGTCTCCGAATCCTTTCTAAGCTCCTGCTTAACTAAAGACAACAATTTGTTTCTTAGCACAAACAACAATAGCAATGCACTAATGAAACATTGATCTCCTAGAGATTGCCTGCAGATTTCTCAGATGTTCCCTTCGGCTGAAGGTCCACTCATGTCAATGGCTGCCGCCAGCGAAATAAGGTCTTCAGCTGCCTCTACATATAATTGTAGAAAATAGAGTTGGTTTATAGAGCCAATTCTCATTAAAATGCAAATCAAAGGTATGACACATGACAAAAATATATATACAACGTAAAAAAGTTATAACAAACAATAAGTGGAAATTCAAAAGAGTCTAGAAGTTGTTATTTTAGACTGCATTATAGAAATTTAGAATGCATAGCCTCTATTTGTTAATTAAGCTGTTTAATTTTGGGACTTTCAAAATAATACAGATGCTTTCAACCAAAGGTTTTCTAAGGGGAGACTTTGTGAGTCAAGCTCAAGTTTTCTATGCTGGTACTTGGCACCCAAGATAACATAAAAATATTAATTTTAAATCCTACTAATGACAATGTTATGCTGTTTATGGGCTTCTGATACAGTATGTAACAGCCATCAATATTGTGTGGCGAGATGCTTAGTGGAGCACATATAACAGAGGTGCAGAGGACACGAAGAGATGTCAGGTTATTGCAGAAGGAGCCGAACCATGGACGAAGTGGCTAGACAAAGCTTATTTCCGTTAGTGTGCTCCTCAGAAGTATATGCCTTAGTTTGATGCTGTGAAATCACAACAATGTACAATGACATATCCTTTGCCTAGGGAAGAGGCTCTCCTTATGCTGCCCTGGGGTTTCAAGCAGCCTCAACCTTGGCAACCCTTGCATCCGTTTTCACACCTTCTCAATGTTTGTGAACAATAGTGTCCTCTGATGGTGTGCGACTTGTCCCGACAGTTCCCAATGTCCCCTCACCGCTCTCCAAACCCAGCTATAACATGATCTCAAATGGCTGGATCTTTCACAGCAGTGAGTCGATTCCATCAACTCTTAAAGAATTAAAGGTGAGCAGAAGGTTCTGAGCTGTGGAAGGAGAGCAGAAAATGACAAGCCAGGGCACAATGAGATAGTGGCAAGCTGGATTGAAGGTCAGAGTTGGAGGTAGACAGTGTTTTAGTTGGTACTCAGCTTTGGCAGCCTCACCACCTTCTACTATTTAAATAAATCTCAGCGTTCTGGCCTATCCATATTGTGAAAAAGTGCCTATGTATGTGTCAGAAATATTGGCAAAGTGTGTGAATGTTTAATGTGGGACTTTGTCGCTCCTTAAATTAAACTGGTTCTTTGTGTAAAACATCTTTAATGTAAATGAAACCCATTTCACAAAGCAAAACATATTGTTCCTCACTTGTCCCCCTTATAATGCTGAAATGCCACCACACAAAGCCTGTCCTACACAATGTTAAACACAAACAGTGCTCTTTATTTAGTGTAACCCAAGTTACACAAATGACGTAAAACCTGTGTTTTCATATGCGCTGTGACACATCTGTAAAGAACAATCGCCTAGAAAAAGCCTTTTAAAAAACATTTAAATGAAACAAGTGTTCCTTTTGCACAACCACATCACATTAATAATTTACAAAGTGTATTTGAATGCACAAGAAAGCCACAATTTTAATGTACAAATGGAGTAAGCCTTGCACATATTAAAATAAACCAATTATAATGAAGTAAAACTGCACCCTAGTCTTGCTTGCTAGTTTTGAATCTCATGTGAAAAATGCTTAAAAACCAGACCTTTGCCCATTTAAATCCATTTTTCCAAGGACAGGGAACCAGAGTTCAGCTCTGGGAGAACCAAAGACAAATTGTCAACTACGAAATAATCAATTAAAGCAAGCAGGACATATAGATGGGCACTCAGAACATATGCTTGTCTTTAAAAAACAAACAAACAGGGACATACATGGGAATGCACTCCAGAAAACCCAGTTGTAGGATGCCTCCAGGTTTTATAACAGATTTGGATCATGAGGTCAAATCTGTTTCTTAGTCATACAGTGCATCAAACACCAGTTGTGTCTAGCCAGGCCTTGACCTTTAACCTGTGGCTCGGCCATAAAATATCTCCTGTGCATGTCTATTTCATGACATTGATTTCTAGGGGCCTATGCCATACTCCTAAGTTATTATTTAGCTGAGATGAGACCTCCAATGCATAAAAAAATAAAAACAGATAAAAAGAGAAACATGTAGATGTTTGATTTGACTTCACAAAAATGAAATTACCTTTTTGGGCCATAACTCCTTAATGGTTTGTTTGTTTTGAGCACCAAAACCAAGTTTGAGTTCAGTGAAACATTCCCCATAGTATAAATCCAAACATGATATAGCGACATATGCAAAATATGAATACAGTTACATATTTCAATAACTTGTTCATATTACATATTATTTGGGCATGTATCATTTTCAGAAATCTCACATGGTTTCAAAAAGATATACCTCAATAAAGGGATGAATTCATAACAGAAATGATGGACGAAAATGGATTTGAGTCCAAACTGCCCCACTCCTCCAGATGGAAGGGGCACATAGCAAAATACATTGGACCTATCAAAATAGACGGGAGGATAAGAGAGCGTCAGCATCTGAAGGTAACCAACATTCTGTCCTGTCCAATGAGAAACTACTGCATCAAATGATGCTGCATGGGTGAAATGTATCAGCTATTTAAATCCAAACACACAGAATATAGGGAGAGTTCTTGGCAAATGTGCATACACAGGGACCTTGTGAAACTTGAAAAATGATGATGTGGGATTATACCTTGGAGGTAGAGCATAAGGATCCACTTTAGAAGGCTTTTTCTAGAGGGAGACTGAGTCAGAAGCATTGCTCACTAGATAAAGAGATTTTGTGAAAGGCATTGTGAAAGCAGAAGAAAAACCAACAGTGAGAACACTGAATCTCTGTGCATTTAGATATACTGAATGGGGATTGGGTTGTATGAGAAAGATTGGGGAGGTGCATTGATATATATATATATATATATATATATATATATATATATATATATATATATATATATTTGTTTTCTATTGCTTATGAAAATAGCAAGCAGTGATAATTTAAATGTTCATTGTATATTTGTCCACAATAGTTATTCAGATTTGATTTCATGCAAATGGATGTCTTTGTGCATTGTTGATGGCAACATTAGCAAATCAATAGCAGCTTATTTTTCTCTTCTGAAGGAAAGCTGCCTGAATTTATAAAGAATACTGTGGATGATATCTTCATTCTGCAATCTCTTTACGCACCCTAGTCTCTCAGTCTCATGTGCAGTGTTTCTTTCTCCCGAGAAGTGATGTCTTATACCATCGCTGGATGCTCAAGTATTCCTTCACCTTTGCCCAACAGTTTTTTTTGTCTCCTGCAGTCTAACTGTTTAAGACTCCTATGCAATGTGGCCATGGAGTTTATCCCCGATGTCTCGGCTGCAGTCTGTCTCTTCTGAAGTTTCTCTTTTCTGCCGTAGTCCTCATTCGACCCCGAAGTCGTTCCATCTGCTGCTTTCTTTATCCAGTCTCCCAATTTCCACAACAGCCGCTGCTCTTTTGTGCTGTAATCCTTCCCATCTTCCACTGTATTTCTTTTATCCTGGGCAGTAACTTGCGTTATGCCTCTCGGATGTTACCTTCAGACATGATATGATATGGCATTTATAACGCTTCTACACACAAGTGTGTCAAGGCGCTGCATGTCATCTAGAGGAAGGAAAGTGAACATTGTACTGAAAGTGGAAGTGTAACTACCGTCCTCTTATTTTCCCAAAATGATTCTGATAGAGAGCTATGGGATCCTCTCATTGAGTTGGAGAATGTCTGCAGTCCTTTGCTTTGTGCCTCATGTCATTAGGAATTATTTTAGTTCTATTTCCGCACTATACATACAAGGTTACAAGTACAGACATGTGCATTTTGGCAACCCTGAAGACAGTAGCTGTTTGGGTCAATTTAAACCAATTAAAACTCTCCTCTGCTACAGCCCCATGCAATGAGTCATTTTGTGCAGCCTGTTGCTGATTGCATGATTTAAATAAAGGCAGCGTCCATAGAAATATGAACATACGACAAGTCAGAGAAAGGGTCTTTGTAATGCAAGCCACTGCTAATGACTCCAGCTGTCATTATTCTTACAGCCACAGCATCAGTAATGGAGCATGGAAAACACGCAGATGGGAAACATGGAATTTTACAGCCTAGCTTAAAGTGTGCACCAACATAAGGAGGCAAGGCCACTTGATTTTGAATTTTAAACCCCCTTCTTTTAATTGTTTTCATGTACCACAAGACTCATCTCGTCCCAGCACCAGTGGCATAGATCAGCAAAGGTCAACGTTACATAAGGAATAGGGGCCCGAATACAGTAAAAGAAATGCATTGCCTGCCCCTTGCTATATGCGTAGAGACCCCAAACATGAGGTGAGTGGATTATACACAGTGATGGCTGCTGAATATTTTTATTGGTGGGGTGTAAATGATTGCCTTGAAAATGTGGGAGTGACTTGGTGTAACGATGGAGCCCAAACCAACCGAGGGGACTTTGGGCGAGTGCTCCCCTTAGAATTTGTTCTGTAAAAAATTGATCAAAACGCCCAGACAGTTTGCAATCGGTTTTGCCTAGTCGCACAGGCAAAAACCAAATAGATGTAGGTCACCAACAGTGCACAGGAGCATTTTCCAACACATTGCCATGGTGCTTTTGCCCACAATATTTGGCAGGATATGATAGGTTATTTATAACGCGCTTAATACCCAGAGGTTTCTAAGCGCGGACCCGGGGATCGAACCTGCGTTGCTTCCTGTTGTCTTGCTTCCAAGGCGAGCACATTGCTGTTGAGCTATCCTCCCAAGACGAATATAGAAGGATAAAAAACATGTTCCTGCTGGCTGTGACCCATACATGCCCATGCAGGCTGCAGCAATATACGATATTGTTACCTTATAAGAACTTGCTCGATTGGCTTTGTCAGTAGAAATTGCCCTGCCAAAGTAAGAAAACATGTCAATGCAATAACACTTTTCATATTTGCTTCTGATGCCCAGTAACACAATGCCATGCCACAACAAGAATATATGGCCAGACCTACACCATAAAACGTAAACAGTATAGATGTATAATAACACTTGTTTGCTTTTCCATTGAGGCGCAGTAACAAATGCCATGCCACAGTAAGAAAGTATTTACAAACTGGCTGCACCAATGAAGGCCAGCCTAGCCATGTAATTATCACTCATGTTTGTTTTACTCTTGATGACCAGTAAAATGCCATGCCAAATATGAAAGTATATCCAGCCTGCTGCACCAATGAAGGCCAGTCTTACAAGGTAATACCACTCATCATGCTGACTTTACCCTTCATACCAGTAAATAATGTCACGTCAGAAGAAGAAAACATAACTAGAGAGCTGCACCAAAATAGGCCAGTCTAGCTACATGATAACCCATATCATTACAACTGTAAGGCTCTCAACACGTGGGTGAGAACAGTACAAGACAGTCTTAGCGAAGTTTCGTGCTCGGAAGAAGATCTAAAATCCAACCCAGACCGAGTAAAAAGAAAAATGGAATTTATGGACTGGATCAGGATGATCGATACTGCTAGTGCAAATAAGCTACTCTCGCACCTCCCACCGACCTTTAACAAAGTGAAAACACCACTGAATTACTGTACAAAGTTTCCGAATAAAAACATGCGAGGAACTTTTTTGAAAGCCAGATTAAATCTGCTGAGGACTCACGAAATCTTGGCAATTAGAACACCGAAGATGGACAACAGATTCCGTCTGTGTAAAGACAAAGAGGAAGTGGAAACACTAAAACATCTAGTGCTAAAATGTCCAAAGACAAGACAAAACAGAGATAAATACCTGCATTTCTGCCTGCAAGGGGCGGTAACTCTAGACGAAGAGGCTGTGTGGAATAGGCTAATCTCAGGAGAGACAACGAGATGGACAATTACAATGGTGAAGTTAATAGAACTAGCCTTGGAAACAATCACCAACTCATTGAGCGAACAGGCTGAACTAAGAATAACAGCGTTGGAGGGGGTCGAGCCATCGATACCTCTTTAATCAGACTAGTAGTAGATGAACGTCCAAGTGATCCAAACTCGAGACCAATGTTCGAGCTTCATCTTTTGTCCACACTAAATTAAGAGGCCACCGCTCCCCCATTCACAAATGCAGTACAGGCACACATATTCATAATGCACACACACAGTCATTCACACAAGATACACTCTCTTGTTTATTCTTAACTAATGTCTTTCTTATTGTTCATTTGGCATACTTCCTTCCAATGCAATGATAATGGTAGCCTTGGCTGACAATTGTGCTCATGTGCTCTCATAATTAAATGCAAGACTCCTGGATTGTTCTCCATATATATATACATTCATTCAGAAATCATGCAAATCCTTGCATGCATGCATTCATAAAAACAAGCACGCACATTCACACAAAGAGACATTCATACATGCAGACTCACACACTTGTATGCACGCATACCAACACATTGCATATACACATTTACATTCCACTTACTTCCTACTCGCACCTTCAGCATGCCGATTCTACCAGGAGACCCGTCCGGATGGCCTGAAAACGACTCCACTACAGTAGTGACAAGAACAGAAGGAAATGATATGATGGAGGGGAAAAGAAGTAGGAGGAAAACTAAGGTTGCGGATCACCTTAAAAAATCTTAACTAAAGAAAGGAAGGAAATTATGGAGAGGCGTTTAGAGGAACAAGGCTAGACATAGAAGAATAAGACATGGGCCTCATTGCGAGTTCGGCAGTGTGGTAAAGAACTGGTGGTAATTACCTAACTGGCACTTTTTTGTTGGTAACAGAATTAAAGTTGTTTTTACCACACCACCAAATCCCGAGTTTGGATGGAAAGTGGCCGATTTACCTCGAGCAAAAAGCTCCAAACTTGGAATTCGGTAGCACCGTAAATCTGACGGTAATTCCGTAACTGCCAAAAAAGTGTCAGTAACATAATTACCTACCACCTCCACCAAAATCCCCATGAGTCCTATGGAACCCAGAAATGGGGATTTAGAGCGCCCTGCCACCACTTGTATTCCTGCGGCAAATACTGGCAAACTCATAATGAGGCCCATAGCACTGAATCTAATCAATCTTACTTGTGGCTTAAGCAGATTATCCAGAAAGGTAAATAATGTTGATGTAAGAGATGGTTATGCCACAGTGCTGCGTTTTTACAGACAGCTAGGCGGGAGATGCAGTCGAGTTGACAGGTGACAGATGCAAGGCATCGTGACCACAAAGAACAGCATGCCAGAGGGCTTGAAAGGCCTACAGCTCAGCTGACAAGGTGTTGCTCGTAGTTTAAAATGATTTGACCCCACCACAAGGGATCCTAGTAGGAATAAATAGTGAACATCAGGTAACACAAAAAAACAATGATGACATGGACAGCCTCCAAGAAACAGTTTGAGGCCTTTTGGATATCATTGTAAGAGCAATGGATAACTCATAAATTGTTAATATGATTACCCTGCAAGCATCATAGGGGGCAACACAAAACTCAACTGGCGAAGCAGAGAAGATGTACAGATTGCAGAAATCAAAAAATATAAAATAGGATTTTTTATTTACCATCATGGGTAGCCACTTCTTTAAAATGGGCTTGTGGAGCAGAGCAGCAGAAGAGGCGTTTTAATCATAAAGGGTAAAGTATGCCCAGGACCCAATATTGAGACATGTCTAGGCCAATAGGAACAAAAACAGAAAGAAGACCTATATATCTTCATATAGTGTTCATGAAAGGCCAGCTCTTTGATCAGTTACTCGGCAATCGTATTAGTAGGCTGGAGAAAGTTCAATAAGGGGTGGAGTCTGTACATCCCATTCTGAATCCAGTGAGGAATCCAGCCTGACCGCTACCACTTGCGCGACTCTGGACCCTCCTGAAGGATTTTGTTCACTGACCCTATGGACTCTGCCTGCTCGTTTCACATGTAAAAGAGGAAGCAACGTGACCATGAATCCCTGTCTCTCTTCCCCTATCACAATTGTCTTGTGGACGGAGATGTGTAGGATTGTCTGCCTCAAGTGGGGAACACACCTAGTGACCACCCCTTCCTATGCCCCACTCTGAGCAAGGAACCAGGTCCAAAAAGGTGCAGATGTGGAAAGATATGCTGAGAGTTTGTCCTGGTTTGAGTTCCCAAATCCTTTCCACGTGTGACCCAATTGCAATGAGGCCCTATGGACGGAAAACGAGCGCATAACCCCATAGCGATGGCGCCCATCATCGGTCTTGATGAAAATAATCCAGAAACATTACTAGTAAACAGGACCATCTCTGACTGGTAAAAGGAAGGGGAATGTATATTAGACGCTTGGTTTACCTCGGAGGAGCTGGGAACTCTCAGAATCCAATCAATCTCTTTTCTAAATGCATATGGCCAAAGGCAAGGGTCTGAAGAGGTGCCTTGCGCCAAGAAACCGACAGAACTTCACAAACAGCTGGTGTAGGCGCTGCTCATGCAGATCTCAAGAAACCTTGAATAGAATAACAGAGTTATGAGAAAACAAGCAGGATTCCCAGTCACCTCCGCAGACTATGGTCAGGATAACCGGGGCAGGGGTGTACAGTGCCACCATCCAGACAAACCTTGAGACTTTGAACCACTACGTTGGGAATTGACGCAGTATAACAGATTTCTAACATAACATGGATTTATGAAGAACATAAGTGGGTAAAAAGGAATCTCAAGCGAGCAGCCCTGAGGGAGTGGATTGAAATGAGATGAGAATAAGATGTGTGTAAAACACCATGATGACTTTTCGGGTAAAATGGAACCAGTTGGCAAAAGTAACGAAAGGGCGGACTAATAGTATTGAAAAGCATGCATTATCTTACAATAAACTTTAACATCAAAAGCCACGGGCGGCGTTCCTTGAACCAGTTTCATGAAAATCTTCTAAAATGGGCAAGATCATGGATTGCTGGCCAGGGAGGGGGAAGAAGGTCAGCAGTGTCCTAATGGTAAACAATTGGCTAGATCCAAATGGCTGCGGAAAAGGTTAATGAAAGCCATCCTTGGGAAGAGCTGATGGGAAGGGGGTTCTCTACTAGAAATATTACACAGGCAGATGAGCAAGTTCAGAAGGCGCAAGGCACAGGAGCACGGCTTACTTCCGAATCCTAAAGAGGTCCAAGTGCTGTGGAATGTCCGCCTCAGTGAAAATGAGGGATAGATCCATTATGAGAAAAAGTCTCTAAAAGTGATCAGAGGTCATACAGACCATCAGGTTTAGTTATTTGACATATGACAAGAAATTCTAAGGGCGTGGATGGAGGAAGAAATAATTACATTCTAGGAGCAGGGAGAATTTCTAAATGGCCTTACATCTACCGTCTAGGTTTTCACATGATCACACCTGATTCAGAAACAAGCACCATTTCTGTATTCCGCGTGATCGAAAGAAAGTGCCTTTGGTCAAAGCTGGAGACGCTCCATAGGGACCCTCGTTGACTACATACTCCAATAGGAAAACGATGTCATGCAGGGGTGTCTTTTTGGATCTGCACTGTTCATCATGTGGGTGATCCCAAAGATTAAAAAGATGGTGATCGCCTTACTCTTATATGCCAACGATCGGGTTGTATTTCCGTAAGCGATGTAGGGCCGCAACGCATTTCGTGACAGCAAACACAGACAAGTAGAACAACAGACAAGAAAAGGAATGGCACAACACCTATAAACCATGAAAAACCTATGAAGCAAAAGTAGCCAATCTACGCATCCCTGGGGCTGAACTTGTGCCTGGACCCATATTCAACAAAAGCAAGGCCAGGCCAAACAAAGTTTTGCAAAGGTGCCACAGCCCCCACCTTGCCTGATTCAACAAGTCAGTGCCCATTTATTTCAAAACATTTAAACAAGTAATGATATTTTGTATGGCACTGCACAAGTACATTCCAATCTGGTAAATTCATCCTGTAATGCATTCGGTGCATATCTTCGGGAGGAGTGTATGGGCTATTCTAAACATCCAAACTTCTGTCACTTGTTTTGAGAGTTCAGTCTGCTCTGATCTTATTAATGGGCTTCCGGCTTGGGTATCAAGTACAGTCTCTTTCCTGGGAGCGGTGATTTACAGCCCTATTGTCAACAAGCATTGGCAATGCCAATGGTTTTGGCGTTTACTGATATTAATTGCATGTTGCATTTAAAGGCACCTGGGTGCAAGGAGGAGAGTGCAAAGTTTCAAAGGAGGATGTGATAAGGGGTGCAGCATCAGAAGGGGAAATAGAGCAAGGGGGAAGCCAGTGATCGAGGGTGTCATTGATGATGAGCTAAAGGAAATATGAGCGCAAAAAGGGTCAGAGCGAGAGGGTAAAATATAAAGAGAGGGGGGGTAATGTGGATGCTGGAGTAGAGTGGGCAGAGTGGGGTACGGTGTGTGGGGGAATAAAGGGTATAGGGTGGGTGGAGCTAGAGAGAGGGGGTACGGTGCATGGTAGGGGTAAAGAGTTTCTGCTGCTAGATGCAGTATTATGGGAGACTAACACGGCACACGGTTGTACTGTGGCCTAAGTACCGAACGCACACACTGTGCAAATGCAGTGCTACTGCGCATAGGTTCCAGAATGGCAGTCTCGGCTGGTATGCAAACGGAACTTCAAGAATTGGAAAATCTGGCGGAAAGCAGCAGTAGCAGGCGGTACCAGGGGGAACAATGCAGTGGTGTAAGACGTTTTTTTTTTTTTACCAGTGGCCAGTGCTGGTCATTGGACCGGCTCTCGGCGGATCCGAGATCCGGCACCAGATATGGAGCCGGATCTCGGGATCTGGCCAGAGTCAGCCGCCCAAGCCCATGAATCGCGTTGGAATACTTAACAAAAAAATAAAAAGCACTCGCGACGGCAGCATTGCCTTTTACCGCGGGTTTGGCATTGTGGTGTAATGCACAATGCTTGCAACATGTACAACTGAAAGTAATAATTTGCACATGTAGCGAGCATTATGCATTACACACCAGTGCCAAAGTCGTGGTAAAAGGCAATGCTGCCGTCGCGGGCATTTTTTTTTCGTTTTTTGTTTTTTAGTTATTCCAGCATTGCTGGATGTACACTACGAGCCCGCCCCCCTAGACCACGCCCCCTCTGGCATCGCCCCCCACCCAAAAATCCTCCCCCACCGCGCACTTGTGTTGTGGGATCCCCCACCACATTTTTTCCATTTCCACCGCCAGTAGCCAATGCCTAGAAATGGGAAAGTTGAATTGAGAGTGAAGATTGTGGAACAGTGGGAGGTTTTATGAAGGAAAGGATTTGGTGGTAGAAAAGGAGGGCTCTGCATTCATATTTTCTCTTTGCTCTGGTGGTGCCGGTGGAAGCAGGAAGCAGGGGTGCACATGCAGAAACATGGTGTTAAAAGGGAAAATAGTGTGAAGTGTCATGAGGAAAGCTCTGGGAAGTTGCAGAGACCATCAGCAGGATGCTACAGTGAAAGGCACGGGTAAGCCACTGGTGCTTCCTCAACCCCCTGGAAACCGAGGGAACCAGGGGAGGTCACCCTTCGACACAGAGCACACCGCAGCCAGCAAAGTCCACCCCCAGAATGGCTGTCAAATGCAGAACAAGGCAGGTATGCATAGCAACCCACTGACCCCGTAGACCAACCACACCAACAGACCGCGAAGAGCCTGTCACACGAAACGCAAAGGGCCAAAAAGAAACTCCAGAAAATGTTGAAGGTCAATCAATACAAGCGGCATAACCAATGTGTCCCCAACAGAATCGTAATGCCGAAAACAATGCCAAAAACAATGACATAGCTAGCGTGCCATGCCGAAACAAAGTCCAGTAAGGTTGTAATCCCATAGCTAACGTGCCCCAAAACACATCCCGCTGCAAGACACCCAAGAACAGTAGCGAAAACCCATAACACAGCTAAGGTGTCCCAAAAACACAACCTGCTATGCTAAAATAAACACTTCCCAGCTAAATCATGAAAAATTCCCAACACAGCTAATGTACTCCAAACCACACAGCCCGCTGTGCTGCTAAAAGATAACACAGCGAAAATTGCAAATGCTTCTAACAGCTAATGCGCCCTAAAACACGACCCGCTATGTTGAAATAAAAACTTCTGTGCAAAACCCTGAAATATTCCCGACACAGCTAATGGGCTCCAAAAACACATCCCGCAGCACTGCAATAAGAAAACACAGCAAAAATTGCAAATATAGCAGGGCGAAAATTACAAACACTCCTAACATATCTAATGTGCCCCTAAAACACAACCCGCTTTGCTGTGTTGCATACGCACTCAAGGTATAACTAATGATGCTCGACGTGAAGCACAATGGCATGAAAGAACACACCAACATTCACAGACCCCTCACTATAAGGAAGGTTTGGTATCAAAGTAAGACAGACACAAGTGATCACAGTTCAAGGTTGTTTATTAAGCTAGAAATGAGTGAGATAAACACCTAATCTAAACCTAAATCTAAGATGGGAGCAAGCTACGACCATCAAATAATAATGATACAGTCCTAGTGGAGTCTAGTCAAATAAACTGGGCCTATACTAAACAATCATATTGCCAATCCTTACCAGTATGCTACAAAAGAGTGTGGGATAATGTTCACAAGAAAAGAAAGAAGTGTTCACCAAATGATAAATCAGGATGTTATGGCCAGGGTCTGCCTTCCCCACGTTTTTAGCATGAGACAAGGTGGGGACTCTTGAGCACACACACTCCTGGGCTTCTCCGCCACAAGGTTACTGTTCCTTTTCTCAATAACATTTAATTCTGTAGCTAAGTCTCTTTCATGCAGTATTTTGCTTCAGAGGGCCTGATATGACATTCACAACAAAACAAAAGTTGCTTCTGCTAATCTTCACGTCGGGTGATTACTCTTCACCCTTGGATACCCCTCAGCCGGGCTCCGATCCTTCTCTCAAAGTTAGCCTCCATCAGTCGGGCTCAGACCAACCACTCCCAATGTAAGCCTCCCTCAGTCGGGTTCAGACCAACCACTCACTGTGGACATCCCTCAGTCGGGTTCATACTTGTCACAATGTTTACGGGTGTATTACTTCTGACTCTAATTCGCAGGCATCCCTCAGTCGGGTTGACATTTGCTTCCACAACGTGCCAAAGACTTTTGACTGTGCAAGGGGTTTGACTTTACCCTTGTATGACCACTTTGACACCTTACGCCAGCCTCCCCTAAGGCCTCTTGGTAGTTGTAGTTTCTACAACAACCGAAGACTTTCGACTATGCACAGGATTTAACATAACCTGCTGGAGGACCACTTTGATTTCTCAGTTCAACACATTCTCCTTGTTCAGGAGCGGGGCACCTGTCAAAGTCCTTTGAATGAGTGCCCACATGGTGCCGGACCACTCTAACTCTGATACCGATTTGGCTTTCCAAAAGACCTTTGTACATTAGTCTTCTTTCTTCATACAATGTTGCTCTTCACAACCTTGAGTCCAACATAGTCCTATTTATTATCAGCTCTTTTCGACTCACTGGCTGTGCCAAACTCCATTGGCGTCTCCTGCCTCTGGAGTCAAGGACGGTACCACAAGGCCAACCGCTTCTCCCCGCCCTGCCCATCAGTGTGAGAGGGTCCCATGTACCGTTGACATTCTTCGCACAAGTCAATCTTACGTTTCCCTTCTCAGAGGCTATGTGGGTCTGGGTTGCAAAGGACAAGGCCAATTGCCTCCTCGTCGTCCTTTTAGGCCACGCCGCCTTTCTCCTCTGTTTGAACTGCCGTCCTGGAATAGCTGCTTCCTCATTTATTTAGCCTTGCTCAGAGTGTGCTGTCGTGTTCGCCTTGTATCCCTGTGGGGAAGAGAAAGGGAAGTCAGATGTGTGTGATCAAGGGTGATTGCCTGATCTTGCCTGGCCTCAAAACTGGAACAGCCTAGCGGGCTTTCATAGAAAATGATAACTCTCGTATTCCCATGGGGATTCTTTCTACCTCCTAGTTCATCAACCCTTGTCGTAGGGGGTTTGCTAAACTCGAAAGGGTGAGAATTGTAGGGTTTGTGAAATGAATGGGAAAAATCTGTAAAATAATAGTTTGGAGGTCTGTCGAGAGAATGACTGGGATTATTGTCATGAAATGGATAGGGGGAATTGTGAGAACTGTAGTGTTTTGTCAAAGCAGACTGGGAGTTCAGAAAATAATAATCAGAGGGACGGGGAGAAGAATGACTAGGAGTACTCAGGTAGGCGACAGGAAAACAGGGACACTGGGAGATGTAGTTTCCCACTGCAACAGGGTTTGGGTTCCTAATAGCGTAACCAGATATGGAGGGGTTGTTGGATTCTAGTATGAGAGATTCATCGGGTGTAAGGGAGGTTGATTTGGAACAGCATATAAAAGCGTCAGGGACTCTTCTTCCTCGTCCCCTTCCCCGGTGTAATACCGCGTATCACCTGGGAATTCCCTTGAGCATAACCCCGAAGCACCTACCCATGTGGGTACGACGTCCTTTCATAGACACCCGTTTTTAGGACTGTTGTTTTTACAATGATTTTTTACTTTTACTTTTTCCAAGTATTGTCTTATAAGGTAATTATATGCTTTGTGTACTTTGCAAGTCAGGTCTACAAAACAGGGTGTTCTTTTAGCTCATGAAATTCAAGCATTTTAAAATAATTGCAGCTTGCTGTAACACACGAACTGAGAAAATGATGTCAAGTGCAGGAATTGCAGACTGATCTCAAATCCCAGATCAGGATCCCATTAATCAAAATGTGTGATCTTGGGCAACTCATTTAATATGGTGATGCCCAACCAGTCAAAATTGCAAGTCCCTACATTTTTCAAAATTGTCAGCCCCCAAAAATGATATAGCTGTTATGGTACACACTTTACAAAACGTTACTCATGGTTTAACTGCCTTTAGTGTGGCTAAATATATAGTGATAGTGAGCATTGATAGAAGGCACTCCACAAAGTCATCTGTTTCTTTGCTCACTAATGATAACATCATATGAAAACCATGGCGCTCTCCTTATCTCAGTCTATGGTCAGATATGTACACCTTTCTGGTAGATTTTATTTCACATTCACCATCTATGCAATGGCATGTGTAGTTTGATTGTTGCTTTCAATCTGTCTCCTGATGTCGCGCTTTGAAACACTTGTGTATAGGCGCGTTATAAATGCCATATCATATCATATCCTGTATCCAAGCTGTAGCACTGTTACATTCTGTGGAGCTTTGAATCTGAAATGATTCATTAAGCTAAGGCATGTGTATCTGTTTCATGAAGCTACTAATCTGTGCCATGCATTTATAATACAGCCCATATGCCTTCTTCATGGCTGCAGTCAGTGGTAAACCTGCGCGCTACACTGATGCTAGAACACAAGTACCCTCGTCATGGACTGCTTCTGTTGCCCTAGTAGTGCCACGTGTTTTGAATATTTTCCCAGCACAGATGAAGGGTGATGAGGGTGATGAGGGTGTGCCCATGCTTATTTTGATCACTGCTAGGGCCGCATGTCAAGCTTTGAGTTGTGATCACGACTGGGGTTGGGGCAAACAGAGATTCTGACTCCCTTAATTTCTGCTGTACAGGTGGGGACCCAAATGCACCTCTGTCTCAGGGCCCTGTCTGGATTCAGTCCTTGAAACAGAAATGAGTTATGATAGGGAGACAGCAAGACTTGCACGCTGAAATACACGGCAGCGAGATCTTGCTCCTCCGCTCTAATTTAGTTTTAGCTGTTCAGCACATTTTTATTCGCATTGCAGCTGCTAAAAAGACAAATGAAACAGTAATTGAGAGACGTTCCCTAGAGATGCCCTACTTTCCATTACATAAAAGAGGCACCCGGAGCTTATTTTTCTAACTAATACTAAATATCTTATACTGGAAAAAATAGACGAAAATATGAAAGTGCAGTAGAAGGGCGTCTATTGAGAAACCAACGTAAGAGCGGCCATTTTGAACTTTATTACTGAATCCAGAGAAAGGGAGACACTTTGTCACGGCCCAGTTGACGCTCTTGGAGTTAAGAGAGAAGCAGCTAGTTCAGTGGCAAGCACAAGACATCTAATGCGGCTGCAAGCAAAGAAATATTGAGTTGGTTCATCATCTTTTCTACATCTATATTTATTTATGTATTTACTTTTAAATTTGTTATGTGCACAAAACCCTCAGGCATCAAGGCACTGTTCTAACCAGGCACATTTAACTTCAGGGGGGGAGGAGAACAGGTAGCACACAGTTTTTAGATTGCACACAGTTGTCGGAGGGCCTAGGTAAAGAGCCACGTTTTGAGTGCCTTTGTAAAGGGCCAATAAGATTGTTCAGCTCTTAGATGTGGAGGGATCGCATTCCATTGTGAAGCCGCCACTGAGGGGTAGCGTGCCCCTCCACATTTTGCTCATTTTGACTTGGGAACGATTAGTATGTGAGTGTACGCCCACCTGACAGGCCTGCAGCAATGGGCTTTCACAAGACGTTGTGTGAGGTAAGGTGGGGCAGACTTAGATAGGCATCGATGTGCGATCGATAAGGTTTTAAAGATGATTCTTTCCTTGACCAGCAACCAGCGTGCTTTTCTTCTTGCTTCCGAAATGAGTTCTCTTTGGGAGATATTGAGAGCCGCTCTCATGGCGTTGTTTTGAATCACTTAAAGTTTGCAAAGGTTGTGTGCTGAGGTGCCCGCAAAGAGGGCATTGCAATAGTCAATCCTGGCTCCAATGGTGGCCCTAGCAATGATGAGGCAGTTGGCTGGTGCTAGGAATGGTCTGGCTGCATTGAGCAGTTTTGTAGTGTAGGTGGGTGAGGTAGCGATGGCGCTCGCCTGGCACGTCAGGGAGAGCGAAGAGTCCAGATAAACTCCAATTTCAATGAGGATGAGACAGGTATTAGGAGTCCGTCTATGCTGAATTTTAAATGTTTGGGCTGAGTTTCTTGAGCACAGAGGGGACCAATCAGTAGGATATCTGTCTTCTCGTTGTTTAGGCAGAGACCGTTGGCTGGCATCCAAGCTTGGATCGCTAGGTAGATTCTGTTTAAGGTGAACTAGTCTTCAGTGTGGTCGACAGTGAATGGTAGCAGTATTTGCGTATCATCGGCATAGTTTTTAGCCCTATCAAGGCTGATTCAGTTCCATGGCTGGGTCGGAATCGAGATTGGCGAACACCTAAGATTCCAGATGGTGCTGCATTTGGATGTATGCAGCCCTATCTAGGATCTCTAGTAGAAAAGGGACCGTTGTAATGGGGCGGTAGTTGCTTGGGATAGCTGTCTCTAGGGGCTTTATTACGACCCTGAAGGTAACCATGCTGCTTTTGCGGCATGGCTACTCCCATTCAGGGTACCGGGTCCGGGTTTCCTTAATGGGGAAATACCGGGCCATTCCGACCTTGGAGGGCTTGGTATTTCCCCATTCAAGGAACCCAGACTCGGTACATCCCCATTCCCATTTCAGCCCCCACAGGGCTCAATGGGAATGGGGATGATGCTAACAACGGGCCCGTTAATGATGGGCCCGTTGTTAGCATCCTGGTCTGCTCGCGGGACCCGCTAAGGACGCCTGGTTTTACCAGGCACCCTTAGCGGGTCCCGCGAGCAGACCTCGTAATGAGGCGGTAGGGGGTTAACGGGGACGGCAGCTGTACCGGCCCCATTAACCCCCTACCGCCAGGGTTGTAATGAAGCCCCATGTCTTAAGGAGAGGAAGAACCCACGCTTCCTTCAGTGATGTAGGTACTATACTTGCTGAAAAGGAGGCATTTATGAATCTCGTTATGAATGGAGGAGGACTTAGCACAGTCTTTGATGACGTGGGCCAGGGAGGTGTTTCCTTTGCATCTGGATGTCTTGATGCTTTTGAGAATGGTTTCCACTTCTGATTCTGAGAGACAGAGTGGAAGTGGAAGGGGGCTGGGCTGTGGGTGGCAGGGTGGGGCGGGGTAGGCAGTGGAGTCATTATCAGTGCTTGTTTGGAGATTATTTTTTCTTGTAGGCTGGCTATTTTCAAGAGCAGGGCCTTTTGGATATTCACACACCAGGATTCATTCATGACGATGCATGTGGGGGGGGGGTGTCTGGGGTCTCCAGTTCCTTAAGGATTGTGAATAATTCCTTTGTATTGGACTTGGCCTTACAGATTATGTTGTTGTTGTATGTGGCTGCTTTAGCCTGGATGATGGCTGATTTGTAGGACAGCTTTGTGGGAATCTGTTTGAGATTTTTCCAGGCTTCCTCTGCCTGCCATCTCTTAGCCCTTAGGTTTAGAAGATCCTGGGTGAACCATGAGTTGGCATGGGAGAGGGCCCTGGCCTTTCGAAGTGCTATGGGGCAACTGTATCCACAGCTGTAGACAGCATTTTCAGGTAAATATCTGCTATTGCCTCTGGATTGTCAGAGATATGGCATAGGTGGGCTGGTTGGAGATCAGAGAGGAGTGGTGTGATACTGGCTTGTGTTATTTTACGGGCACTCATAGTCCAGGTGAGGGGTATGGGGTGTTGGCGTGAGGTGTGTTTTGCGGTTGCGGATTGAAAAGGTCACTACAAAGTGGTCCGACCAGGGGCATTGGGAGATTTTATGGATGTCCACTTTGCAGTTGAGGTCCTCTACCCAGTAGAGGGTGCGACCCTTAGCTTGGGTGGGGGAGTTGACATAGTGGGTGAAGCCAAGGGCTTTCAGTGCGTTGGCTAGTGATGTGGTGTTGCCATCTGTTGGTTCTTTTAGGCCCAGATTGCTATCCCCCTAGGAGGATAATCTTATACAAGGGTTTCAGGTTAGTGGTGAGGATGTGTAGTAGGTCATCCTCAAATGACCCAGCGGGCCAGGAGACCTGTAGAGTAAATTGAGGAGAATGGAGCTAGTGTGACTGGTGGGGAGTTTTAGGGAGAGCAGATCACAGTTTGTCTCCATCTTGGTCGGAGCATTGCCTTTTTTTGTAGTGAGTTGGTGAATCAGGGCGACACTGTCTCCTCTAGTGTCTTGTCTGTCTGTTCTTAAAATAGATAATCCATGCGGGGTGGCCAGGGATAGGGCTGGGCCAGCGGCTGAGTGGAGCCACGACTCAGTGACGGCCAGGAGGTCTAGGTCAAGTGAGGTGATGAGCTTGTGGATATCCAGGGCGTGGGCCAGGATAGAGTGACCGTTGATCAGCACTCCTTTGATGTTAGTGGAGGTGTGTGTGCTTTCGGGGGCCTTGGTAGAGGTGCTGTTTGATGTGGGCTGGTGGGTGGTGAAGGAGGGTCTGCAGAGTGTTGGTTGAGCGTGGAGAGAGTTATGGGGTGTTTTAGGAGCAGAGGCTGCGGTGCGGTAGGTGAGCCTAGAGTTCCTAGTGCAGCTGGGTGGTCTGAAGGTAGGGAGACTGGGATAGACCATTGTAGAATGGACTCGTTCGTTCCTGATATTGGTTGGTGGGAATTGTGAGGTCCATGTGTCAGGGGCTGTGTGGCAGCATGAGTGATGAGGGTGAGGGCTGTATATGGGTATGGGAGTATGTGCTGGGGCTCCGTTGGTCATAGCACCTTCTGAGGAAGGAACATTGACCACAGCCATGACATTCTCAGCCATAAAGGATTATTGCTCAATGACTGTCTACTTTCTAAGGGACAGATTCCAAGGTTACGAGTGAAATGGCAGCCTCCCTGAGTGAAGCCTGGTGCATTAGGACCCAGAAGGTTGCAACAGTCTCTGAGTTGGTCCAAGAGGAGATCATAAAAATAGTGCTGGATGTTCACTTTAACCATCAGGATGGAGAAAGCACAAGAGTAACTGGAGTGAGGGTGCACATCGTCTTAATAGATGAAGGAACTCTGGGTGATAAGAACTTCTGGTGGTGGGGCAGATACATTGAAGGGGATATTGGAAGTAGGAGCAAGGGTAGCCTAGGGTTCTGGCCTCATAATCGGTTGAGTAGAGTTTTAGAAGATTTTCTGCCTGTGTTGATTGCCATTACCGCCAGTTGCCAGTCAAAATGTGCCAATTATTGCACTATACTGGTGGCAAAGGTAACAGATTTCCTGAAATGCTACAGGTGGCATTTTAGAAAATCCCTTTGGAATATATTTTAAGGGTAAGGGCAGACTTTGTATAGTAGTGCTTCGTACTACTACTGTGCAATTTGTTTAATGCACACAAGTGTCACTCCTGACCCTTTGATGCATTACATGTGTAAGATGATGAAAAGGTGAGCTTCAGGGAGGCCTGCATTGTAACCTCTTTATGTTGGGAGGAACCCCCAGGTATGCCAGAGGGACAATGGAAGTTCGCAGACTTGGAGGGCCCAACACCCTCCCCCAGGATACACGAAGGGCTCAGTCAACGGCAAGTTCAAACTGCGGTTTATTACAGACAAAACCAACAGGGATCAGCACAGGAACAGAGAATATTCATGCACATATCGCTCTTCATCGACTTGCAGGCCGGTTTTACTCCTAAATGGTGTCAGCACTTTGTTACAACATGGGCCCCTCTCCAGAAAACCTATCGGGCAATGTGATTGGGTACTATATCCTATACAGGACACTATGGGCCTCATTACACGGTAGGCGGTAAGGGTTTACCGGTACCGGTAAGGGCACCGGTACCAGTAAACCCTTACCACCTTACTACGAGGTCCCTTTGCGGGTCCTCCCTTAACGCCTGGGCGTTAAGGACGGGACCCGCAAAGGGACCTCAGAGCTAATTACGGTACCGCAATTTGCGGTACCATAATTAGCACCTTCCCCAGTCCCATTGAGCCCTATGGGGCAAAAATGGGAATGGGGAAGGGTAAATGGGGATTGGGGAATTACCGCCCCCGCTCACCTTGGAGTAGGGCGATAATTCCGCCATCCACCAAGGCGGACTCGGTACGGTACCGGCGGCAACCATGGCGCTAATAGCGCCATGGTTACTGCCTACCGTGTAATGAGGCCCTATAGATGTTATTCTACTGGCCTTCGCATGTCAGGTGTCTGGCCTGTCCCATCCCCAGTTCACTAACTATAACATTGTTACAGTGTGGTGAACTTACCATTGGCTCCCCACGCCTATGGTACCAAACTGTGATTGGCTAAAGCTGACGTCCCCAGGCCTGGTTGCTAATGATTGGTTTATGGGGCAGGGTCTTCATTTGATGGCTCAGTTCACCACACAGAAACTGAGCTTGGGCAATGGTTTGCTGAACTTTTGCATATGTACACAGATCATGCCCAGAGGATTGTTTATACATTCTTTGCTATCAAGACACCTGAGATAAACAAACAAGCATTGGCAACACCAACAGTTTGGGCCTTTGAGTAAATATGGGAAAGGCACTTGCCAGGCACGTAATGGTAGCAGGTGCAAAACGGTGCGAGTACCTGCTCATCTAAAAGCAGTGCCTGGCAAATGCATAATACTTATACACAAGCCAAGACTGTGACTGTTGGCTTTGCCAATGCTTGTTTTTAACAGGACTTCAGTGAAGGACATGTATAGTGCTTTTAAATCAAGTGGCTGAAGGCAGACCTGGTTTACACATTTTTCTTACACCATTAGCACCCTTGGCAGGTGTGTCATCCAATCAGGTTGTTCCAAACCCGGGATGAATCTAACGATGCAAGTCTGGGTTCGGAGCAACCAGATTGATCTGCGCACACGCCTTCGACCCAGCACTGCCTGATCCCTCTCTTTTCCTGCCTCAGTCCCCACCTCAAGCCCCTCAACACCCTCTCTCCTTGCCTTAACTGGGTGCATCCGCCTGGGCTGCACTGCTTGACTTTCTCTTTTGATCATGGAAATAGAAGAGGGGCTTTGATGAGAGCCCCTCCCCTTCCATTTCCATGACAACCATGACTCTCCCCAGATGCTGCTGCAAACGAAGCAGCGTGGGCATTTTTTGTGTTGCTCTTTTTTATCAAAGGTTTGCCTACGGGGGCTAATGGCAATAATCACACGTTTGGTGGGCTTCACCGGACCAATAACAGCACCAAGCCCTGGGTTAAGGCCAGTTGGGCCCCAGGACGTTACCAGACGGTGAAGCTCACTGAACTTGTGATTATTGCCATAGTATCATGTTTACACCTCCAATTAAGTGGTCAACTCTCTGAAGACTCCTTTGAAAAAACACTGGCAGGCATTCAAGTGCAATGTTTGATTTAAGCAAGCTGAAAGAGTCTCCATGAAGAGGTGTTTTGGGTGGGGAGGGGCAAGATATGATATGATATGATATGGCATTTATAACGCACCTATACACAAGTGTTTCAAGGCGCGACGAGGCAAGGGAGGGGGAACAGAGGGAGGACAGACAACGATCCTACTAGGCTAGATGTCATTCAGATCGCACAAGTGCATGGGAAGGGGAAGGAGGAGAAGTGCGAGGGAGAAAGGGGAGAGGACAGAGCAGTACATGGGGTAAGAAAAAAAACGAAATTAAACAATAAGTAAAAGTACGGCCAGCAGGTGGCAAGTGCAAAGATAAGTGCCAACACCATGTGTCAAGTGCTGGTAGTGGGACTGTAGGATGCAGAAACTGTCCCCAAGTACGGGGGTTGCCAGGAGGGCAGTGCAGGAGTGGAACTGGCAGGGGAGGGGACCTGGGCCCGAGATCAGGGGGTGACCAGGTAACCAGTGCAAATTCAGTATCAGCCAGGAAGTTAGCAAGGGAGAGGAGGAGAAGAAGCAGAAGCAAAGAGAAAGGTTTTGAAGTGCTTCTGGAACTGAAGATGTTTCTCCTCAAGTTTCAGGGAGGCAGGGAGGCTGTTCCAGAGGGAGGCCCCAGCCGAAGAAAGAGATCTACCACCAACTCCTTGCTTGGAGAAGCGACTGACCCTGAGAGAGTTTGAGGTAGATGAGCAAAGAGCTCAAGACGGGAGGTATTTGGGGAGAGAGAGTTGAAGGTATTGAGGCCTCAGGCCCAAGAAGGTCTTGAGGATGATGCAGAGGGTTTTGAACGTAATCCTCACAGCCACTGGGAGCCAGTGCAGAGATTTCAGTCCTGGAGAGATACGATCCCTGGGCTTGAGGCCAAGGACAAGTCTTGCGGTCCTGTTCTGGATTAAGTTGCAGGGGGCGGAGAGCAGAAGCAGGCAGATTTAGAAAGATGCTATTGCAATAGTCCAGCCTAGAGAGAACCAGAGCTCGGGAGGCCATGAGCTTCTGGGGGAAGAAGAGGAAAGGAAGAATACCTCTGAGGAGGAGCACCTGGTAGTGTAATTTCTTAGAGATGTCAGCGATGTGAGGAGAGAAGGAGAGTGTAGAGTCGAAGATGACCCCAAGGTTTTTAGCCTTACAGGTGGGAACAGGAAGAGGGCCAAGGGAGGCAGGCCAGAGAGCTAAAGTAAAGGAGGGAGCGGGTGTGCCAATGAGGAGAATCTCAATCTTACTGGCATTAAGGCAGAGGTCATTGGCGGCACACCACTCAAGGATAACAGACAGGCAGTCAGAGATGAAGGAAGTGGAGGAGGAGGCAGAGGGTAGCCTGAAGATGAGCTGGGTGTCATCCGCATAGCACTGAAAGTTGGGGCAGAGAGCGGCGATGCGGTGGGCCATCAGTGCCAGGTATTGGTTGAACAGCCAGGGGGAGCGTTTAGTCCCCTGGGGGACACCACAAGTAGAGGAACAGATAGCGGCGCGGAAGGACCCAAGTTGGACCTGGGAGGGTCGGTCGGAGAGGAAAGAAGTCAGCCACGCCAGAGCCTAACCAGTGTTACCCAGGATATCAGGGAGATGGTTGAGCAGGATGGCATGGTTGACAGTGTCAAAGGCAGAAGAGAGATCAAGCAGGATGAGGACGCAAGGGGTGTTAGAGTCAAGGTTGGAGAGCAGTACTTCACGGATGTTCAGGAGAGCAGTTTCCATGCTTCTGGCAGCTCTGAAGCCGGATTGATGGTCATGAAGACAGCCAACAGATTTAGTGTGGAGATTAAGCTGGGAGATGGCCAGTTTCTCCAGGAGCTTGCCCAGAAAGGGAGTGATGGAGATTGTGCAGTAGTTGGCCGGGCAGGAGGGGTCGGCTGTGGGTTTCTTAAGAAGGGGGTGCATAAGGGAATGCTTCAGGGCGATGGGAAAACTCCAGTGGTGAAGGAGTGATTGCAGAAATCAGCCAGGGCAGGAGACAGGGAGCTATGTGGTCCTTGATAGTTTTGGAGGAACAGGGGTAAACCTGTTTCGACGAGACTTTCATAGATTGGACTTGTCTAGTAACCTCGTCTGCGGAGAACAGGGTAAAGGCAGAGAAGGAGGGAGGAGAGGTAGCAGCAGAGAGGCTAGAGGAAGAGCAGGGAGTGGGGTGAGGGAGGGGAAAGGAGGAGAGAGAGGACAGGATGTCCTGAGTTTTAGAGATGAACTGAGAAGCCAGTGCTGTACAGAGGGCCTGAGAGGGGACAGGAGAGGTAGAGACTGCAGCAGGATTGGCCAGTTCCTTGCAGATTTTAAAGAGTTTGGCCGAATTGTTAGACGCCGCAGAGACACGGGCTTGGATATGCGCTCTCTTCTTCGTTACGACAGAGAGCCGGTATTGCCTTTGCAGCAGGCTGCAGTCCAGTTTGTCAGAGGATGCACATGAAGCATGCCATTTCCTCGCGGCCACCCTACACTTACATTTTAGAGTGATTAGGTCGGAGTTGTACCAGGCTTTGGGCTTCAGGCGTATTCTGACAGGGGCAAGGATATCAAGAGTATCAGATATAGCAGAGTGGAGCGTGGAAAGGGCTGTGTCAGGATGAGAATCAGCCAAAACGGGAGAGGGGGGGTGAGAAGGTGGCGGCGAAACCCTCAGCTGACACGCGCTTCATGGGTCGGATGACCGAGAAGGTGGGTGGCAGTGATGGAAGTGGCTTGGCCTGAGGGGTATGGAGGGTGAGGTGGGAGGAGAGGAGAAAGTGATCACTCCAGGAAAGCGGAGTGGTGAGAAGGACAGAGAGGGGAAGGTCTGAGGAGATCAGAACATCAAGAGTGTGCCCTGCAGAATGAGTCGGCCCAGAGGGGAGAATAGTGAGTGAGAGAGAGTCGCAGAGGTTGCAAAAGAGTCCAGAGGGAGGACAGGAGGCATCCAGGTGGATGTTGAAGTCTCCAAGAAGGAGGAGTTGAGTGGTCGAGACCAGGAAGGAAGAGGAGATGTCAGCCCACTCAGAGAGGAAGGAGGAAATCTGACCAGGTGGCCGATAGATAGTAGCCACAGTAAGGGAATGGCTAGGGGAGAGAGAGATCCTGCAGATAAGGCATTTAAAAGAGGAGTAGGCCTGCGTAAGAGTGACAGTAGCAGGAATCCACTAGGGGAAGATCAGGGCTACACCACCCCCAGCGTGGTTGGCCCATAGGAGCGGAGAGGATCTTGTAGCCATCAGGTAGTAGCGTGTCAAACCTCGTGACAGAGCTGGCCGAGAACTGGGTGGGAATGGCCATAAGGTTTAGCATGGCCAAGGGAAGTACATGGGTGGGCAAATAACCAAACGCCACCTTCAAGGTTTGTGTCCCTCCTCATATGCTGTTTCTCCCTATTTGAACTCTAATGCAAACGTTTTGCCTTATAGGTGGCTCTGCACAGGCAGTCCAGTTCTATTGCTGTCAATGTTCAATAATTGTCAGTTGCTGAATCTGATTGGAATGTTAAGTTCGGCCTTCCATCTTCTTTCTTTTAATTGAATCATCTCTGTTTATTGCATTCACATGGGAATTGTCTTTCAATAGTGTGTGCTCGTGTGTTTTGTTGTTTCATATAGCAGCATTATGATACTGCCGTCCAGCTACTTCTGAGGGCTTGTAGACATTTCAGCACCCAGGTCCTTATGCTTGAAGCCCCCAAAATTCCATCTCACACCCTTAGGAAAATTGTAGGAGCACCCCTGCTAACCATGAACAAGGCCAAGTCGCCCATTCTAAGAGAAGGTCCTCAGTCGCATTTTAGCTCGTTGTTCCTTACCAGATGAGGCATATTCTTGTCCATAGCAGACCGGTCCCAGCCACAATGGCGGCCCATCACTGGAAGGCAAGGCAGTTCTCTAAACAAAGGTGCCACCAAGAAAAAGAGGCAGGTGTTTCTGCATTGTTTGGCACCCTGCGTGAGATGCGGCCGAGGATTAGTGGCTCTCCAGGCACAGAGGACAAGGTGAATATTTTCAGCCTAGAATCATTGCCTCCCATGAAATGGGTTCCTCGACCAAGTTTAGTGAAGGATCACTGATTAATGTAGGAGGGCTTGAGGCCTGGGCGGAGATCACCAACCGAGAACATTGTTTAAACAATGGATCAAAATTGTACATTTTACAGCACAATTTCTGGAAAACGTTGCTAAAAAAGCCATACAATTTACAATGGTTCCCTAGGCTAACAAAAGGAAAACATCCAATGGCTGCCTAGTCACAGAGGTGCACAGCAGCACATTAGAACCTATGTCAACAATATATCCCGGCATTTCCACTGTTAAACAGTGTCATAAATGTACGCCCAAAAGAAATAACAGCATTCATACTGTAAATCACTTTGATGTTGCACTCACAATATGTAACCGCATTGCCATTGAAAATCATTTCCATGAAGCCGAGTCCACAATATATGCCAGTATTCCAACACAAATTAATTTCATGATGTTGTATACAAAATGGCATTGCCACTGTAAAATAAGTGTAATAGTGTGGGTGTGGCTGCCCCCGCACCAACACATGCACACATTACACTTGTGCGCAGACAGACACACCCAGTCGCACTGCCCCACACATGAAGCACATAAACATACATACACGCAGGAGCATAGATTCACTCATTCAAACTCTTGCACACTGATTCACACTCAATCAGGTGCAGTTACGTGCACATAAACATACATGCATGCAATCACAAATAATCTCTCATTCCTGGAATGAGTGAAACCTTTGTCTCACTCCCTCGTGTGTTTTGACCTGATTTGAATATGTGTTTCCACAGTTTTTGAAGTCTGACAATCTTCATAGGCATCTACTTTTTGTATGGTGACACACAGCACCTGTAGTGCAGTATCACAGGGAAATCCTTTAGATTTCTTATAGGGTATAAATACCTTTTCTTGTGTGAACTACTGTTCCCAAGAATAGTAAAGTGAAATTGACTTTATTTACCTTTTCTCTTTGCAGGTCCAGCACACACCATCTTATGTGGAGTGCTGGGGGGTTACCTTATACTACCTACTCATGTAAAAATGTGTATGTTACCCTCACTACTTTAAATGGCTGCTGGCAGTGCTTTAATGTTCCTACCATTGTGCTTTTCTAGCTCAGGCTGAATCCTCAGCTTCAGTTTAGCAACCATGGGTGACCATTTTATCAAAATGGCCCAAGTTGTCTTTTTTCGCCATTTTCTGTTTATGAGATCTTTCTTGGGTTTTACTCTGCACGCTGAGCCAGGTTTGAGCCCTTTGTTCATTTTGCCTTTGGCGGGCTTCAGTCCTGAAACCCGCCTCTGGCTCCAGTGTGTCTGGAAAGGCGGGATGTGAGGGAGGTTCCCGAAACTCTCCTATCCTTTGTCTCTAGGAATGCCTGAATGCAACCAGTCCTGATTGGCTGGCTGGATGTCCTTTCAGGACAGCCCCCCCCGCTGTGTGATTGACAGCCTAGGCTGTGCATGAATGGGAGAAACCTGCTTAAAATGCAAGGGTTTTGGGACCAGAGGAAGCCAACCACTGGGAGAAACACCTGATGAAGAAACCGTGAACAAAGCTTGCTGCATCCTCCTGGACCTTTGAATTGCCCGGTGAAGTCCTGCTGCTGTGCTGAAACTCCTTTTTCTGATCGACAAGAGGAGCACCGGAAGGGACGACACATTCCCTTGGGTTAGTGGGACCAACTAACCCTGAGGCGAACTCCACTGGACCATCTTCCCTGATTGTCTGTACTTCTTCGCTGCTGCAAAAACCGAGTGCCAAGGGTTGAGAAATCCGTGGTCAAGTGCAACATCTGCAATCCGACCAGATACTCCAGGAGTCTCTTAAGGACCCTCCAGAAGCACGATGACCAGAGCTCGAGTCCCCTCACCAGAGTGCAGGACTCAAGGAGTGAAGGAAGCCCAACCGGCATCCGTTATCCCCGGTGGTGCTGTTTACCACGTGCTGAAACCGCAAAGTGCCGCTGATCCGAAAAGAGCCCGTAGCTGCCGACAACCTTGAAAGCCCGTAGTTCCAGACGTCCTCCCTCTTGTCTCCACGACTGAGCCTCAGGAACCTAGGATCTGCGTCGCTGCAACAGGACAGAATCCAGCTAGACTACTCTTCTTCAAACCAGAAGTATTGTTTAGACTTGGGTACTTACCTCAGTGTCCTTAGCTCTACTCTTCTCAGTTAAGACTTGCATTGCCTACTTTTGTTGGAGTTGATCCCAGCTCTGCTTTTCACAAGTGTAACAGCTTGTGACCCTACAAGTGATTTCTAGAAAACTCTCTAACTTTGTGCAAGACTTTTACTATCTAAGAGGTGACTCTGTTCCAATTACTGTGCTCCAATTGACTTTGGCTGTCCTGGCTCCCTACAGACTCTTCTAGTGCATTGACTTTGATATTTCTGTCCCTTATCGGTGGTAATTTGTTTTCAGACTGTTATTGCTGGGAAAGGCTTGTCTAGACTTCATCAGTAGATTTGAGTATACTCACATGCCCTGAGAACCTGTTTAACCTTTTTCCTTCCTTTAACCTTTCCTTTGTGCAACCTCAGAATCTGCAAAGTGTAACTAGTGATATATAAATGCCAAACACTGTCCTTGTGAATGAAGTCACCTCCGGGTGCAGGAAGTGTGTAAAAAGCATCTCTAAAGAGTATTCACTAAACTTATGCTAATTCTGGAAAAGTACATTTGATTGTTACATATCTTCCCCTTTTTAAAGAACGCTTATTTAAAAATGTATGTTA
The DNA here is from genome assembly GCF_040938575.1 of Ambystoma mexicanum. Lineage (NCBI taxonomy): Eukaryota > Metazoa > Chordata > Amphibia > Caudata > Ambystomatidae > Ambystoma > Ambystoma mexicanum. Next base: position 1,454,787,183 of record NC_090923.1, on the reverse strand, counting down.
AATAAATAAATAACTATTTATAACTGAAACCTTAAGTGTAAGTGTTACTTGGCTACTTGTATTTGCATAATTCAGTGCTACAGCTCTACAGCTCACATTTACCCCTCTTGCGGCAAGCCTTGATGCTCAGTCACACTACCAACTTGCTCAGTACAGGCCTATACCAAAAGGTGGGTTAGCTAATACCAAGCAGATACGTGTTGTGTAGTCTCACACAGTTTTACCTAACCACATTCATTCAACCCATAACTTAACTCACCTTTACTTTTACATTTGGAGATCTGAAGGTTCATGTTCTCTCCAGTCCGGTTCCGGCTGGAATCAGAACATGTGAGGCCCAGGCATTGGTTGCCTGACTATCAAGTCAATGCTGCAGCAAGCAACGCCTATCGGACCCACGCTTCATAGATTTTATTTATTGGGAACTGAAAAGTGCTCAACCAAACCCCAGAGGCAACAACCCAGAAGGACACGGTGGGGCACACTCTATCCTGGGACAGGTAGGAGAGGGCTCCCGGTTGGCTCTGCCAATAGTTCCATGTCTGAATTACCCCATTACTGGCGTAGGGTGAGCCCCAATAGATTGTAAAACATGGGTTCCCTTCTTTGGAAAATGTCCAGGGTCAAGTAACCTGTTGTGATGGATGATGCCCACTCAGACCCTTCTCCATTTGATAGATGGGGCAGATGAGCGGCTCTGAACACAGACCCCCTTAAGTGATATTGACCTCAGTTTGTAGCTTTCCAATTGCTTGAAGTGCTTATACTCCCTTTGTGTTGCAAAATCTCCCTTACACAGAGGCGTCTGGATGAACCCTAAGTGCACGTACAAAAGACTGAGAAATACTGGGAGCACTGCCTTTCACTGTACCAAGGCTAGAGGGCTGAGGCAGGCCGGGAGACAAGTAGAGCGAGGGTTAGGTGCCCTGTTCAGCCACCGTTTGCAGGTATAATATTGGGCATTCACCCTTTGAGTACTGAAAGGGTGCACATATGTCATGGCCGTTGTATAGCGCCTACTGCCTGTGGCATGGCCTCAAAGCGCTGTGGGATGAGCGTCCTTTGGTGCACTGAGGTCTGAGATGTGAAGCAGGATTCTAAAATGCCTGTGTGCATTTTTAGCCAGCACGAAGTTAGGTAGGGCGTGGCTAGGCCCCTGCTAGCAGCCCATAGAAATCAAAATAGTAGATGGCTGCTGTGACAGACTATCAGGAGACTATGAGAGTCAAGGAGACAGATTATGTGCCCAGCTGGACCCAACGTTTTTGTGGGTCTCGGGTGCATTCTATTGGAAGTGGTGATGTGTGTTGTGAAGTCAGGTAGTGGAATGTCCTAAAAGATTGTTATTTAGTACTACGCCATGTATACATTTGAATGAGGGGAGGCAGCAGTGGACTCTGTGTCGTGAATCCCCCAAGATTCAGGGAGCCTCGTGCAACTGCAGAGGTGGACTGGGAACCAGAAGCAGCCCTGGGAATGCTTCTCAAAGTGGCCCAGAAATACACCATGCAAGCAAGCCAGTCCCTCTAAAGGTGGGTTGGAGGCTTCTCACACACGAATATTTGGAAAAAAGTGGTCCAAATAGTGAATTTTAAAGCACATTTATTCCTACATCGGGATTGGAAAGTAGTTGAACATAACCAGGACACATATATTGTGTAAGGGGTGTTCTTTTCGTGATTTCAGTACTTTTTAAACATGTAACCTTTGTTAAGGGTGATGTATGACATAGTGGAAGATTAATCACAAATGATTTACTTCATAGGGATGGTGAGCCTAGGAAGGAAGGGGGTGGGGTGCATAGGAGGGAGGGTAAGAGCAGCCAAAAACCTGGGTACCCTCACAAAAGGACCTGTGGTGCAGAGTCCCATTGCACCGTTAATTTTGGCATCTTGGTATCCCGGGAAGGAGCGGGGAGGGACAATGCTCAGACCAGCCCTGTTAGCCATAGCCCGCTTCCCACCAGCTCTGTGCTGGGGTCTGACAATGCCCACTAGAATGTAGGGTCCGTATCCACTGCTGGCCCACACCTGCCAACATTCTGTGACAAGCTAGATGTAGGGTTCTTTATAAGATAATAATTAGCATAAGGATAACATCACAGGAAATTACAACACATGTCCTTTGACCTAGTTTCATCACAGGAAATGATATCACTTGACATATGCCCAAGAACAGAACACTGGGAGAGACTGTCTGGCATGGTCTAACCTAAATCCTTGGACCGGTCCTGAGCTATCACATTACCGAATGCGTGGCCTGTGGCTACTCTGGCTAGCTTTTAATATGTATTCATGATATGGCATGGCGCACTCTCAGCATAAGGAGATAGAAGGAAGCAGAATCAAGTGGGAGCTAAAGAGGCATGTGCGCTCCAGATGGGCCATTCCAGACCTTGCAACCACCTTAAGTTTGGCGTATTCAGATTTTGATGAGAGATGGAATGAATATCCTAAACGTGTACATGTAAAGATCTCACACAACTATCCTAGTTCTCACCGGCCCTGAGAGCAGCTGAGCAGTATTCATTTATGCAATGCACATGCAGACATCAGAGTTCATGGTTGCTAAATTCATACATGTATTGGTGGGGCTCAGGAAATTACATGAAATCACAGTGTTGAGTGCCAGGAGACGTAATGTATTATAAGCTGCCAGGGAATCTGCTCAGCCAATCAACTTCACATGAACTCAGTCTGTGAGATGCTTTGATGTCTGAAGCTTCTGGCAAGCGCCTCATCCCCAGGGCCCATTTCTGGCCTTCCCTCCGACTCCACCAGCCCTTCACCACCTCCTATCCTCAGGGTGATACAAACATTTGGAAACAACAAATATTTCTCTGTGTTAAGAATTCCTTCCAACAAAGAAAGATTTTTCACTGTTCACAAACCATAATGTTAAGTGTTACCAATTCTACATAGTGAGTTTCAATAGCGTTTACTACATAAGCTTGTATGGACTACCAGATAAGGCATAGTGAGATTATATGATTGGTCCGGATCACCCACTTGAGTTAAGTTTTGAAGCGGGCAGGCTCGGACTGGCCCCCCATGGCCGAACCAAAAACGCAAAATGCTGGTGTGGCCCAGTTTTTTGGGTTAAAGTGGGCCACTTTGTTGGCCAGTGTTGCCCAGTTTGATGAGTTACTTCACCATGTGGCTAGTAGTTTTGACCAGTGTTGCTGAATAAATATTCTTTAAAATGCACAATTTGCATTATATTTTATCAAAAAACTCCCCCTTGGGTACTATTCAAACAGTGTCACAAAAGGAACGAATAGCCATTTGCAACTGCAGGCCACCTTTTCATTGGTGCCTGAGACCATTTTATGTCCCTGTCCGGCCCTGGAAGTGGGACTTGGCTACATATCTAACCAGCTCTAGTTTGTTCTGATAAGTGTTCATGTTTCACTTCCTAGGGCTAAAATAGCATTTTGCTTCTTGGAGATGACTTTAAAAAGTACCGAAATCATGAAATGAATAACCCTGACACAATATATATGATTATAGAGACATGTAGAGCAAAAGGAGTATTATTGCCGCTTTTATTTATCTATTAGTAAGTGGAAGGCAGAAGGCAGGCCAGACATTTGAGGCCTGGAAATGTCAGGGCGTGGGGCTGTAACAGGTAGGAAAGACTTTGATCGTGGAACACTTGCTACAATGGCCCATCACCTGCAGTGGCGCTCTGTCTATGGTGGTACCCAGGCTCGCCCTCGTTCTTTCAAAGCACCACCTTTGCTTGTTTCTGAAATTTATTTTCCCCTCCACCGAAAACCACTCAGTTGGTAATGTCCTTTACACCACCCAGATACGTGGAAATACACATTGCTACCACTTATTCTCCAATATTCTATTTTCTTACTTATAAAAAGTTTGGTTTTAGGAATTGGCATCCATGTTTCCTTTGTGTGATTCATTAATTGGAAAATAACCTTTGTGCTGGGCATCCCTGGCCTGCTCTCTCCTGGTCCCTGTAAGGGGAGCTCTGGTCACACACTACGTCAGGGGAATAAAAAAAGGTCTAAAGTGGGTCTTCTCACATTCTTATGTCTCTAACATAAGCATACATAGAGTTCTTAGTGCATGTACTTGAAGTCCCACTTTGTTCAGTGCATTCCTGTATGTGTTCATTTTCCACATAATGAAGCTGTACCTGTTGGATGTTTTTATCCACGCATCCAAGCCCTACCTCAAAACTGTGCAGTACTGACATGGAAAACATCATGATGGCCAGAGCTTCCCAGAAAATGCACAGGGAAATGCATGAAGAATAGGCTGCCACTCATTTTTGCCGATGTTATGGGCACAGAAGGACACTGCCTAAAACCACCATTGGACTACCCACACAGTAGTCTGAAACCATTGGGAATGGCAATGCTGATTGCCAAAAGCAAACCCATAACTGTTGGGAATTCATTTCTTAAATCCCAAAAAGGGGTGCAGTACCAGTACTCACCACTATCAAAAAGCCGGCGTTTTAAAACAACACCAGATTTTATTTGTTTTGTGTAAAACTGAATAAATGAGCCCAAGGCAAGCCAAAGAAAGACTTACTGAGAGGTGGATCCAATGTAAAGTTATATTCTGAAGTGACTTGAAGGTTTATAACAAGACTGGCTGAGCTGTGGATTTCAGCAGTTTAAGTAAATGTGGACTGAAAGACACTAAAAAATCTAAGTGTTTAAATTGACTGAGTGACCGACTCTGAGTGTCACATAGGTTGCAATTGTTTAAATGTCATAGTTTTAAACTTAGAATCGGCATTCTAGCTGCATATGTAAACATTGTCTTGACTTAAACTGGGTAACAAAAAGTGACATTTTATCTGAAACCTGGCTTAAGGAACTGAATTCTGCCTGAAATCCACCCCCATCAGGAGTGAAACTTGAGTCACAGCTGTGTTCCCAGGCCTATCTGCCTTTTGCTGGCCACACTAAGGATATGCCATCTCTCTGATAATTGAATGAAGGGGAGCCCCCACAGAATACAGGAGCTCTGAACAAAGCCCTGTCCTGACTCAGGCAGATGGTTTATTGGCGGCAGTTGTAAAAGTAGCTTCCTCCTGAAGCAAAGGGGAGGAGCACTGCCTGTGAGAGCAAGCTGGCTTGGCAGAACTGGAAAAACCAGAAATTCAACCTTGTGCTGGGGGAAAACCACACCCCTTTGGGGCCAGAACATAACTCTAAAAAGATGGATCATTCATAGAGCGGACATGTGAAAATTTTATAAATGATACCATAATTCTTGTGATTTTTCTGCCCACATTTTAAGAGGTTTTTAGAACCGGTGGCATGTTCAGGGGGGTTTTAGTGGAAAAGAGGATATTACTCAAAATGTGTGCATGTGAAAAATCTGACACTTCATCAACTAATGTCCATACTCCTTGCGCACATGTGTGTAAATTTGGGGTAATGTCCGGTATTGCAAACCAGTTAAAAAGTGCAAAATATTGCCATTTCTGAATGCAAGCTCCCAGGAAGAGCAGAGTTTGAACAGGGTATACCTCCTGTAATGCATGATGGGTGCATATGATTTTAAAACAACATGTACCTCTGCAAATATGTATTTGGTTCAAATCTAGATTTGTGTGTAAGTTGACAGGAGGAGTGGACTTTCTGCAGGCTGTAAAATGACATCACTCTGACACAATTTAGCTCCCCCAATCAGGGGAGAAATGAAAGCTTGGCCAATGATAAGTGGAGAGGGGCTGGCTAGTGATGCTGCTCACACACACCCATTAAAAAAACACATAAAAGCAGACAGACAGGACAGATAGGGACTTTCAAATCCATTTGCAGCTGGAAGCTCTGCCGGGAAAATCCATACTTCAAATCCATCAACCTCCAGAGAGCAGACATAGAGACTTCAAATCTATCAAATTTCCAGAACCAGAGAGAGAGCAGAGCTGACCTAGACCGCTGTTAGCAGAACCAGAGAGAGCTGACCCAGATCACTGTGCAGTGCAGAGACCAGAGTCCAGTCCTAAACCTGACCAGATCCGTGGCAAGGCATATTTCTAAATATATTGTGAGTACATAGCAAAACTGTGCAGAACCAATCTCTTAGTTAAAATAATATAATTCAATCTATTTTAATCTAAGTAGAACTGTCTCCTAACTGTCACCTGTCATTTGTAAAGCTGTCACTTGTCATTTTCTAGTTGCAAGCTGCACTTGTCTTTTTGAACTTTAAAATTTCAAATCTGAAAAACGACCTTTATTTAAACACTCATATCTTCGTGACCGTTTGTGCTAGAGACTTGCAGTAACTTTCATCTGGAAGCTGAGATCCTAGGCTTTCCTAGGTCCCCACAACCATATTGCTGGCCCTTGTAGTTCCTCTGTAATCGCACCAGACACATACGCAAATTTTGCCGCGATTTGCAAATTTCTTCACGTGTAAAAATCTGCTGCTGCTTGCCTTCCATTTGCCAGAAATTCGTTTAACCTGCTAATCATCCCTGAATCATTGCAAGAGTGAGCCTGGACTAATATTAACTTGATTTCACTCACCCTGAACCTCCTAGAGGGAATTAAAAGCATTTTAACATATTTTCACTCCATTGCCAGCACATATCAAAGCATTTTGCCTGCGTTTTCAACTTCTGTAGTCTAAGTTGCTGGGTGAACTGAATTACATTTGAATTGCATTTCTGAGAATTGTGTGCCTTCCTTCCATTTCCTTGCATTGCATAAAAGGGGGGGCGAATTGTCCAAGAAAGTGATTACATTGTTTTGTTGAAATCCTATCAAGTTATTTTCTGTACTGCATTTCATTCCACATTGCATCCATTTGAAACCATAAAAGTATTGTTGCTATCTTATCCATTTCATGTCAACTCCTTAGTGATTATCAAGAAGTGTGCCAGTGCCAGATTCTCCGTTGTTAATCTTTATCATATCAGATTAAGTGTGATATTCAATTATTAATTATTAAAAAGTGTGATAGATATATATTGCTTTACTTCTCAAATAAACCTTTTAACTTGCAAAACAGAACTACTTCTTGGCTCAGTGGGGTCAGGGGGATTCCAAGAGAGGGGTGTTATATAGGGGTAGTCATCCAGAACGCATGAACTGGACATAAAGATATATCAATAAGGGTTTTCATTCAGTATTCTAGACTAGGCGTTGACTTGGCTGTAGTGCTCTTACAAATTGGGGGCTCGTGCCGGACGTTTGGGTTAGATCTACCATTTGTGCAGATTAATACAGCGTGCCAGCTGACCAGATACACATATCCGGTCGGATCACCACGCTGTGTTACGCTGTAAAGCACTCCTCATAGGAACGCTCTAAGAAAAAGGTCTGTTTTGCAAAAATAAAATACTAATTTCTGTAAGTCAGGACAGAGACCAATCTCTAGAATGACGACCTTAGTAGACATGAAAATAGCCAGAGAGCACCTCTTACATAAACTATTTGTGAGAGGTGAATGGACTGAACAGGGCCAGGATGCCTGGTTGCAGGCCATCACGCGACAGGTCACTGAAACAGGGTCAGACCTATGGAGAGATCAGGGTCCATTACATGTGGCCCTGAGTGAACTATATATGGCTCCTAAAGCCAAAGATGAACACAATAAGATTGCCAGGGTAGCGGCATATTTATATTTACATATGGGAGCCATGCAGGACAAATGTGCTGAAGGCCAAGATCTGGCGAGTAGGCAACTGCTGGCATTACAGAAGGCCCAATCTGAGCTGGACTCTTCTGAGCAGAGGCTGCTCAGGAGCCAGGAGTCAGAAAATGATAGTAGGCAATATATAATTAAAATAAAAGAGGATATGGGCATCCTACAACAGGAAAAGACAGACCAGGATACCAGATTTCTGGCCCTGCAGAAGGAGCACCAAGACAGTTTGGACTCCTTACTGCAGAACCAGAAAAAGTTGGAGCAACAGATCAATTTCAACAGGGCATGCGCGGAGCAGGTAGTCACCCTGCAAAGCCAGCTAGATAGAGAGAAAGAGGAGAGCAATAAACTGATTCTGAAAGACCTGGATACCCAGGCAGAGTTTGATGAGGAGCGCCAAAAAGCTGGTGCCTTTCAACGACAGAGGGACGACCTGGCAGCACAGATGCAGGCTCTCAGTCAGGAAAGAGACACTTTAGGCCAGGAAGTCTGCCACTTAAAAAAGGAAATTGAAGAAAATCACCTGGCCCTCCAGGGGCTGGGTGACCTCCAAAAAGAAAACCAGAACTTGGTAGAGCACACCAGAAGGGTGGAAGATGCTCTGGCAAGAAAGGAGCAGGCCAGTAGGGATGGGACTCAGGAGGTAAACCTCCTGCAGCAAAGACTGGCCCAGTTCTCCAGGACCAACCAGGAAGCACAGAGGGAACATGAGGCCCTCTGTCAACACAATGATAGGCTCCAACAACAGATAGCGATGCGGGAGAGACTGATAGAGTCTAGTAAGGCCTTGACTGAGGAACTGAAAGCACAAATGCAGGCTCTTGCATTGCAACAGGGAGCAGGGGCGGATAAAGATGAGGTCCGCTGGGAAAGAGAGACTCCTGACCATAACCTCAGGAGCCCTAACACCAGGGGCCTTCATCTCTCCCAGTCCCTGGACTCTACCACCCCCATGTCCCCTGGCGCACATGAGCACAGGGCCACAGGGATGGCAGATTACTATCCAGCTAAAAGTATGGGGCTCATAGGCCAGTACCACTCAGGAATGGAGGGGTGGGCATCCGGGTATGGGCACCCAAGTACAGTACAGTTCAGTGGGGAACCCCAGGAGAGTAGGCCCCTTAAGGGCATCCTGAAAACCTCTGCCCAGTTAGGTCAGTGGGGGGGGTACCCAGCAAATCCTGGCAGCAAGGAGGTATCTGAGGACTCCTCTGAGCACCACAGGAAACAGGAGACCAGGTCCCCACATTCTGCCAGCCATTCCCAGGCTCGCAGAATCCGGGAAAACCTGGAAGAACAGACAGGAACCTCTGGGAGCAGTGCCTCTGAGTCAGAGGATGAATGGACAAGGGTTACCCGAACCAAAAAGGCCAATAAGGCAAAAAGGGCCGTGCTTAAGGACCCCTTAAAGCAGATTAAGGCGATCAGGAGCGTCATCACGCCTTACCATAGGAACGCTAAGTATTCTGTTTGGGAGCACTTAGAGTTGTTTGAGCAAATGATGGAGACTTTCCATTTGAAGGACAGCCAAAGCTGTATTCAATATGTAAAGTGGACCTTCTCCCCGGAATACTCCAGTTTCTTTGCGGGGCTGGAGGACCAAAATCATTTAAGATGGTCCACCTATAAGGCGGCCATCTTGAAACATTTTTCTACTCATAGAAATCCTCAAGAGGCTCGCAAGGCAGCCTACAATTTGCAGTGTGGGGAGGATCAGGCCCCACAAGAGTTTGTGCAAGAACTGAAACGTGCTTTTGCGCAGACCACCAGAAGGGTGCGCACAGACAGTAGAGAATTCATCAATACATTTTTTCATGCCTTGCCCAAATACATAATGACCCAGCTCGTGAGGGATTTTCACGAGAAAAGATCTTTAGACTGGGTCATTGAACAGGCTACCCGGATCTATGAGGTGCAGAAACCGGTAGATAGCAAAAGTAATGCCCAGAAAAACCCCAAAGCCAACAGCACCCCTGCTGCTGCCAAGGTGGCAGAGGTAAAGGTCACCCCCGTTTTGAATTTGGAGATGGGGGGGCCTAAAAACCTACCTGCACCTAATAATGCTAGGCCCAGGAGGTCCTCGGGTCAGTCACAGACAGGGAGCCAAGGAGGCAGCCCCACAAATGGGGTCCCTCGCTCTCCTGATTATGTAAGTCCCCGTTACAAGGGAAATCGACCCATCCTGGGTTATGTGTGGACTCCTGCAGCCCAAGGGGGGGGATCCAGCCAAGCACCTAACCCAGGGAACTTCCCTCCTAACTTCTCACAGGAGGGCAGAAATTCTCCAAATCCTGGGCAGAACTTTTTCCCCAGGTATCCACCCAACTTTCAGCCCCAAAATCCTCCACCCTTCTTTCCCCAATTCCCTGAGCCCAGACAACCTAATCCGGGAGAGGGGAGGCCAAGGGTGGAGGGGTACCCAAATCTTCCCAACCAGGGGTACTACCAGAGAAGGGATAGCTACCCTTCCCGGGATCAGCCCAGGGGAGAAAACAGGGCCCCGTATCAGCCTGAGCGGGTTTCCCAGTTAGAGCGCCAGGTTCAAAACATGGCGCGGGATCTGGGTCACATACTGAGGGCTCAGCAGAACCCTCAGATCGGCATGCCGGCGCAGAACGCACCCAACTCTGGACCTGGTGCTCCAGAACAATGACGGGGGCAGCACCCCGATAACTCACCGGTTCCCAGGGAGGAGGCACAAGGGGAAGGGGGGTGTAAAGCCTTGGAGGAAGCTTCCTTCCTCACTTGTAAACAGCCCCTGGAAACCCAGGAACCGGAAACAAAATCTCCTGCCCCTGAAAGTCTGCCTCCTAAGGAGCAGAGGAGGGGTAGGAGAAACAAAAGACCCAAACAGACTCAGTTTGAGGAGGAGGTACAGATCTTCCAATTTGAGGGAGAGGGATCCTCAGAGGATCCTGGGAAAAGGATCTTCTCCTTCAGAGAGGGGGGAACTCCTCCCAAAGAAAAATGGGTCCCTAGGGATGCAAATCCAGACTGGGGAGATGTGGAGACTGAGCTACCGCCGCCCACCATCTCATCCCAGAACCAACAGCAAGAAAATCCCCTGGTTCAAACCCATCCTGGTGACTGCCTCCAAAAAGGGGGGGGCGGCCCAGAACCGGAGCCAGGGGAACCCACAATGGCGCTGATCTCCAGTTGCCAACTCTTTCTTTCAGATTCCCAAGGCTCTCCACAGAATTCTGCCCAAATCTCTTCGCTAGCGATGTCCAAAACCAGAAAGTTAGCCCACCAGTTGTCCAAAATTGTGCATTATCTGTGCCCCCTTGAGGAGAAGGAGGGAAGATACTATGCCCCGGTACAAGTACAGGGGCAGGGTACAATTTTGGCACTGGTGGACACTGGATCTCAAGCTACCCTTCTGTCCAGAAGGGCCTTTGACGAACTGAATGCAGGAAGGGGAGAGAATTATCAAATTCCTCTCACCTCTCTTCCTGGACAACTGCAGAACTTTGACGGGAAGGAAATTCCCGTCGAGGGGACGGCAGATTTGGACGTAAAAATTGGGCGACATAAGTTGAAACACCCGGTCATAGTTGTGACCCCAGAGGGCACCCCTTGTTTACTAGGGAATGACCTCCTGAGAAGGTTGTCACCCCTAATAGATTGCGTAAACAAGGTCCTTTGGACCCAGACTAGCCGACCAATAAAATTAAAACAGAGTGTCAACCATGTTAGTTTAAAAGGCACCTGCCACATGGTTGAACAAAAATCTGACCAAGTAGAATTTCACTTCCAGAACAACCAGATTCCAGACGTGACAGTAATAGCAGTAGGACAACAGACTGGTGATGGGGGGTCCTCTCTATTTCTGAAAATCAACCTTCCTTCCAGTTTAAGGTGGTATTCCACACTGGAAGGAAACACCCTGAAATTCTATACTAATCCACAATCAGAAACTCCCACTCCTATAGTCCAGAAAGATGTGAAATCAGCTCAGAGCCTGGCTGATATTCAGCAAATTGGAGAGCAGTTGTTCATCCCTGTTCAAGTAAATGATGGGAAGGACTCTGTTCTCGCTCGAGTGTGTGTGAACAACGGTAAGAGCTTCATCAGCGAAGCCATGTTTCGCCAACTCCCAAAAGATCCAGCCATTCCCACATTCAAACTGATAGACAAATGGGAAATGGACCTGGAAGCACCTAATTCCAAACAGCTCCTGCCAAGCAGGTGTATGCTCAAAATCTCCATTGGCAACAAGAGCATAGTCCACAATTGTTGGGTCGTGCGAGACGTCCCTGCCGCCTTTTACTTAGGCAGTGACATTCTCAATCGCTTTGCCATTAGTTTGGACCTAATAAACTTCAAAGCTTGGTCCCGATTAGCGGATAATCCCATGGGCTTTGATGATCCAGAAAAAGCATTTAGGTCAGCTCAATTGCTACCTTATGCAGTTGAAATTCAGATTAAAGAGGAAGTCACCATCCCAGAAAGGACCCGACAATTCTCCCTGGAAGTGAAAGTTAAAAGAGGACAACATTTGAAAAACCCTGATGCTTACATACATCTAAACGCTTCTCTCCAACAGCAAGGGTTAGGGGTAAACCCAACTCCATTAGTCAACATAGAACATGACACCATTCCAATAGAGGTGGATAACAGCGACTTAAAGAGTATTACTCTAGCCGTAGGCACCATTATTGGAATGGCGGTTGATGACCGACATTTTTCCATAGATTTAGGAAATGAACTGTTAGGGCCAATCCCCAAGGACTGCTTTGACAGTGACAGTGATGACAATACAACACCAGACAGGATTTTTACCCGGCATGGGGGGAACTTCCTGGTGTACACTTCCTGCCCCTATGGTAAGGAAGATGTGACTTGTGACTTCAGGAGGGATGAGGTGATTTTCCAAGTCCATGAGGGCTGCCTTTCCCACCTGAAGCCTCCAGTCCAAATCAGCACTCTGACCAGGGACTTCTCCACCCAGCTGGAGGAGGCCGCTGAGATAGCCAAACCAGAAGTCTTTCCAGGCTTCAGGCAGATGGTGGAAGAGAGAGTCAACCTAGCTGATGCCTGTGTGACTCTGGAACAAAAGCAAAAGTTGAAACAAGTTTTCTTGGATTTCCAAGATCTCTTTGCGGTAGACTCATATGACTGTGGTCGCACCGACATCCACACAACAACAATCCCCACGGACCCTGGCATGACTCCAGTGTTTGTGAAGCAATACCGCTTGCCTCTCGCATCAATGGAGTCCCTTACTGAAATAATTAAGAACCTTGAGTCCCGGGGAATAATCCGTCCAGTCCACAGCACCTTCAATAATCCGGTGCTGGGAATATTGAAGCCAAACGGCCAGTGGAGACTCTGCGCCGACCTCAGGGAGCTCAACAAACGGGTCCATACTTCCCGATGGCCTCTGCCCTACATTGACCAAGGGCTGGCCCAGATCCAGGGGTCACAGGTATTCACTGCAATAGACCTGACCAATGGATACTGGACCGTGCCTGTCAGCAGGGAGGACCAATACAAACTGGCTTTTACCTTTGGGGGCCAGCAGTACACATGGACCCGGACTCCCTTCGGATACCTTAACTCCGGTAATGAGTTTAACATTTTCCTACATAAGGCCATGCCCGACCTGGGTGCGAGGGGTAACCTGGCTTATGTAGATGATGTCCTCATCAAAAGTTCATCTGTGGAGGAACACATAGCGGAGATCCGTTATGTTCTGACCCAGTTGAGGTCCGCCGGAGCAAAACTTTCCTTTCAGAAAGCACAGTGGTGTAGAACCCGTGTTAATTTCTTGGGGCATGAGATTACTCCTCAGGGTCTCTGTCCCCAGGAAAAGAAAGTGGAAGCACTTCAGAAACTGAAAGACCCCACAACTCTGCGGGAACTAAGGAGCCTCCTTGGACTGACTAATTACAGCAGAAAGTTCATTGTGGGCTACGCAGAGATCACCAGACCCCTGATTCATCTCCTGAAGGGGGGGGGTCAAGTGGGAATGGGGTCCAGAACAAGCCGAGGCAGTAAGACAACTCAAGAGAAGCCTCTCACAAGCGCCTTGCCTAGCTTACCCTGTCAGAAACAAGGAGTTCTTCCTGGAGACAGGGTTCTCTAATATGTGCTTGACGGCAGTATTATACCAAAAGCATGACAAGGTCAATAAAGTAATCTCCTATGCGAGCAAAACTTTATCCTCTGTGGAGGAAAAATTCAACGATTGTGAGAAGGCACTCCTGGCAACGGTGTGGGCATTGAAGAATTACCGCCCGTTCATCCAGGGGGAACACATCATAGTGGAGACTCCACACCAGCCTCTGCAATATCTCCAAAGTGACAGAATCCGGGCCGGAAATGTGAGTAATTCCCGAATTACTTCCTGGATTCTGTCAATGCAAGGCTTTCCTGTGGAGGTCAGATATGGCCAAAACAAGAAGAGTCCCCTCGCGCAAGGTCTGGCTGACTTGCATGATTGTGCCAGAGAAAACTGTCTCGAGGACGAAAGTCTAAAAATAAAGGACAACACGGAGGCATACCTTAATTCCCCACACAAAGTCTTTGAAGAGGACAAGTGTGAGGGAATGCCCACTGTCTATGTGGATGGATGCTCTTACCATGTTGACAACAACGGGGAGAAAGAACTGGTGGCCGGCGTAGGGAATGCATGGGTGAATGAGTCCCCAGAACCCTCCGCTGGATACAAAATTGGTCCCCGAAGTAGTCAGGTGGCAGAATTGATGGCTGTGCATCAGGCCATCCTCACTGCTGTCCAGCATCAACTCCACGAACTGGTCATAATCACAGATTCGGATTATGTACGGAACGGGTTCGTGGAGCACCTGGTTAATTGGAAAACCAGAGGCATGTTATGTGCTAACAACAAACCCTTGAAACATGTGAAGTTGATCCAAAACATTGATGATCTGGTCACCTCGAATGAGATGACCATCTATTGGAAGAAGATCAAGGGTCATTCCAAAGTAGAGGGACCAGACAAAACTGGAAATGACTTAGCTGATCAGCTGGCCAAAACTGGGGCCATCCAAGGGGATCTAATTGAGATTGAGTCCCTGTTGGGGGAAATCCAGGTCACTGCTATCACTAGGTCCCAGACAAATGCTCACAACGACCTTCCAATTGCACAATGGAGTAAGGAGACCCCTGATGCTGATTTGATTACCGCTCAGAAGGGGGATCCAATTATTGGTAAGTTTTACCAACACCTTGAGGACCCTGAGAACTTTCCCCTGACGGATACCGATTATATTGGGAAAGAGGACCTAAGGGTGTTGATGAAATGTCCAAAAATGTTCCGAATCCAAGACGGTTTGTTGGTAGGGAAATCCAAAGCTGGCCACGATCAGTGGGTGGTTCCTACCTCATTCCGAAGCCTGATGTTAAGTCACGCCCATGATGCGGCCACCGCCGGTCATAGGGGGTTTCACACAACACTGGAAATCTTAAGAGAGGTTGCATACTGGCCACACATGGGGCAGGACCTCGACCAATACTTGAAGGGGTGTCTTGTGTGTGCACAATTTCAGCCATCATCCCTCACGCACCGTGCGCCTCTCCAAAAAAGGGGGATGACACTGCCATGGTCAGATTTACAAATCGACTTTGTAGGCCCCGTGATTCGCTCTGCTAGGGGGAATAAGTACATGTTGACTGTGACATGCTTGTTTACCAAGTGGGTGGAATGTCTCCCAGCCCCAAATTGCAAGGCAGAAACCGCTGCTGCCCTGATGATTAACCACATCTTTTCCCGTTTCGGTCTACCTCAAAGGATTGAGTCAGACAGAGGTAGCCACTTCACCAGTGAAGTAATGACAAAGATGTGGGAGATACTGGGGGTCAAAAGGAAGCTACACATTGCTTACAGGCCAGCTTCTTCTGGAGCAGTGGAACGCTACAACCGGACAATTGTGAGCATCTTAAAAAAGTTTGTGGCAGATTCTGGGCCAAGTTGGGATATCCGATTACCTCTGGTCCTAATGGCCATCAGATCTACCCCTTCATCTGCAACCAAAATGTCACTATTTGAGTTGATGACTGGGCGCAAGATGGTGCTTCCGCAGCATTTGCTCTATAGGACCCAAGAGCAGACACTGATAAATGCCTCCACTACTCATGAGTATGTGGAGAATTTAAGGAAACACCTTCAACATGCTTTTGCTTATGCTCAGCGGAATCTAGAAAGATCAGCTGATAGCATGAAGACCCATTATGACCTGAAAACGTCCAGGAAGGAATATCAGGTGGGGGACCGGGTCTATCTATACAACTTCCAAAGGAACCAGGCCAAGCAGCGCAAATTTTTTCCTACATGGAAGGGACCCTTTGAGATCATCGACAAGATCTCCCCTGTGGCCTACAAAATCCACATCCCCAAAGGTCCTTTGGCAGCGGGGGAAGACAAGTGGGTCCACATAAACCAGTTGAAATGTTGCCATCCCAGGCACACTCTGCAACAACTGGAGGAATCCTCTGGAATCCTAGCGGGTACTGTCTCAGACTAATTCAGTTCCAACCATAAAACATACCACATCTAGTCTCTAAAATATTGTGATTTGCATGAAACTGTCTCTTAGTTATACTGTTTTTTTTTCAAAATAAGAATGTAATGTTTCGTTATGATGAAATGCATATGCTGCCCCACTATCTCAACAGTGGTGGAAAAACGTCTATGAATAGGTATTGCCGCTCTTCCTTTGTCGTCCTAGGAGAAAGAAAACCTGGAGAATGACCAAGGAGGATGACCCAGGGACGGGGAACGAAGATCCAATGGGCCCAGTGTACCGCCCAATCTTCCCATCAGGACCGGCGAGGAGAACCGATCGATCAAGACCGGATGGAGGAAAAGATGCTGAACTGTGCCATCTATTGGAAGAAGATGAGGAAACATCCCAGGTCTTGCGAGTCCCATCAGTGAAACCGAATGGCCATCGCAAGAGGGGGGCTTGTTGGATGTTTTTATCCACGCATCCAAGCCCTACCTCAAAACTGTGCAGTACTGACATGGAAAACATCATGATGGCCAGAGCTTCCCAGAAAATGCACAGGGAAATGCATGAAGAATAGGCTGCCACTCATTTTTGCCGATGTTATGGGCACAGAAGGACACTGCCTAAAACCACCATTGGACTACCCACACAGTAGTCTGAAACCATTGGGAATGGCAATGCTGATTGCCAAAAGCAAACCCATAACTGTTGGGAATTCATTTCTTAAATCCCAAAAAGGGGTGCAGTACCAGTACTCACCACTATCAAAAAGCCGGCGTTTTAAAACAACACCAGATTTTATTTTTTTTGTGTAAAACTGAATAAATGAGCCCAAGGCAAGCCAAAGAAAGACTTACTGAGAGGTGGATCCAATGTAAAGTTATATTCTGAAGTGACTTGAAGGTTTATAACAAGACTGGCTGAGCTGTGGATTTCAGCAGTTTAAGTAAATGTGGACTGAAAGACACTAAAAAATCTAAGTGTTTAAATTGACTGAGTGACCTACTCTGAGTGTCACATAGGTTGCAATTGTTTAAATGTCATAGTTTTAAACTTAGAATCGGCATTCTAGCTGCATATGTAAACATTGTCTTGACTTAAACTGGGTAACAAAAAGTGACATTTTATCTGAAACCTGGCTAAAGGAACTGAATTCTGCCTGACATCCACCCCCATCAGGAGTGAAACTTGAGTCACAGCTGTGTTCCCAGGCCTATCTTTTGCTGGCCACACTAAGGATATGCCATCTCTCTGATAATTGAATGAAGGGGAGCCCCCACAGAATACAGGAGCTCTGAACAAAGCCCTGTCCTGACTCAGGCAGATGGTTTATTGGCGGCAGTTGTAAAAGTAGCTTCCTCCTGAAGCAAAGGGGAGGAGCACTGCCTGTGAGAGCAAGCTGGCTTGGCAGAACTGGAAATCCAGAAATTCAACCTTGTGCTGGGGGAAAACCACACCCCTTTGGGGCCAGAACATAACTCTAAAAAGATGGATCATTCATAGAGCGGACATGTGAAAATTTTATAAATGATACCATAATTCTTGTGATTTTTCTGCCCACATTTTAAGAGGTTTTTAGAACCGGTGGCATGTTCAGGGGGGTTTTAGCGGAAAAGAGGATATTACTCAAAATGTGTGCATGTGAAAAATCTGACACTTCATCAACTAATGTCCATACTCCTTGCGCACATGTGTGTAAATTTGGGGTAATGTCCGGTATTGCAAACCAGTTAAAAAGTGCAAAATATTGCCATTTCTGAATGCAAGCTCCCAGGAAGAGCAGAGTTTGAACAGGGTATACCTCCTGTAATGCATGATGGGTGCATATGATTTTAAAACAACATGTACCTCTGCAAATATGTATTTGGTTCAAATCTAGATTTGTGTGTAAGTTGACAGGAGGAGTGGACTTTCTGCAGGCTGTAAAATGACATCACTCTGACACAACTTAGCTCCCCCAATCAGGGGAGAAATGAAAGCTTGGTCAATGATAAGTGGAGAGGGGCTGGCTAGTGATGCTGCTCACACACACCCATTAAAAAAACACATAAAAACAGACAGACAGGACAGATAGGGACTTTCAAATCCATTTGCAGCTGGAAGCTCTGCCGGGAAAATCCATACTTCAAATCCATCAACCTCCAGAGAGCAGACATAGAGACTTCAAATCTATCAAATTTCCAGAACCAGAGAGAGAGCAGAGCTGACCTAGACCGCTGTTAGCAGAACCAGAGAGAGCTGACCCAGATCACTGTGAAGTGCAGAGACCAGAGTCCAGTCCTAAACCTGACCAGATCCATGGCAAGGCATATTTCTAAATATATTGTGAGTACATAGCAAAACTGTGCAGAACCAATCTCTTAGTTAAAATAATATAATTCAATCTATTTTAATCTAAGTAGAACTGTCTCCTAACTGTCACCTGTCATTTGTAAAGCTGTCACTTGTCATTTTCTAGTTGCAAGCTGCACTTGTCTTTTTGAACTTTAAAATTTCAAATCTGAAAAACGACCTTTATTTAATCGCTCATATCTCCGTGACCGTTTGTGCAGTAACTTTCATCTGGAAGCTGAGATCCTAGGCTTTCCTAGGACCCCAAAACGATATTGCTGGCCCTTGTAGTTCCTCTGTAATCGCACCAGACGCATACGCAAATTTTGCCACGATTTGCAAATTTCTTCACATGTAAAAATCTGCTGCTGCTTGCCTTCCATTTGCCAGAAATTCGTTTAACCTGCTAATCATCCCTGAATCATTGCAAGAGTGAGCCTGGACTAATATTAACTTGATTTCACTCACCCTGAACCTCCTAGAGGGAATTAAAAGCATTTTAACATATTTTCACTCCGTTGCCAGCACATATCAAAGCATTTTGCCTGCGTTTTCAACTTCTGTAGTCTAAGTTGCTGGGTGAACTGAATTACATTTGAATTGCATTTCTGAGAATTGTGTGCCTTCCTTCCATTTCCTTGCATTGCATAAAAGGGGGGGGTGAATTGTCCAAGAAAGTGATTACATTGTTTTGTTGAAATCCTATCAAGTTATTTTCTGTACTGCATTTCATTCCACATTGCATCCATTTGAAACCATAAAAGTATTGTTGCTATCTTATCCATTTCATGTCAACTCCTTAGTGATTATCAAGAAGTGTGCCAGTGCCAGATTCTCCGTTGTTAATCTTTATCATATCAGATTAAGTGTGATATTCAATTATTAATTATTAAAAAGTGTGATAGATATATATTGCTTTACTTCTCAAATAAACCTTTTAACTTGCAAAACAGAACTACTTCTTGGCTCAGTGGGGTCAGGGGGATTCCAAGAGAGGGGTGTTATATAGGGGTAGTCATCCAGAACGCATGAACTGGACCTAAAGATATATCAATAAGGGTTTTCATTCAGTATTCTAGACTAGGCGTTGACTTGGCTGTAGTGCTGAATTGAATCCTCTTACAAATTGGGGGCTCGTGCCGGACGTTTGGGTTAGATCTACCATTTGTGCAGATTAATACAGCGTGCCAGCTGACCAGATACACATATCCGGTCGGATCACCACGCTGTGTTACGCTGTAAAGTGCTGAATTGAATCCTCTTACATACCTGTAAGTACCAGAAGGCAATGTGAGGCGAGTCTGACAGCCAGGACTGGCTGAATATTTCATACCTCACAGAAGTCTTTTAGGTATTGTTTCCTACTGGCATGCATCTTGTTATGCAGGACGTGCATAAACGGCGCAAACCTGCCAACGTGTTGGACACATTTCCGTGGCAGTCAAGCAAATGCATAGCATGTCTTTCTGCATGGTTAGGTGTAAATCCAATACGTGTCATTAAGGTATTCACGATTCTGAATGAGGCGCTTTGAAGTGCTCTAGGACCTAGTGAGTTGTGAGTTCGCATAGAAACGTGCTATTTTTCTCATTTCACACATGTGCACTGCACGCTGCAATACAAGAGATGCCAAATGGGCAGCTTAAAAGGAGCTGAGCGACTTGGGGGTGGAGGGGGGTTCCGGTACCTGTGAAGCCCTGCTGGGAGGTCATCGCCTTGAATTTAAAGACCTCAATCAGTGACTCACTAGCATGAACAAAAAACATCCTGAATTTGAAAATCCAAGGCAGGCCTCGGTGATTTGCACTTGAGAAAATACCTGTGTTCGCTCCAGCATCCCAGAAAACATGGAGCCAGCACAGGGGCTTGAAGGCTGGCTGGCTGCCCTTGAACATCTGTTATTGGTGGGGTTCAAGGCCTATGTGTCCATATAACCTGGTGCCTATACCGAAGTTACCATGTAGTAATGCTACGTCATCAAGGTCAGCATAAGTAGTAGTGCTCTCCAGAGACTAGGCCAGTGTGCTTCTCGAGAGCCACTCTGGACCTTTCAGCCACGACGCATTCAAAAGTATTTTTTTTCTTCATTTTTGTAACACAGTTTTTCAAATGCGTTTAACTTCATTTTCTGGCCTTGTGGGTTTATTCTGACAAAATATATTGTTAGCATCAATGGAGCATTCTAAAATGCACAACTAATCAAATAGCACATCTTGGAAAGATGTTGAGATGTTTCAAATGTATAATTTTGAATGTAATCTAATACAGATGGCAATGGCCTAATTTCACAGAAGATCGTCTCAGAGAGCTGGCAGGCAGCGTTTGCCACTGCTCAGCATATATGTAACTCTGGAGTGTGCAACACTGTAGGGCACGCAGACTGACGCTGGATTCCCTCCGCTGGCTGGCAGGCAGATGCTGCGTGACAGCAGCGCAATGCTCCGATACACCCTCTTTTGGCGCCACTGTTTCGCTGTGGGCCGGGTTTGGCGTGGCTAGTTCGCCGCAGCGGCCGATTTGGCACGCCCATTTTTGGGGGAGAAGCCATTCTGGCGTGCTATTTTCCGCGAGGGACGTTTGGGCGTGGCTGACATTGCAGCCACGTCTAAACTCCCTCACGCCAAATTTAAAAGCATAATTCTTTTCAAATGCAGCACGTTGACAGGTACTGTTAACGTGTTGCATTTGAAAAGAATTGTGGGTATGGGTTGGTGTTAAGTCGGATTTCTGAACTCTGTCCGGGAGGGGCAGAGGTTCAGAAGGCCAGCCCAATTTCTTGGAACAGGGTAACCTCTGGACAAGCCAGACCAATCAGGGTAGCGATCGCGGCAGTCAAGACTAGGTCTCAAGAGGGGTGAGGGTAACTGAAAGCCCGCAATGAGCACACACAGCAAGGACACTTACAGATTACTCCAAACAGGTGTTATATTAAAAATATAGACACATTTATTCCAAGGCCTTTGCAACAATGACCGTAGCGAGAAATCACAATAAAACTCAAGTAAACCAACACATACCAAACCAATACAATATATATACAAATACAAACGAGTCTAACGCGTTAAACGCACAAAATGTGTAGACCACCTAGATGGGGAGGAAAACAGGCAGTGCGAATAATAATCAGACCCAGTCCGTCTTCAGGGGCACCTAACTGAAAGGAAGTCCAAACCCTACCAAGAGTGAAGCCTTGTGCTCAAAAGTACCTGCACACGCTGGTGCCAACGGGCAAAAAGGGGAGTCTCTTCGAGGGAATCAGGCAGTTCAGTTCGGTGAACAAATGAAGATGAACAGAGCTCCGCGACTCAAGCGCAGCCTCCACTGTGGGCAGAAGCAGAGCGCGAGCAGGGAAAGGAGTGCTGTTTGACACAGCGAGGATAGGCTATGGGCTACTGCAGGAGGGCGACCAGTTCCTAGCTATGCTACTCACCGGGCCCCGATGCAGGGAGACCCAGGCTTCTCCACGTCAGTTTCAGTGCTGGCAGGTTCAGATAGGAGCAGGGGACGTCTCGTCGTTGTGTAGATTCCGCAGCAGCAGAGTTGAGTTGAGGGCATCCCAAAAGTAGTGAACCCTCACAGTTTGTTACCACAGCAGGGCAACGGAGCGGCCGTGTGTATCTCAGCCAAATGTACA
Source organism: Ambystoma mexicanum (assembly GCF_040938575.1). Lineage (NCBI taxonomy): Eukaryota > Metazoa > Chordata > Amphibia > Caudata > Ambystomatidae > Ambystoma > Ambystoma mexicanum. The sequence continues at coordinate 1,454,765,107 of NC_090923.1, read as the reverse complement.
CTACTCACTTCAGACCTGGGAATGCCAAGTGTACGAATCGTGTGAGAGTGACAAGAACTCGAAATATAACACAACCTGACGGCGGTTACAGAGCCAGACTCCTGGGTAGGCTGGTCAGTCTGCTGGATGGCCCAGAGACACTTCCGAAGGCCTACGTGCAGGAGAGGGTGAAGGTGCCGAGAATAGCTGTCCCCGCTATTCCAAGGGTCGAAGTACCAGTACAGGCTTTCTCGTTCGATCCGAGGTAAAAAGGGTTTCACAAAGCGACAGCAGTGCAGAGGAGCAGTCCTTCAGCGGGTCACCAGCGATTCCTTGGTTCAGCCTCGTGGTTGCAGGATACTTGGCTCCTGTATCCCTTTGTTCGTGACAACTCAGGAGATCGACATGGTAGTGGTGTTTCCAGCCTCCTCTTATCCACGGTTCCCTTCGCGCCGAAACGGAGAGGACCCAATGGGAGATCTGCTCACAAAACACTCACACCATATGTGGACCTATCACGGATCACGGTGGTCCCAGGCATTCATACCACACTAGACTCTCTGGCACCCAGGATGTGTATTGGGACCAGACATCCCAGCCCACATCCTGGAGTCACACACAAGGCCTGTAGAAGCCCGCGAAAGCATCTGTGTTTCGCGGGAAAGTACATGCCCAAATAAGGAAGGCCCCGGGTCGGCTTGACCTGGGGAAGGTGAAGGGGGCAAGCCGGTCAGCGGACAGGACAAAGAGCCTCGTGGTCTGGCCATTTTGGGAGCCAGGCCACCATTTTGGGCTAAGCGCAAGAAACGCGCTTACAATGCCAAAAGGAGCTCAAAAACACAAGAAACGATCGCTGCCACCAGTCCCGTCCGTGATTCACTTGCACCGATCATTTACAATCCAAAAAGAGTATCTAGGGCCTGTAGAAGACTAGAGACCCAAGAGAGCAATAACTTAGCTTATAGTGCCCTCTTGTGTCATGTTGCACGAAAGCTGCAACATGATAAAGAAACTACGGAAAACAACGTTTCCCGGTACTGACTGTCTTAAGGGCATGTCAGTTTCCCCGTAAGAATGGAGCGAAAGCCCAGAGGAGTGCGGCTGAGGGCTGAACTTCTCTGGCAAGGTCTAGATCCTGGTGAAAACAACAGCAAAAAGTTTAGGGGTTGCCACATGGAAGGAAAATTACCCACAATTAAGAAATCTTTCCTAACACTCGCCCCTCCCAGACTATGGACAGGGGGAACTAATCCACCCCTGGATGAGTCTCTTGTTTAGGTCGGTTAAACATTCTGGACAACCTATCAGCATTGCTATGTTGGACACCTGGCCTATGCTCAATAGTAAAGTCGAAGCCTTGTAGACTTATGGACCACCTAAGCAACTTTGGATTCTCTCCCTTCATGTTCATTAGCCACTTTAAGGGCTTATGATCAGTTTACACAGTGAAGTGGGTCCCATAGAGGTAGGGCCTCAGCTTCCGTAGGGCCCACACAACAGAGAAACATTCTTTCTCCACTGTGGACCATCTGAGCTCTCTGTCCTTAAACTGGCGACTAATAAAATCAATAGGGTGTTCCTTACCCTTCTCAACTACTTGCAGCTCCTATCCCAGTGTCAGAGGCGTCCGTCTGCACAATAAAAGGTCTTTGATAATCAGGGGCCCTGAGGACAGGGGCCTGGCACAAAGATTTTTTTAAGCCGTTGAAGGCCTTCTCACACTCGTCGGTCCAAGTTACCGTCTTGGGTTTCTTCGAGTGGTGAGGGCAGTCAGAGGGGCAGCTATGGTGCCATAGTCTGCCACGAAGTTGCGGTAATACCCTGTGAGTCCTAAGAAGGCTCTCACTTGGGTCTGTGTAGTGGGGGTAGGCCAGTCTTGTACTGCTTGTACTTTACTGGGAAGAGGCTGTATCCTCCCTCCACCTACTTCATGTCCAAGGTAAACCACTGAACCTTGTCCAATCTGGCATTTACTAGCCTTTATGGTCAAGTGTGCTTTCTGAAGAGCCTGGAGCACAATCCCGAGGTGTTTCAAATGGTCTTCCCAGGTGGCACTGAAAACTGCTATATCGTCCAGATATGCAAGACAGAATTCGTCCAACCCATTCAACACATGATTCACAAGCCTCTGGAAAGTGGCAGGTGCATTTTTCAACCCGAACGGCATTACCCTGAATTGGTAAAGGCCGTCTGGAGTAGAAAACGCTGTCTTCTCCTTGGCATGTTCTGCTAAAGCTATTTGCCAATAGCAAGCAGTGAGGTCAAACGTGCTGAGGTACTTGGAGGCACCCAAAATATTCACCAGCTCATCTGTTCGAGGCAAGGGGTGTGCATCTGTCTTGGTGACAGCATTCAGAGCCCTGTAATCCACGAAGAACCTCAATTCAGAAGTGCCTGCCTTTGGAACCAAAACCACAGGGCTGGACCAAGGACTACTAGAGGGTTCAATCACCCCAAGGTCTAACATCTTGTTGACCTTGGTCTTAATGTAAGACCGTACTTTGTCTGACATCCTGTATCCCCTACTTTTGGTAGGTACACTGTCTCCTATGTCTATGTTATGTTTGCACCAAGGTGTCAAACCAGGCGACTGTGAGAACAGGCGGGAAAACTGCCTAAGCAAACTTTTCACCTCAGCCTGCTGATTAGAAGTCAGGTGAGGGGCCACTCGGAAACCCTCAAAGGAGCTATCTGAAGGACCACTTTGGAACAGGTCGGGGAGAGGTTTAGACTCCTCTTCCTCAACATCTGAAGCCAGTAGCAGTGCTGCGATTTCGATTCTTGGGACGAAAGCCTTCAGCCTATTTACGTGGAGCACTTTTGGAGCCTGTCCAGGCCTTCCAAGGTCCACTAAATAGTTAACCTCACCCAGGGCTCCACCACTGTGTAAGGGCCTGACCATTTGTCCTGTAAAGCTCGAGGCCTTATGGGATTCATGATCAGGACTTGCTGACCAGGTGTAAATTTGATGAGGGAAGCTTTCTGGTCGTACCAATGTTTTACCAGCGCTTGTCCTGCCTTCAATTTATCACTAGCCAAGCCCATCAGAAGTACCATCCGTTTTCTGCGCCCCAGCACATAATCTACTACGTTGGTAGTAACAGGGAGAGTGGGCATCTCCCATCTCTCTTTGACTATGGCTAAGGGTCCCCGTATAGGATGACCGAACAGAAGTTCGAAGGGGCTGAAGCCAACACCCTCCTGTGGTACCTCACGGTAGGCAAACAGTAAGCATGGTAATCGAAGATCCCATTTCCTTCTCTGAGGTTCTTCCTGAGCCCCAATCATGCTTTTTAACGTTATGTTGAAACGTTCCACCAGACCATTGGTCTGGGGGTGGTAGGCAGAAGAGAACTTGTAGGTGACCCCACATTCTTTCCACATAGCCTGCATATACTTCGACATAAAGTTGCTGCCACGATCCGACACAACTTCTTTAGGGAAGCCAACCCTAGTAAATATGCCAAGTAACGCTTTTGCAACTGACTTGGCAGTTACAGTTTTCAATGGGATGGCCTCAGGATATCTGGTTGCATGGTCGACCAGCACCAGGATAAACCTATTGCCTGAGGATGTTTGCGGGTCAAGGGGACCAACGATGCCGATCCCTACCCTTTTGAATGGTACTCCCACAACTGGGAGTGGTACCAATGGAGCTTGGATTGTCGAGCCAACCTTACCAGATAACTGGCATGAGGCACAACTCCTGCAGTGACTTTCTACTTGCACCCCCATCTTGGGCCAGTAGAAGTGCATGGATAACCTTTGGTTGGTACTCTTAATACCAAGGTGACCAGCAAGGGGCACTTCATGCGCCAGCTGCAGGAGGAAGGGTCTTACAGCAAGGGGAACCACCAACATCCTATGGTCTCCTTCTGTAGACTCTATGGGCTCACTATACAGGAGTCCACCTTCCCAATAAATCCGGTGCGTCCGAGGAGGTTCACCCTCAAGCTGGGAGCAGGCCTGTCTCCTTAGGCCTTCCAGAGATGGGCACTCACGTTGGCCTTTACTGAATTCTTCCCTGTCAGGACCACCTTCTACTAACAAGTCTTTTAGTTCCGGATGGTCGTTGGGGTCAAATACTTCAGGCATCGCCACCTCCTCGTCAGGCCCAGGCGATTGATCAACTTCCTCCACCGCAGTGGTAGGCGAGCTCGGGGGAATGTTCTCTTTCCCTCGTCTTGACTTTCTTACTCCTTTCGCCTTGGGTTTCGCCGTCGGCGGGGGCGGCGTATTGGTCTTGGCCAATGCTGCCCGTGTTTGAGACCGTGTGCAGGGTCTGTCGGCAGTGTCTCCTACGAGCCCTAAAGCTCTGAGATCATTGCCTAACAAGACCTTTCCTGGGACGTTTCTCTGAATGCTCACTGGAATCCTGACTGCTGTACCATTGAAAGTTAGATTTACAGGTATTACTGGAAACATGCGAGGTGGGCCGTCAGCCAACTTACTGGGCATCAGAGTAGCTCTGGCAACTTCCTCTGAGTTTACCAAGGTAGAATCCACTACAGTTCGACTGCACCCACTATCCCTAAGAGCTGGAGTATCTACTCCATTGATCAGCACACTGTCTTTAAAGTAGTGCTTGGTATTATCTGGAATCCTAGCATAAGCCTCTGTGACTTTAGGCTCCCAGGAACCCAGGGAAACTAAAACTACCTCAGCTTCTATCCCGCTGGGGAAGGAGTCGGAGGAGAAGGATGCTCTTGTAATCTCTTCTTCCTCGTAGGAAGAGAAGGCCAGATTAGCGGAGTGGAACCCCAAAGGTTTAACCTTACACCGGGGAACCCCCTTCACATGGTCAGTTGCTCCACAAGCAAAACAAGATCCATTCGGTCTGTTTACATAGGGAGGCTTATTGTAACCAGAGTTCGGTTTCGGAGGCTGGCCTCCACTACCCTGGGAGTTCTCTTGTGTCTTACCCTTATTTTTCTTTTTGTGGCCCTTTTGAGAAGAAGATTTATCAGATTCTCCACCCTCCTTATCTTTGGACTTTTTCCCTTTCTCCTGCTTACCAGGATGAGTTTTGTCCTTATGGGACACTCCATGTGACACCCATAAGTCTGCTGCAATGGGCAGCTTCTTAGGATCTATCTCCTTCGAATCGGCCAAATGCTGCTTAAGCTCCGGGGAAGAAGATGCAAAAATGTGTTCCAGCATGACAAGATTTATCATGCCTTCAAAGGTAGAAACCTTATAACCTTCGACCCAGCCTGTCATGTTTTTTAAGGATTCGGTTACAGCGAGAAATCACAATAAAACTCAAGTAAACCAACACAAACCAAACCAATACAATATATATACAAATACAAACGAGTCTAACGCGTTAGACGCACGAAATGTGTAGACCACCTAGATGGGGAGTAAAACAGGCAGTGCGAATAATAATCAGACCCAGTCCGTCTTCAGGGGCACCTAACTAAAAGGAAGTCCAAACCCTACGAAGAGTGGAGCCTTGTGCTCAAAAGTACCTGCACACGCTGGTGCCAACGGGCAAAAAGGGGAGTCTCCTCGAGGGAATCAGGTAGTTCAGTTCGGTGAACAAATGAAGATGAACAGAGTTCCGCGACTCAAGCGCAGCCTCCACTGTGGGCAGAAGCAGAGCGCGAGCATGGAAAGGCGTGCTGTTTGACACAGCGAGGATAGGCTATGGGCTACTGCAGGAGGGCGACCAGTTCCTAGCTATGCTACTCACCGGTCCCCGATGCAGGCAGACCCAGGCTTCTCCGCGTCAGTTTCAGTGCTGGCAGGTTCATATAGGAGCAGAGAACGTCTCGTCGTCATGTAGATTCCGCAGCAGCAGAGTTGAGTTGAGGGCATCCCAAACGCAGTGAACCCGCACAGTTTGTTACCACAGCAGGGCAACGGAGCGGCCGTGTGTATCTCAGCCAAATGTACACTACTCACTTCAGACCTGGGAATGCCAGGTGTACGAATCGTGTGAGAGTGACAAGGACTCGAAATACAACACAACCTGACGGCGGTTACAGAGCCAGACTCCTGGGTAGGCTGGTCAGTCTGCTGGATGGCCCAGAGACACTTCCGAAGGCTTACGTGCAGGAGAGCGTGAAGGTGCCGAGAATAGCTGTCCCCGCTATTCCAAGGGTGGAAGTACCATTACAGGCCTTCTCTTTCGATCCGAGGTAGAAAGGGTTTCACAAAGCGACAGCAGTGCAGAGGAGCAGTCCTTCAGCGGTTCACCAGCGATTCCTTGGTTCAGCCTCGTGGTTGCAGGATACTTGGCTCCTGTATCCCTTTGTTCGTGAGAACTTAGGAGATTGACATGGTAGTGGTGTTTCCAGCCTCCTCTTATTCACGGTTCCCTTCGCGCCAAAACAGAGAGGACCCAATGGGAGATCTGCTCACAAAACACTCACACCATACGTGGACCTATCACGGACCATGGTGGTCCCAGGCATTCATACCACACTAGACTCTCTGGCACCCAGGATGTGTATTGGGACCAGACATCCCAACCCACATCCTGGAGGCACACACAAGGCCTGTAGAAGCCCGCGAAAGCATCTGTGTTTCGCGGGAAAGTACATGCCCAAATAAGGAAGACCCCGGGTCGGCTTGACCTGGGGAAGGTGAAGGGGGCTAGCCGGTCAGCGGACAGGACAAAGAGCCTCGTGGTCTGGCCATTTTGGGAGCCAGGCCACCATTTTGGGCTAAGCACGAGAAACGCGCTTAAAACGCCAAAGGAGCTCAAAAACACAAGAAACGATCGCTGCCACCAGTCCCGTCCGTGATTCACTTGCACCGATCATTTACAATCCAAAAAGAGTATGTAGGGCCTGTAGAAGACTAGAGACCCAAGAGAGTAGTAACTTATCTTATAGTGCCCTCTTGTGTCATGTTGCACGAAAGCTGCAACATGATAAAGAAACTACGGAAAACAACGTTTCCCGGTACTGACTGTCTTAAGGGCATGTCAGTTTCCCCGTAAGAATGGAGCAAAAGCCCAGAGGAGTGCGGCTGAGGGCTGCACTTCTCTGGCAAAGTCTAGTTCCTGGTGAAAACAACAGCAAAAAGTTTAGGGGTTGCCACATGGCAGGAAAATGACCCACAATTAAGAAATATTTCCTAACAGTTGGTTTAAACCCTGCACCGAGACCCTCAACCCCCAGTTACATATGTCAGTATGTTTTGGCACGATACTGCCATAACAAAAATGACAGTCTTCGTGACAAAACATACCGGCCTCGTAACGTCCCCGCGCCGAACTGACCATATTGTAAAGGGAAACATGTAGGTCACCCAAGTGGAGTTTCCTAATCGAATGAAGTGCACAGGGGATTTGAGCATTTGCCTTTCCTAAAACAATCACCAACATCAAAAAAATAACGCAAGAGAGATTTACTTATAATGTTGCTGGCAAGGTGTAAAAGGGGCACAACTTTTAAACGCGAGAATCTGATTTGAAGCTTTACCTACATAACAAAATGCCAATATGAGACATTTGACATGCACTTTGATTACACAGTGGTCTAGTGGGTACATTTCTACTCTTAAGACCCCTAAAACCTACGTTTGAATCCCGCCACTAAATAATTCAAATAAAGGGAGCATACTGCTATCTTTCAAAGAGCTGTAAAGTTCCCAATTGCCATGCGTGAGCTGGCCACCCAGTACTGTTTGCTAGGAATTCTGGGACTTGTAGTTTTCGTTAGTTTTAAATGGGATATAAAAACTACAGCTCCTCGAATAAAAAGAAAAGTACTGGAAAACCTCGTCACACATCGCATGGGAAATTTGAGAACCTTCCCTTTAACTGCTGGCCTCAAAAACACCAAGGGGGCATCATTGGACCTCTGCCCTCCCAAAACATCGGCTGGTATGTACCCCAGACTTCAGTACAGTGAAATAGGATACCATTCCTACTCAAAGTAAAGGGGAAGGGGGCGGGGGTACGCCACCTACATTAACAAGCTTATGTATTATATGACATGCACAGCTACCAGCCCTCTAGCCCAATGCAGCAGCCACGGGTAGATAACGCGTTTCTCTCCACAGGAGGGCCACCTGCCACGTCGCAGGTTCGAATCCTGCAATAGTGACTTAGATATTCATCCTTTCCAATAGATGGATCTAGTGCCATTCGAAATGGGACGGTCACACGTGTTACTACAGCGCTTAGAAGCTGGAAGAGTCTGCCACAAAGTGCTATCCTATATACAATATTCCCCATATCGTTCAGATGCTGGTTGGACATGGGAGGTCTCCTCGCAGCTCAGACACCAGCATGGCCATAGTGGGCACCAGAGGAGTTCGCAGAGGAAGGTCTAGTTTCTGTATGACACTAGTTTTGGAATAAATAGTTGTACAGTCGATCAAAGCTCATATCCCCTCTGCCGCAACGTGTGACCTCTGACAGGTGGATTTGTCTACCCAGATGGTTGAACAGCTGCAGATTGGAGATATATACAACAATGCCCCTTTTGTCTAACATGGAAGGGTGGGAACAACAGTAATTAAATATTAACTGTCAGGAACACTTTCATTCCACACACAGTCCAGTGCCAGACACGTCCTCACAACCCCCCAGCGTAGAGGGCAGTGTTCAGCCTTGGACTGCACCTTTTGAGGGCAGCTGTGATGGGTAGAGATATAACTCACACCCCAGGTCAGCTCACAAGTTCAACCCCCAGTGTAAGAGGCAGAGCTGAACCTTGGACAGCGCCCATTGAGGCCAGGTGAAATCTGGTGAGACCACATGCCAAACAGATTCTCAGACTCTACTGGGAGCAGGAGCAGAGTTCTGCCCTGAACAGAGGTCGCAGGTGGAGGCTGAACTCGCACCATGGAGCTGCTTACACTGTAACCTCCATGGGTACTGGCAGCGTCCTGCAAGGCCACGTGTAACAGGGTGAAGCTGCATGACAAACGGCCACAGCTGAGACTCTCAAGACAAGGCAGAGCTTTGCCCCTTCACCACAGCGCTGTGCACAATACCGGAAAATCAAAAGACCAAAGACCTTCAGCCAAACCCTGCGTGACTACACCAACCTTAACCAACAGACCAATAAACGTTGTATCGAATATGTATAATTCTGGTATTTTTTAGTCCTACCAATAAAATAGTCCTGTAGGGTGGTGGGATGAGTGTGCCCGCCACGGGTGAGTTTATTCAGCGCCCTGCACAGAGTTTGTAGGTGGGGCTACACACCCATCATGGCCCGGGTGAAGACTGCTTGACCAGGGCACAACATTCAGCACCAGACAGCGTCTTGCAAGGCCGGGTGTAATGACGTGAGGCTGCCCACACTGGGCACAGAGCTTACCAATGTTATATCCCAGGGCCCAAACTGCCCATTTTCAGCATCCCTCCCGCTAAAACATACTGGCAGCTAAATGTTCCCGCGCCAAACTGTGTGCACCAAAATGGACGGGCCAAAATGTCTGCTGCGCCAAAGCGGTCGCGCAGAATTGGCCCGCGCCAATACGTCCAGCTCCGCAATGCTCGGCCACTTCCCTTTACTGGTGGTGACCTGCTGCCTGTCACAACAAGAGTGAGGTGCAGAGTCATGCCATTGCCAGGTCAGTGGATGATGGATCTGAGCCCATCAATCAAAGTAATAAGTCAATCGCACACACAGAGATTAAATCTTTGTATTCGCTGTTCTGGCCCGGGCTCAGGCAACCAGCCTTAGTCAGATAAATTACCTGCCACTGTAAAAAGCAGTGGGATCCCTCACCCATATCTGTAGGTGGTTGGGCAAGTATGATGCTCTTATATAGCACTTCATGCCAGAGTCCATCCACTTCTAGGTGCTGTAATAACAGGTGCTATTCTTTTCCAACAGTAGTAAACTTATAAACACTGGAATCGCCGGGTGGACTGCGAGGGGGTACGGTGGTGGGTGTGGAGGTCAATTTCCCCCGCGCCGCTATCTTTGGGCCCTGGCACTGAAAAGTTCTTGCCAAGAGCGTTTCTGCCCGGCTTGCTTCCGGAAACAGTGTTCAGTGGCTGAAAGTCAGCAGGCCAGGGCAACTGAAAGGGGCGGGAGCCAAGCTGCTGGGAAGCAGGGGAGGTGCAACATTGTTGCAAGGGCCTGGGTTGCCTTCCGGACAACCTTCCCCAGCCCAGGATGCCTCTCGATCTATAGAGCAGAAAAAGAAGTCTGACCACTCGATTCATACAGTTAAGTTAAGCAACTCTGCTAACAAATAAACAGTTATCGAAACATAACATGGCCAATCCTGCGTGTCCTAATGATTTATTTATTTATTCATTTATTTATTTAAGAAATACTGAATTCAGCTAATTTGGTCTGCATTTTTTGGAGTCCGTGACGGTTTTAGCAACTGATGTTATAACTCTGATTACAGTACTTATGATAAAACCAGGTTCTAGCGCTGAGAATTGAAACAGTCCCTCCAAAATGTATTCTCTGATTTTTTTTTTAAACCCACCTCCTATGAGGGTTATCTGTGGAAGCCCTGCAAACCACCAAAGCTGTTCAATATAAAACCGACCTCGCTTTTTAATGACACTCAGAGCTTTAGCACCAGTTGGGCGGCCTCATCACGAGTCTGGCTGCATTACCCCCAGCTCTGAGCTGGGGATAAGTACGCCCGAAAAAATGTCAATTTTCAGTGCAATTACCGCCAGTGGTATTAGCATGCATTAACTGCACCAAAAACTCCCCATTTAGCGCCAAATCCATTACATTTACATTTAGCGCCAAATCCATGATCCAGTGGTAATACCGCCAGCCGGTGGGTGCTAAGGCTAATATAGTTGGGCAGTATTACAGCCCAGATACCGCCCAACTCGTGATGAGGCCCTCAGACATTTACACTATTTGGTCAAGATGGCCATTGGACAAATGGTTAAGCATTTCCGTTTTGCTGCCATGAATGTACACATGCAAACTCAGCCTTGCTTATTAGCACTTCATCCGTTCATCAAACGATAGTTGGGAAGAGGAATCACCGGATCATGAGCCTGAGCCTAATCGCATGGAAGACGTTTCCACCTGGTGTACCTGCAATCGTTGTGAGATTATGCCAACTGAGGTGGAGAACTGCTGCGGCCAAGAAAACTCTGGATGCTTGGGCTACATATGAGAAAAAGACACCTCCGCTATGCGTCACTGAGCTGCATGACTTTGAGGCAGCCTGCCTCACAAGGTCCGTGTTGAGGATTATGATGCTGCTTATGCACAAACTTGGCGCAACAATTCGCCCTCCCAAGTAACAAGTAAGTATACTCTAGAAGTGATGTCATTTTGACCACTGAGACGACTAACATTTCATGTTTGTCTCCTACATTCTATGACAAGACAGGAGGCTCGCATTATGCTTCACTTTCTTTTATTTGCTGCTACACCAGCACTTTAAAACGTAACTTTAATACTGCACATTTATGTTCTTACAAAACCACAGTTATGGAAAACGAAAATGGACCAGTTTAAACGTTTGTTTCATATCTGCATGTGGTCACTGTAATCACCCGGGAACTACTAGTCCCATGATACTCATGTCTCTGGTAGTCCAATCCTCCAAGCTCTGCACCTATCAGAGGGCAGCCTCCTGTATAAGAACCCTTGTGCCCAGGTCCTTTCCTCTTTGTTTTTGCTGCCGGAGATAAGTGACATATTTCTCTATCTTTGCTTATAGAAAGGATTGTTAGTCACGTATATATATTTCTATAATTTCTATGATATGTGCATATCAGTCTGGCATTACTCCGTAGCGCGCATGGAATAAGTTTAATTTCTCCTCAAAAGAGTTTACCTTAACGTGTAGCATGAGCATTGCACAGCGTATCACATTCAGTCAGCACGCGTTATACTTCTTTCACGAACGTTCGAGTGTTGTGAAGAGCGGGCGAGGGCCGGAGCCGCGAACAATTCCGCTCGCTTCAGGCTGCCGAGCCCCGCGTTCTGTAGTAATCACGGTGCCAGCGAATTCAGTGGCCGTTAGGACCCGTGGGAGCGGGAACTCCTCATGTTTCCCAGCTTCCCCATGGATTCCGGCTTCCGCTCGCTTTGCGCCTGCATTCGCGTACGAGGGAAGTAGTTAACCAGAGCTCCAGATTCATTAAAAAAAAAAAAAAGATTTTTTGAATACTTTATAAATCAAAGAAGCGGTTTACAGGCACACACTACATTAATCCTCAACACGTGTGTAGAGCCTGAAGAGCCTTCATCTGCTGACTTCCACGCAGTTGGCCCTGCCAACCCCTCCATTATGGCTCAGTTTGTCACCCCCACTAACACCCCTTCCACTTCCCCGGAGTGGAGTCAAGAAGAGTGGGAAGACGATCCTTCCCAGCAAGAATCAGACTTGTCACAGAGTTTTAAGATGGTACTCGGAGACTCCTTGCAGCAGGCTGTCTCACAAGGGATGCAGCCCATTACAAAGAGATTGGAGACTCTGTAAATGATAATGGCTGAACAACAGAAACAGATCACAGCCAAGAAAAGACGGGCCAGTAGCCCTGATGAAGGAACATCAGCAGGACACCCCCGAAGAGGGGTTGAGAAGAAGGGGTGTAAAGTAGCCCGGAAGAGCAAGCACTCTTTGACCCCCCCGGGCAACACTGAAAGGGTTAACACTGTTCCCCAATTGACAGGCAACCCTGTCGCCAGGCTTAAAGAAGCCTTTCTGGCAAAGAACAGAGATGGCCAGGATAGACCCCCTACCCTAGGGGTGTACAATTTAGGGGAAGACGACGAGGGCTATTCGCCCGATGATGAAGGGGGCGAGGAAGAGGAAGACATCAGTAAAGGTGTAGAAGACCCCCAGAGCATAGAAGATACAGCAGACATGTTCAACCCTGAAGCCATCCGGCACCCTAAGTCGTCGGAATGGGTACCCTCCCCTAGAGTGGGACTATACATGGCTCAGCATATTAGAAAACCTCTGGAAAGAGAGGTAATATCGAGAATGAGATCTGAGTGTCCTAGACCAGAGCTGCCGAATAAATTAACAGAGACCCCTGACTTAGACCCCAAGATGGTTACGTTTGTGGCCAAAACAGCTAGAGACGTCAGGAAAGGTGTAGACCAGGCCTGGAAAGGATGTCAGGATAAGCTCCTAGACATTTCGGGTCCATTAGCCAAAATTATGGAACTCGCTGAAAAATCGAAAGATACAGGTACGCCAGTAGATGCAACCGTCCTGGGCAACTGAGCGCAAAGGGTAGTATGCCTCTTGGGCAATGCCAATTGTGCCCTATCTTCAGAAAGAAGAAGAGGAATCTCATTGAAGATTGACAACAAGTTGAGCGACCTGGCCACCTATGAAGTGGGCGAATGCGCCAAAGGTCTGTTGTTCGGCGAGGCATTTGCTAAAGAAATGGCACAATTCCTAGGAACTTACTCCACTTTAGAGAAGGCCCAGAATTCCATCAGAAAAATCTTTCGAGGGCAAATTTTTGCCGGGACCGGACGACATAGGGGTCGCTCGTCCGGTTGCTATAACTCCCAACGAAGGCCCCACAATCAGCGCGCCCAGTACTGGGACTCCAGACAACAAGACTCCGTCTTCCCAGCTAGATCGAGGTTCCCTAGAGGCCGCAGGGGAAGAGGATCTTACAGACAACCGGGGGCACCATCCGGTGAGTACAGCACGTCGGAGTGTAGGAGGAAGAACCCTCTACTACCTGCACGAATGGCAAGCATTATCAAGCGATGCATGGGTGCTACAGGCAGTAACAGGCCTACAGATAGAGTTTATAGGTAGGCCAGTGCAGAGAACAGAACCCCGCCCCATAGTTATGGTGCAAGAGGAAGCAGAGCTCCTGCACAGCGAGCTCAGCAAACTAGAGAGCAAAAATGCGATAGAGCGCGAATTCCAAAGAGATACCGGTTTCCTCAGCAACATGTTCCTAGTTCACAGAGGGGACAAAATAAGACCAGTAATCAATCTGAAGGACTTAAACGAATGGGTGTTATACAACCATTTCAAGATGGAGGGGATAAATCTTCTCCGAGACCTTCTGCGCTCCGGAGATTGGCTAGCTCGTCTAGACCTCAAGGACGTATACCTAACGATTCCGATAGCAACTTCTTATCGGAAATATTTGCGCTTCCGATGGAAGGGAGAAGTATGGCGATTAACGTGTCTCTCGTTCGGTCTGTCCTCTGCTCCTTGGGCCTTCACCAAGCTCATGAAACCGGTGGCAGCAGCCATCAGAGAAAGAGGCATACGTATCATCATCTATCTATACAACATTCTCGTCTTAGGATCAGAAAAAGCTACTCTAGCAAAGAATGTTCAATGGGTATTCTCACTCCTCATCTCGCTTGGATTCCGAGTGAATATAGACAAATCTCAACTATGTCCTGTCCAGAGGATAGACTTTCTGGGCTTTACAATAGACTCAGTGAAAGCCTCCCTTGAACTCCCGGGTCACAAAGTAAGAGCGATCAAGAAAGAACTCAGAGCAGTTCTAGCGAAAGGGACTATTTCCCTTCGCAAACTGGCCAGGGTAGTAGGTCTTCTAGCAGCCTCCATTCAGGCGATATTCCCGGGTCCTCTTCATTATCGAGCACTGCAAAGGCTCAAGATAAAACATCTTCAAGGAGGTCTGCGATACCATCAATTAGTGAGTTTGGACCGCGAAGCCCTCACAGAGCTCAACTGGTGGTTAGAGAATATGGAGGCCTGGAACGGCCGCGCCATTTTTGGCAACGCCCCAGATGTAGTAATAGAATCAGATGCAAGCAGGTCTGGCTGGGGAGCCAGATGCGAACATGTGCAGACAGGAGGGAAGTGGTCAGAGGAAGAGTTACACCTCCATATTAATTGTCTCAAATTGTTAGCGGGCTCCTTCGCAGTGCGCGCTTTTATGAAAGACAAGGTGAAATTTTGCGTACTGCTCAAGATGGACAACATCTCCGCAGTGCGATACATAAACAAATTGGGAGGCACAAAATCCAAAATGCTAGCCGAGTTAGCGAAGAATTTCTGGCATTACTGTCTCCAAAACAGAATCTCCATATCAGCGGAATACTTACCAGGGAAGCAGAACGAGGTAGCAGACTGGAATTCACGTTATCTTGTGGACTCCAGCGATTGGAAACTTCATCCCCAAGTCTTCCAGCGATTACAAAATCTAACGCGGGCCCCTACACATATATCTGTTCGCGTCCAGACTGAACGCCCAGACACCAAAGTACTTCAGCTGGAGGATAGACCCGGATGCAGCGGGCACAGATGCCTTCCTGCAACCTTAGACAGGGGCAGTACATTATGCCTTTCTCGCTGTTCATTATGATCATGAGAGCTCTAGCGAAAGTTTGCAGGGACCAAGCAGAGATTATGATGGTGCATCCCCTATGGAAGGCACAGCCTTGGTTTCCAGTAGCGATGGAACTTTCTACGGATTTTCCGAGGATAGTGCCTCAGCTTCCGCACCTTCTTCTCGACCCATCCGGCCATCCTCACCCGCTAGTGGCAGCGGGCTCGCTACATTTGATAGCATGCAGGGTTTCAGGAAAAGATGGGACTTGCCAGGAATTTCACAACTCGCTGCAGATTGCATCAGAGACTCCTGGGCGCCTTCCACCCTTCGGAGCTATAGTGCGGCATGGAATGGGTGGTCCAGATGGTGTTCGGAGCACGAGTTGGATCCCGTTTCAGCCCTTTTAGTAGAAGTCCTCAACTTCTTAGCTTTCAAATTTCAAGAAGGCGGCACCTTCAGAATGGTGGGAGTTTATAGGTCAGCCATTTCAGCGGGCCACGATGAAATAGAAGGTACCACGGTAGGCGAGCACCCGGCAGTTGTACGTCTACTCAAGGGGATGAAGCTCAAAAGACCACCTATGCCCAAGTACAAAGTGTTGTGGCATGTCAGAGACGTTTTTCGCCTCTTCCTTACATGGCCCGATAACGAGAACTTGTCCCGATCACAGTTATCAGGAAAGCTAGCCATGCTGCTTTGTCTTACAGCCTGTAGGAGAGTTTCTGATGTCAAAGCTCTTGAAATCGATAGGAAAATATTCTATCCAGACGGCATATCTTTTACCATTACTAAAAGGAAAAAGACATATTCGAGAGTGATTGACTACTCGCACTTCACTAGTAATAAAAAGCTTTGCGTAGCGCAATGTATCAAGGATTATGAGAAAGCAACAGCACATATTAGGCCACAGGGAGTATCCCAGCTACTCATTGCGCGCAGGAAGCCCTATCATGCAGTAGCATCATCGACCATTGCTAGATGGGTGAGAGAAATAATGCATTGGGCAGGGATTGACTTGTCTCTTTTTGGCACGCATTCGACCAGGGGGGCAATGCTTCAAGAGCTTTTACTACAGGGGTGTCTCTACAAGACATTATGAAATCAGCAGATTGGTCCTCTGAGTCGACCTTCAAGACATTCTATTTTAAGCCTGTATCTGAGATACCTAATAGGGTGGTGGACAGCGTTGAACATGCATAATGCGAGCCTCCTGTCTTGTCATAGAATAAAGATTGCCCACGCTATCAGCTCAGGAAGTCTTCATTCTATTAAAGACAAGGAGGTGAGCATTATATCCCACCCAGAATAGTAACATATCAGTTGCATTGTCATGTGGATAACTTTGTAACACTGTTGCTCATTCCCACCCTCATAATGACTCTCCATTCCTTTTAGAAGATGACCAAAAAACTACAGGATGAAGAGACTCTCGAAATTGAGGAAAGTCAGTTCAAGCGTTTGACCTTAAAGCCTACAGTTCCGAGGATTGTTAACAGTTCATCCCGAGAGGATCGCTCCGTTGGCGAAAAGACTATTGAGTTCAAGGGCCAGCCACAAAGAAAGAGGAAAGGACCTGGGCACAAGGGTTCTTATACAGGAGGCTGCCCTCTGATAGGTGCAGAGCTTGGAGGATTGGACTAACAGAGACACGAGTATCATGGGACTAGTAGTTCCGGGGTGATTACAGTGATCACATGCAGATATGAAACAAACGTTTAAACTGGTCCATTTTCGTTTTCCATAACTGTGGTTTTGTAAGAACATAAATGTGCAGTATTAAACATGCCTGCATCCTGAAATGAAGCTAGTTGGCTAGACTGAAGTGGTCTTGTGATCTTGGACAAATACTATGCATATTTGGGGATTTTGCATTAAATTCTGCAACATGCCAAATGACATTTGTCTTAAATTTAACTGAATTGCCAACAAATGTATGTATACCCTGCCCCCGGCATAGTGTGTCTTCCATTCCCCATAGCAGCCTTATTGTTCATATTCTCCCTTAATTCTATTTGTGTGCAATGCTGGGCATGAAAGGCGAAATCCTTTTACTCCATCTTGTCAATGAAAAGTTTCTACCACACTTTGGGCCTCATCATGAATAGGGCTTTATCCCGGCAGTAATTGCGCCAGGATACCGCCCAATGCAATAAGCGTTACCGCAACTCGGCAACCCTGAGGGGGCTGGCCCCTTCCTCACTTTAAAACCAAGCAGGGTCTGTCCTGGTTACTGCATGGATGGGAGATCATTGTCACCCGTGATTTTTCACCCCTTATGTCACTGTAGCAGCAAGAATATCTATTTTCTTTATTATGTATAAAAGATTGCAGGCTTTGAGAATTCACATTGTTTTTAGTTAATGCGCTGTGCAATTAAACTATTTGCCCGGGGGTCACACACTTTGGTTAAGCAGCGTACTGCAAGCCCCTTGTTTTATGGCCGGTCTCTTGGTGAATCTTGTGATACATTGCAAAACCCCAACTAACCGCATGTAAGCAGCATGGAAAATGGAAAGAATTACCTATCTGCTTGAACAACATATGCCCAGTTACTTTTGCCCCATAGCGAAAATCAAAAGCTGGCATCCATGACTATATGCTCAGTAAGTGAACATATATCTTAAAGTGAAATACACAAATGTACTTCAATTGACCTTCCCTCAATAGAAAGGAGGTAAATCAAAATAGCAATGGACTTTTAAAATAAGTAATGAACCCCAGAAAAATAACCTCAGAGAGGAAATGTTCCAATACATATGCTGGCAAAGTATTAAAGGTGCTCACCTTTTAAACCCAGCAATCTGTCATGATATTTTACCTGGAAAACAAAATCCCAAAATGAAATAAGTGCTTGTGGTCTTGTGGGTAAGTGCCTGCACTAGGAACATGACAATCTGAGTAAAATCCTAGTAGCCAAATACTTGACAAGCTTGCCAGACTCAATAAAACCCAAGGAGTACCATCTGCCCTCTGAAAAAAAGTTACGCTGTCCACCCACATGTGTCCTTTAAATGTGCACTGAAAAGCAGCCTCAATCAGGGGCAAGAAACTACACCAGTGTACATGATTGCAAACACGCCTGCCACATCATGGATAAATACTCATGACTTACTTGCCCTCTCATCATTTCCCCTCCTCACTCACATGTCTTGCTTTCAACAATACTCTGCTTTATCAAGATAGCTTGAAAAGTACACATACCATATTGTTACTGAAATATATAAATCCTTATTGAACTATGTTAGCAAAAGTGTACAATTGTGGCATTATTCCCCCGATCTTGACTTGGAAACTACAAATACCAGATTGCAATTCAGCATAAAAGGCATACAAATGGTCTTTTACTGCAATACTTTCAATGACTGACATTAGCACATTAAAAGAAAAAATAATGCAGATACTCGGTGTTTTCTTAGTGTGTTATGAGATATTTAAAACTAAGAAAACACACAGCATCTGGGACTGTGCACTGTCTCACATCCATGCAGTAATCAGGACCAACCCTGCTTAGCTTCAAAACGAGAAAGGGGCAGGCCCCCTCAGGCCATGTGGCTCCAAGTGGTCTTTTAACTTGTGCTAATTTATTAGGAAACATAGCCTGAGGGTTCCAGCTGCTAACTTGCTTTGAAGGTAAGCAGAGTCAGTCCCCGTTATTGCATGGATGGGAGTCCCGAATACCTATTGCGTCACTGGCAATGGCCAGGTATTTTTCACCAGAACGTCAGTGCAGCTGTAAAAATATCAGATTAAAAAGAAATCATTTTACATTCAGCCATGGGTACCGAACTACAGATAACCTTAGCTATCTGTAGTCATTTTATGTCTGGACATACAGAAACCTGTGGTTATCTGTAGGTTTTATTGCAGCGAATATCAGAGAAACAGCTGAAAGAAATGCTTTCTTGCACCCCCTTTCTGTGACGCAGTTTGCTTTGAGATGTCGGCTATTCGAGGGTATAACCGAGGTTACAGAAAGGCTTTGTGTTGCAAATCAGTCCATAGACCTCTTCGAACCCCCAAATTTCACTTGGTGTCCTCTAGCCACCCCCCATCTTTAGACTGATGACATTTGCATGTTTTTTGACCTGCAAATGATGGCTTTTTTCCTGCGTTTCATTTTCCAATAACCTCTATAACCTTGGCTATTTCTCGCAAAAAAGATATGGTGGCTGTTTCATTTCTAAAAAAACCCTAGTTTTGGCAAATTACCCGAGATATAACTATACATTCTGGAGAAGGGGGCACCCTCTTCTCCATCAAATATTTTTAAAATGACTGCACGGAATAACACAAAACCACAAAAAGGCCTCTTTTAAACGCTTTGTGCCCAAGTTGTTGTGGACATGGTTCAAATCCGTCCAGCGGTTTGGGCTGTGCAATCCAACAGAAATTTACCTTGTTTGTCTATGGGAAAATTAATGGGAAATGGGCGGCAACTTTTATTTTTAAATTTTTTTGTAGCCTAAATAACTTTTATTTTGTAACAAATCTTTATGAAACTTAACAATCTGGAGGGGCCTACGCATCCCTAACCAACTTCAGACTTTGGGCCTAATCCGTCACACAAATCAAATGTTATTAGCAATAGAGTTTCCTATGGGAGTCCCACACACCTTAACTATAGGGCAGCGACTGCTGCCCTATAATGTATACATATAGAGAGAGATATAGAGATAATATATGTATAACGTATGATACTTTTACTTAACCTGTTAGAACAAACTTTTTAGATTGCCTGGATGGGATACAAGCCTGTACTCTTCTAAGGTACACAGAACTCAGCAATCAGAGTTAAACTCACAGTGCTACAATCATACAATGTTTTTTTAATACTTTTTTGTATTTTTCAATCAATCATCCAAACAAAACAAAACAACATGTAGTCCGGTCAGTGCCGGCCAAGGGGTCAGTGCCTTGTAAAATTCCCCTGTTAGTCCACCAGGACCAGGTGATTTGGATCCTGGGAGTTCCTTGATAGCTGCTAATATTTCATCGAGGGTGATCGGTTTATTCAGGGATTCTCGCAAGTTCCCTTCTACCCAATACAATTCTGTTTCTTCGAGATAGCTGTGCGGGACTTTGGGGTCCCTCAAGCATCTGGGGCTATACAGCTCCTGGTAGAATACCTGGAATACTTCTGCTATGTCTTCTTCGTAATGGACTATATCCCCTTGTGTATTCTGGATGCTTTCTACGAAGGGTGGGCGTCTGTCAGCGGCTATCAGCCATGCCAGGAGTTCTCCTGGCCACTGTCCTTCGGCGTATTGTCGCACTTGGTGACTCCGTGCCAGGAACCAGATCTCTTGGTCTGCATTTATCCTAAACTTGTCAAGTTCCTCGCGTAGGTGGGCCAGAATTTGGGGTTCTTGTTTTTCTACGTATTCCCCCTCAAATGTTTTAATCAGGTTTTCCTCCTCAGTGAGTTCCCTTCTGATAACTCGTAGGATTCAGTTTTCCTGAACATGCAGACCCCTCTGACATAACACTTGAGGGTCTCCCATAGGACACCACTAGATTAGATTGATCCCTCATTGAGCGTAAGAAAGGACTAAATCTCCTCCCGTAGCTCTTGCACACATACAAAGTCTTGGAGTGCGCTTGACTTGATCCTCCAGGAGTACCCTCCCCTCCCGCCTGTCTTAGGTGTACGCTCTAGTAGGAGAGTGTTCTGGGAAGAATGTGACTGTCCCCCAGCGAAGTCCCCCTTCCCGGGACACTAGCAAGTAGTCTAGCCTGTAGCTTGAGCTGTGGACCGAGGAGTGGTACGTAAAGTCCCGAACCTTTGGGTGATGGAGTCTCCATATGTCACTCAGATTGTATGCCGTACAGATTTCCTGAATCTGCAGGCCCGCTTTGGTTATCCCACTATGGGTCACACTGGACATGTCCCACAGTGGATCTAGAGTGGTGTTCAAGTCTCCACCCCAGATGATTGTGGATGTTCGGAACCCGGCTAGCTGTGTCATAACCCAGTCAAATGCATTGACGCTGTCTACGTTCGGGCCTTATGAGTTTACCAGGACCACCAATGCCCCCTCAATTACTCCATGCACCAGTAATGCCCTCCCAGCGTCGTCTCTCGTCACCGACAGTAGCCAGAAATGCACTGCTTTACTTATCAGAATAGCTACTCCCTTGCATAGGATGAGTAGGAGGAAAAGTATCTATGACATCCCCAGCATACACCCCACCTGCTCTCAGAGGAGGAAGTAAGTGAGGTGGGTTTCCTGTATTGGTGCCAAATCAACGCGGTGCCTCATAAGATATTGGGAAATTCTTTGAATCTTGGCAGGGTTATTTCCCCCTCATTATGTTCCACGTTGCCATATTGAACCCCATCGGACCTTGGTGTAACCAGTTAGTAAGTCTTGCCTCTTCTCAACTATTACCTTCCTGATATGGGTAAGTTTTGCGTTTTTCTTTCGGATATATCAGTGGGGTGAACTGGTGAGAGCCGGACTGCCATCAATCATAACTACCCCTAAACACCCCTCTTCCTCCCCATTGTTTCCACCCCCCCACTCTCTGTCCCTGAGTCACCCACAACCCACCCGTTAATGTTACCCACCCCCTTAACTCATGTCCCTTATAAAGTGCTGAGCTCCGGGTGCTAGAGCCCGGCTGAGACTGCAAGCTCCCTTCCTATCTTGGGTTTAAATGTGCCTGTGGCATATGGGCCATATATTTAAGGTGTGTTTGGTCTGTTTAACATTTGTTGCATGGCTTCCTCTTACATGCTAATTTATCTGACCTCAGCATCCAGTGCTCGCAATATTGCTTCCCCCTTTGTTTCAGACAATACGACCTCAGTCTGGGTCCCTCTGGTCATGCTCTTCTCTCTGGGGTCTCGGGCCGTTTCGAGGGTAGCGACCGCCAATCTCCTCCAAAAAAGAGCTTGCTGCCTCTGTTAAAGTGAAGAATTGTGTCCTCCCTGCTTGCTAGTTTCGGAGCATGTTATGTTGCAGTCCCTGAGGCGTCTCTTCACTCCTGCGAAAGATCTTTGTGACGCTTGTAACGCCATCGAGAAGTCCGGTGTATATTTGGATTTTGTTACCATCGAATTGGAGTTCCCCCTTTTCTCTGGCAAGATTGTGTTCCGGTTTCTATAGTTGAGAAGCCGTGCAATGATCGGGTGGGGAGCCGCTCCTGGCACCAAGCGAGAAGCGGGTATGCGATTAGCTCTTTCGATAAACAAACAATTGGGATAGTGTGGATCCTCCAAACAATTCCATACACATAGTCTCTAAGAAGTCTTCAATTTTGGGACGACTCTGCCACTCTTTCACACCGACAAGACGGATGTTGTTACCTCGAGCTCTGCCCTCTAGATCCTCATTTTTGGCCTTTACCGCTTTCACCTGGACTTCCAGTGCTGAAACCCTGGCCACCAGCGAGGTGCTCCCATCTTCCAGCCCGTATTCTCTGCTCTACTGTGTCAAGACGATCACTGTGTTTTTCAAGTCAGTGTTGTAGCAGGTCGACTTTGGAGATAGCAAGTCTAGCTTGGAGTCAAGGCCTCCAATGCCAGCCTTGAGCTCTAACAGGAGCTCTTGAATGTCGATTTCCAGAGCCTGGGCAGCGCTCTCCTCAGTCTTCCCCAGTGACACTGTGGGTTCCAGCTGCGACTGTGATTTAGGGGTCTTAGTGGAGGGTCCACTTTCAAAGTTGAGTTTCCGCTGTAATTTGTCCGATTTACCCATGTTCGGTGGCTGTTATTCATGGTATCGATACGGCCTCGCTGGGGGAGGTCGCAGTGGTCAGAGAAGCAGTGCAGGCTCGATTATTTATGGACGCAGTGACAGGTAGGTTTTCTTAGCTCTGAGCTCAAACGTTATTATTTTTGTCTGCCAGGTGTCGGCCTCAACTCGGATTAGACGGTAGTATTGTTCGGCACCCCCTTTAGGGGAATTGGGATCTAGTAGTGGCTCTCGCTAGAGCGTCTCACCTAATGTCCGGTTTGCGCTGACGTGAAATGCCTCTGTGAGGTCCAAATTCGTGTTTCCCACATTTGTCGCGGTGTGCCAGTTGTTGAGCTTTGGTACGGTCTGAATGTTCATTATTGATGGGGATGTTCAGTGGGTTGTACTCCATTTTTTTCCACTTGGATTCAATTTGATGCAACCTTCTGTCGTTATTTCAAAGGGGTGATAGGGTGTTGCTACTTTTTCCCAGATTCCTCCTGCATCCCATTCCTGGTAACAGTGCCTGACACTATACAGCTGGCCTACTGATGTTTACTTTGAGGAGAGGGTGTTTTCAGCTGGCTCCCTGCTGCCTCTGTATATTGGTTGGCCGGTGTACCTTTCAGTTGCACTTTGTAGTATGTCGGCCTCCTCCGTTGGTGTCTGGGTGTTCTCTGGCATCTCGCTCACCCACTGTGAACCGTGTTGGATAGTTGGTGTTTAGGTGAGCAGGTTCTAAACCACTTCAGTTCTACCACCATGCATCAGGTGAGCATGCAGTTGTATCAGGCTCTTAGTACCTCCACTGTATACTTGTCTTGGGTAATGGTTTTAACTTTTCCCCTCCCAATCGCGGTGTTGAAGCAGGCTGGTGACTTTAGGCTTCTCTTTTTAGTCGCGACGGTACCTGCCGCCTTGTCATCCCGTTGCCAGGGCCTTGGTTGGTACTGGGGGGTGTGCTCTGTAGTGCCTCCACCCCTGGATTAGCGATGGAGAGGCAGGGGGCAACCTCAGTCTGTTGGTGTCACCCGTTGAATTGTAACGTGATTAGATTTGTACTGGGGGCAGGGGCGTGGGTTCACCTGCTGGGCAACAGGAAACAGTGCATTGCAGCAAAGATCTCAGGCTTTCCTTTCTTGGGCCACGGTCGCTGTTGCCGACCAGCAGAATAGGTGCCCCAACGTTTCAGCCAGTGGGGGGAACACTCCCCACCTCGTTTGTGTGGTGTTGTTACTAGGCGGCCCGCAACACACCGAGCCGTCGGGGTTATCAGCTTGGCTTGATGTGCGCCGCTTGTGCTGACTGTTCAGTGACCTTAACTGTTCTGGCTGGCACTACAAGCCTGGGGGGGTCCGGAGCGGGCTCCCCACTGCCTCCGCTCCACACCACACTGATTTTCCTGGGGAGCCGCGTTGGAAGACTCAGCACTGTTCGGCCGCGTGAGGATGTTGGAAGCCTTTTTGGCGTGGATACCCTTCAGCTTTCCCTCCCCTGGTCTGATTACTCTGCCGGGCTATGGCTTTTTGAGATCACTGTGTTACGCAGGAAACACGTCCCCCACTCACTGGTCGCCTGGCAAGTCCTGCAGGGTTGCTGGCTGCTTTTTGTGCTGACTTATATGCAGGTCTTCTCGTCCTCCAGTTCTGCAGCCGCTGCGTTGTTGATTGCTGCCCACCTCTAATGCCACTGATGTTACGCCTGCTGATTGTTCATGGGTTCCCCCCGGACAGCGCTTCTGCCGTCCACGTCTTCTGACCATGGATTGCAGGGCAAGCCTCCAGACCCCTCGCTCCCGCAGTACTCTGTTATGTCGGGCCGCTTCCCGGGCTACTCGGGCGGTCTTCCGTCAACACTGCCAGCCCTGCATCAATCGCTGTCCCTTCCACTGCGGATTCACCTGTTCTCCCGCTCAGGGACCGCTGTTACTCCCTCAGCGCTGAGAGGGCTCCCTGATCGGTCCTTTTCTTTCACAAGTGTTGGGGGCAGATTAGACAACTTTTAACCCCTTTAGTACATCATTTCCACTGCTACAGATGCAATATTGCCAGGATTGTAGGGAGCTCTGCACAGAGGCCAGAGAAGAGCCGCGATCACGGTCGGGCCCTCTAGCGCCACCTCTCTACAAACATACAATTCTAAGCAGAAACTGATGGATTCCACTGGACAGACTGTAAATTGGAACGCCCAGACCCACAGGGCAGTAGATTGTCAGGTCCAAACCCAGCCCCATTAGTTATTGACAGAAGACAGTGTTTTCAATAACTCCCAAAATCCAAAGTAAGGCATGCATTTAAGTGATGTATGCACATTAGGTCCAGGTTAAACTTTGCAGTGCAAACTTCAATTCTTTCCCGCCCATCCTCCTGCTCATTATTTGGAGAAAAGACTACTAATATGACTCTAATGGCTACACAAACTGCAACGCACTGTTGTTTAAACTCAAGCGAATGGAGAAGTGATGTATGTTTTTGAGCATATATTTTGAGGTTGCAATCAGTATCATTTTTAATTCATTGCAATGTTTTTTTCCACACAACACATAGGCCCTCATTACGACCCTGGCGGATTTCGCGGTGCAAAATGCACCGCGGAGCATGGCGGAAAGCCGCCGATAGCGCCATGGGGGTTGGCGGATTTACCACCCCATGCCGACCTTGGCGGAGCGGTAAATCCCCAATCCCCATTTTACCCTTCCCCATTCCCATTCTTGCCCCATAGGGTATAATGGGAGTGGGGAAGGAGTTAATTACGCCGCCGTAAAGTACGGCGGCGTAATTAACAACGAGGTCCCTTAGCGCCATGGTTTTCTCCGCCCGGTAAAACCAGGCGGAGAAAACCTCCATGGCGCTAAGGGAACTCGTAGTACGGCGGACGGGTCCGCCGCGATTACCGCTGGCGGTATCCCACTCCGCCAGGGTCGTAATGAGGGCCATAGTAATTAATAACAATTACATACTGTGTTTTGCTTCCTATGAACGAAGGAGGATCATTCAGGACTGATTCTAAAGAACAGTCCCTTCAAGCACGGTCGGTGAGCCCTTCTGTCTGCCCTGGGAACACCTCAGCTGCTGCTGCAATCACCCTTTACCATGCCCTCCAGATCCCGGGCCTGAACCAACCCCAGGTCATCCAGGGGACAATGCCACAGGAGTGGTGTCAGAGGAGTTTTTTTTATATAAATGAGTTTGCCTGGTGCTGTGGCCTTGAGATGCGGAACATTGCTGCAAACATTGTTGCAATTTCAGTCACCCAAAATCTCTCACAGAAGCCCACTTCGCCTCGCAGCTTTGTTCTTCCAGGCAGGCAGTTGCCTTTTTACATTCAAAGATCACCACAGATAACAGTCATCACTGCCAGCCCTGGAGAGCAGAAACCCTGCTTGCCCATGGCGAATTTACCATCTGCCCGCTACACAGTCGGCCACTGAAGAGGGCACTAAGAACTGGTGATTATTTATGTTTTTCACACTGCCTCTGCATTTCTTCACCTGGGGTCACAGGGGTAATACCAGGGGTCACAGTGGAGTAACGAGGGGGTCACAGCTGCGGCCCCTAGCAACCCCCAAATGACCTATGCTGGACTCATTTCAGGACATTTGGGGTTCAGCAAGCATACATAGGGCCTCATTACACGGAAGGCGGTAAGGGTTAACGGTCACCGGTAATGGTACCGGTGACCATTAACCCTTACCGCCTTCCTACGAGGTCCCTTTGCAGGTAGGTACTTTAACGCCTGCTGTTTAGCAGGCATTAAAAACCAACCCGCAAAGGGACCAGGGTGATAATCACGGTACCGCAATTTGCGGCACCGTAATTAGCGCCTTCCCCATTCCCATAGAGCCCTATGGGGCAAAAATGGGAATGGGAAAGGGCAATGGGGGAAGGGGGAATTACTGCCCCGCCAACCTTGGAATAGGGCGGTAATTCCCCTTTCCACCAAGGCGGTGCCGGTATTTTACCGGCATGGACCAAGGTGCTAACAGCACCTTGATCCTCTGCCTACTGTGTAATGAGGCCCATAGTGTCATTTGTCGACCTGCACTAGCTGCTTTTATTTTAAGCATTTACTGCTTTGTTTTTGGAACTTCGAACGTTTATCAAGTCTAACTGCGTTTCCTTAAATGTTCTTTCTATTTCCCCTACCTATCCATGGCGCATCATCACTGAGTTTGATGATAAGAGCAGCTTTTAATATTAGCACGACTATGCCACTCTTAGGGCCTCATTACACGGTAGGCGGTGAGCCATGGCGCTATTAGCGCCATGGTTCATGCCGGTAAAATACCGGCACCGCCTTGGTGGAAAGGGGATTTACCGCCCCATTCCAAGGTTGGAGGGGCAGTGATTCCCCCTTCCCCCATTGCCCTTCCCCATTCCCATTTTTGCCCCAAAGGGCTCTATGGGAATGGAGAAGGCGCTAATTACGGCACCGCAATTTTGCGGTGCCGTAATTAGCTCCGAGGTCCCTTTGCGGGTTGGATTTTAACACCTGTAAAAAGCAGGTGTTAAATCCCCCAACCCGCAAAGCGACCTCGTAGTAAGGCGGTAAGGATTTACCGGTACCGGTATTTTACCGGTACCGGTAAATCCTTACCGCCATCCGTGTAATAAGTCTTCAGAAGGCTGGAAGGCTCCGTTTGCGGTGATGAAATGTTTTGCTAGTAACGTGCTGGTCATACAGACGTCTCTGATTGCGCCACTCTGCACACTACAGGTTACCAGCATGCACAATGTGAAAACAAAGGCGAGAACGCCGAGATTTAGGCCTTTTAATCCGACACCGACGCTCACTCTTTTGATGGCAGATTTTGGACTCGTCCCGTGTGAGCTTAAGACGTTTTTTTAGATGGACATGCACGTTTCCCTACACTTCCAAGAGCTCCCGGTTTTGTCAGACCCGGCAAGTGAGGCAGTCATGATAAAAGATGTCTTTTGTGCTGTGTGTACATTCATGAATACAGTTTTTAATGTGGATTCGCTGTGCCACGTGCATGTAAATAATTCCATTTTATAGCACACACCGCAACTGGAATTGCCACTGTTGTGTCAGCTTTAGAAGCATTCGAACATGCATCCTCATTGCTTGGATGAGTCTGAGACCCGAGCTCAACCGACTGAGACACCTCACTAAGCTGAGACTCGGCTGTCCGGAATGCTCCCCTGAGTCACTCGCCTTTCTTTCCCATCATTATTGTTGGGGGCACGAGAAGGGAGTTTAGGTCCCCCTTTTTTCCAAAAACACATCTGGACAAGATTTGGCACTCCTTGTTCGTAGGCTCATCAGAACAAAGGGCACATGGGGATGGAGTGGGTGGGGGGAGCTCTTACAGCTGCTGAATGGTCCACTGTCACCACGTGTGAGACATTCAGCCAGACCTGACTTTTTGGCCAAAAACACTGCATTGTGGTATCTATAGTTTTGTTCAAAGTTATGTTTGAGCGGGAGATGTGCTGCACATTCCGGTCAGTGAGAATGTGTGCCTTTGCCTTTGCTCTCAGACAGAGTACATGAGTGTAGTGTCTATTGGCATGAGTGTTCTTATACAAGCTGTGAGGCACACTCATGTCAGTGAATAAGAAATCTGCAACTGTGCAACTTTATCAGAGAGCAGTGATGAAGTTATTGAGTTCGAATGATTGAGTCCAAGAGGGCCGAGTGAGTGTGGGAGGGGAGGAGTGAGTGGGTGGAGTGATGGAGTGTGATTAAGTAAATGAGTGAAAGAGGGCAAGTGTGGGGGAGTGTGTGAGTGAGTGTAAGCGAGAGCCTATAGAAAGTGAACACTGCGCAGTACCCTCAGCTCACCATTCAAACAGCATTTTGATATTAAATAAAACTTTGAATAAAAGTAAATGGGAAACAAAATGTTTCTTGATGTGAAAATGCGGTTTGGTTTTAATGAGAAATATGAACTATTCAACAAACCAACAGAGAACACAAAACAAGCACGAATGTGCAAAGCAAATGTTAAATCACACAAAAATAAATAAATAGCCGTATTATTTATTCGTTGAATATTTTGCATTTCCCATTCAAACTAAATTGCTGTTTAACAGCACTCCATTTTGGTTTACTATATGCTTTATTTAGCAAGTATTTGTAACTGAAATATGAAATTTGTTTTCCTTTTTAACATTGTATTTAAGCGTTTAGTTACAAAAAACCTTAAACCTTATTAGTAAAATATATTCACATTCATAATTCGTAAAACATTATACTTAAATTGTGCAATTGGAATTGTGGTTTGTAGGGTGCTGCACCGTGGACTGGAGGGTCAGAGGGGGGGCGCAGGCCTGAACCATGGGCCACTGAACTGCCCCTGCCCCCGGGACAAAAGTTGCCAGTCCTCCCCTGCTGGAAGGGGGAGGGGCAGAGTTGGATTCGCCATGGGATTCAAACTTTAAAAGTGCAGACTGGCCCCTTGTCTAAGGCAAGCAGCTGGCCTAGCAAGGGCCTGCCGGCCACAAGACCGCTTGGGGCCCCATAGCCCCCCCAGGCCCCCATTAACCCCCAAGGGCTACCCCAAACTGGCGTGGTGGTGGGAGAAGTGTCCTTTTGAAAGTAAATGCGCTTGTGGGAGCAGCAGGCGCATTTAACAACAACCCTATTGAGATAATTACCTCCCTGCTCCAGGGCAGGAGTGGGGAGATAATCATCTTAACTATTACCTCCCTGCTCCAGGGCAGGAGTGGGGAGATACACATCTTAACTATTGTTGTTAAATAATTTCAAATAGACGTCTTCTCCCACCACTGAAAAGAAACATTTGGCTCATCAAACCCCCCCACCCCCCACCCCCTCATTGACCAGGGGTGGGGTGGGGGGTGGGGGCGGGTTGGGTCGGCGCCAAATTGTTCTTTTTCTGTTTTTCTGCCCGGGGCGCTGCCGCCTCTAAGGCCAGCCCTGAAGGCAAGGGCTTTACTCGTGAGCCCTTCATCCAGGCATTATGCGAAGAGCCATCTAGGACTTTGGGATATACTCTGTGTAAGTGGGGGCAGGCGAAAAATCCTGTTCAAAGCCCACCTAAAGAGTGAATCAGAAGACTAGAATAGTGGCGCATCGTGAACTCGTCCATTGTCCCTAAAAAGTGGCACAACATCACAATGCTTAGATCTAAGGCAACGTGTGACCCCTCCTTTCCACTCTAATCTTAAGAAAGGAAAGTGCAATTGTTTAACACAGACATGCTCGGGGTCCCACCCCTTTCAGTAGTTCATAGCCATGAAGACAGCTCAGCGACTTAATCTCTCCCTGTGTGATGAAGGCCGCAGGTTCAAGGAACGGCAATGCCAGTTTAGGCTTTCATCCTTCTCAGGTTAATAAAGCGATGCTTAACCAATTGCCATTGGGTGATAATGTGTGTCTATAAAATGTTTTGGGCAAAGTGCTTTGGTTAAAGCGCTATATAACAGGTTATTGAGGAGGGGCTTCTCTGACTCTATAGAACCTTCACATGCAAGTCTCCGCTTCCCACTTCACGCTGAGAGACTTTGGGAAGCGGCGCCTCGACCTTTGGCACGCCTGCCCCACCCCTCCACTGTCACACGTATCCCCAGTCAATTAGGCGGGCGCGAAATGAGATTCAGTGTGGTGGGCAGCAGCTAATGGGATCAGGTTTAATTAGGCACTAGACGTTTACATTAGCGTTTCCTGCGCGCGGCTAATTGCTTTCATTTGCAGCGGGGCTGCCAAACACTGGGCCATGGCGGATCCAATGAAGGGGGCCCGAATTGAATTAGATGCAGGAGAGGTGTGGGGGGCAGAGAGGCGAACTGGTGGACAGGAGGGAGCAGGTGGCTGGGAGGGTGTCTAGGAGACAGCGAGGTGCAGGGAGCCAGGTGTGCTGGACGGGTGCCCGTGGGCTCAATCTACCTCATCAGCCAAAGCTTCAAGCCAAACAAGATCCGTGGTGTGATGTCCAGGCGGGGCTGGAGCATGGATATATGCTCCCTGAGGCCAATTGGGCAGCACCCCCCTCACAAGTGGTCAAGTTTTACGGGTTGCCTAGTTTTCAGGCCATCTTTTTAAACATTTCGGGTTTATAAAAGATAGCTTTGAAAGTACACAATTCAAGCCATCTTTTATAAAGCTTTGACTACGGATCCGTTGGCAAAGCTTTATAAAAGATGGGTTGAATATTCAAGCCATCTTTTATAAACCTCGAAAAATGTCGAGGAATCCTCAGGTTCGCCGAGGGTTAAAGACGCCTCGGCAACCTGGGGAAACAAAGGGACTTGTGTGAGGGGTCACCAGAGGCAGTTTCCATGACTGACAGAAGTTGCACCCAGGCACAGCATCGCTGTGGTTGGCTGCCACTTCTGTCAGCTAGCCTGACTTCATGGCAGGAGCATCAACCGTCGCGGCTGCCGCTGTGACTGGATAATGCATCCCGGCAATGTTACCGTGGGACCAGGGGCCCCGGCTCAGCCCCACTTTTTGGAGACTGCCCGGCCCACTTAATGCACTGTTCCTACTCCTCCCTTCCTTCACACCAAGGGTCTGCGACCTGTGCCAATCCACAGGGGTGCCGAGTTTTGGTTTTCCCAGGGGAAGCTGGGGCTGGGCGAGAGGGGGGAGGGCAGGGAGTGGGGGAGAGGCGACAAAAAACCACGTCACATTCTAAGAATAGGAACTTTCATGAAAATAGCATTTCCCAGGAGGGTGTCCATCCCCCAGATCACCCGGATACTCGGCTTCCCTGGCCCTCCAGATGTTCAAGACTACACCTCCCATGATTCCTTGTCATTGACTATGCTGGGTGGGGCGGATGAGAGTTGTAGTTCAAAACGTCTGGTGAGCCAAAGATGGCAGACTCCTGCCTTACACCTTATGCCCTGCCACACTGCAAGTGCAGGAGGAAACCGGCACAGCCTGGGAGTCAGGCATAAGCGTTTGCTGCTCCTTGACCGGACTTAGACCAAATGACACGCCGCATGGGACGCATACGCATGAAGCCCCTCCACCCGCTATTCTTTTTGAACGCTGCATTAAATAAAGAAATACAGAGAAATAACTTTTTAAAGAGATTAATTTTGGTATCTAAAAAACACATTGGGCACAATGGATTTCCTTTTTTTTGTGCATTTTGTTTGGATTTGTATAGTGCTTTACGCCAAAGCACTGGATGGAAGGGCTGTAGCTGAACCATCCCAAAACAAAATGCAAATGAGAAAGACCCTGTTTTTCAGGTTTTCATGTCGCTCTTAGCTATACATTATAATATATAGGCACAAGAAAAGCAGTTCCTAAATATACTAACATGCAATTTCAATATTTGCACTATTCAATTTTACATTTAAAACAAATTAATTTCTACAAAGAAGCAGAAAACATTGGTTTACGACCACTTGTAAAGAGGCTGCAATCATGTTCCAAAAAAAGTTTTGCAAAGGTAGCGGGCGCCCCTCTCTCGAAAGAACAGACTTGATAACCTGTTCAGTGGTTATTAACCACTTGAGAGTTTGCAGCCACTGCTTTTACTCACTGTGCCTTTCACAGATGGGAAATATCCATTTGCATATCAGTCTTTGTCCTGCCCAGGGGGCTCATTCGGGAATGGGGAAGAGCCTTGGTGAATGGGGAATCACTGCCCCGCCAACCTTGGAATGGGGCGGTGATTCCGCCATCCACCAAGGCGCTGCCGGTCCGGGTACGGCGTCAACCAAGGCGTTAATAGCGCCATTGGTTAGCGCCGTACTCGGAATGAGGCCCATTGTCTCAGGCACCAATGAAGTGTCCCACAGTTGAAAATCGCAATTCATTCCTTTTGTGACAGACTGAGTAGTACCCAAGGGGGAGGTTTTTCATAACATGTGATGAAAATTGTGCATTTTAAAGAATATTTATTCAGTAACACTGGTCGAAACTGCTAGCTGCATGGTGAATTAACTTCTCAAAATGGCCCACATGGGCCAATAAAGTGTCTCACTTTGACCAAAAATGCATGCCCACACTAGCAATTTGTGTTTTTGGTTCGGGCTTTGCCAGTCCGAGCCTGCTGCACACCTCTAGAGCACTGTGAGGAAGGGTCTCAAGCTAATGCAGACAAAACAACCTTAACAACTACTAGTAGTCGCAGGAATACTAGTATTGTGGTGGGATTTCTCCAGAGTACAGAGTACATTTTTTAAAAACAAGCACATACAACTTAATAAAATAATTTTTGACCAACAATCCAAATCTCAGAGAAATGCCTGTTTAACATTCCTCAAGTAGGTAACAAGCAGTTGGGATGATCAAACACCAGTTACCAATCGGTGGGAAGCATTTCTCTTTTGCAAGTCATTCATGTGTCCGGTAAGCAATGAGTTAACCTTTTAAGCAAGGTTCACTGACTATTTACTTAGCTAATTTGAATTGCTCGTTCCCTGTGCATACTGGAGTGGAGCTTAGTAACTGCATAAATAAGGCATATTGGAAGCAGGTGTCTTGCTTGGTCAATGCTTAAAGAACGACGTTCATTTTGCTGAGGTAGCATAACACTGTTCTCTATGCGTGTACTCTCATACTTGTTTACCATAAATTCCAAATGCACCATTTACCCCAAGACACTCTGCCGTCATGAGGAATTCTAATGCTGCCATCCGACTCTTAGGGCCTCATTACTACCCGGGCGGTAAGGGATTACCGGTTCCGGTAAGGGCACTGGTGCTGGTAATCCCTTACCGCCCTATTCCGAGGTCCCTTTGCGGGTCCTCCCTTAACGCCTGGTTTTACCAGGCGTTAAGGACAGGACCCGCAAAGGGACTTTGGAGGTAATAACGGTACCGCAATTTGCAGTACCGTTTTTACCGCCTTCCCCATTCCCATTGAGCCCTATGGGGGCAAAAATGAGAATGGGGAAGGGCCCTGGTGAATGGGGAATTACCGCCCCGCCAACCTTGGAATGGGGCTGTAATTGCTCCATTCAACATGGCGGAATCGGTAAGATTCCCGCGGCAACCATGGCATTAATAGCGCCATGGTTACCGCCTGGGTTGTAATGAGGCCCTTAGTATTGCATTTCAGAAGCAGGGATCTCAACCACGCCTTCCTGAAATGGTATGTTTGTACATACCAGTACAAATACACTCCATATTCCATATCGCCAATCAAACATTTACAATAACTGTCATCACTTACATTCCTCGATCCTCTTGTGGCACCCAAATGTAATGGCCCTCATTACGATACTGGCGCTAAACCATGGCACTATTATTAGTATCGTAACGAGTCCGCCAATGTTCAATGGGGAATTACCACCCCATTCCAAGGTTGGCGGGGCGGTAATTCCCTATTGAACATTGCCCCTTCCCCATTCCCATTTTTGCCCCATAGGGCTCAATGGGACCGGGGAAGGCGCTACGTACGGTACCGCAAATTGTGGGTCCGTACTTAGCACCAAGGTCCCTTTGCGGGTCCCTACTTTAACGGCTGGTCTAGACCAGCCGTTCAGGTCAGGTCCCGCAAAGGGACCTCGTAGTAAGGTGCTAATGGGTTAACGGCGCCGCAGCCTTTTACGGCGCCGTTAACCCATTAGCGCCAGGGTCGTAATGAGGCCCAATGTGTTTAAAGAAAAGGGCCGTTATTAATTTCCTGACAACTACACTGCAGCTGTTAAAGTTTAGATTGTGAACTGTTTATTTTGTTAGGCCGTGGCTCTCGATTAGTGCAGTCACTAGAGTTGGTGGAATAGGTGAATTCATGGGTAGGGAAGAGCCAGGGGGTATTGGCTGTAAGAGCTGAACACAAGCCAGCCAACAAAGGACCCATACAGGGCATCCTGCCTTGCCACCCACCACAAAACAAAACCCACACTTGGCATCCTGCCTTGCCACCCACCACAACAACAAAAAACATACTTGGCATCCTGCCTCACCACCCACCACAACTAAAAACTCATACCTGGCGTTCTGCCTCTCCACCCACCACAAAACAAAACCCATAGTTGGCATCCTGCCTTGCCACCCACCACAACAACAAAAAACATACTTGGCATCCTGCCTCACCACCCACCACAACTAAAAACCCATACCTGGCGTTCTGCCTCTCCACCCACCACAAAACAAAACCCATACTTGCCATCCTGCCTTGCCCCCTACCACAACAACAAAAAACATACTTGGCATCCTGCCTCACCACCCACCACAACACAAAACCAATACCTGGCATCCTGCCTCTCCACCCACCACAACACAAAACCCATAACACAAAACCCATACCTGGCGTCCTACCCCCTACCCACCAAAGCACAAAACCCATACCTGGCATCCTGCCTCTCCACCCACCACAACACAAAACCCATACCTGGCATCCTGCCTCTCCACCCACCACACCACAACACAAAACCCATACTTGGCATCCTGCCTTGCCACCCTCCACAACATAAAACACATACCTGGAGTCCTGCCTCACCACCCACCACAACACAAAACCCATACCTGGCGTCCTGCCTCCTTACCCACCACAGCACAAAACCCAGACCCGGTCTCCTGCCTCCATACCCACCACAGCACAAAACCCAGACCTGGCTTCCTGCATCCCTACCCACCACAGCACAAAATCTATACCTGTTGTCCTGCCTCTACACCCACCACAACACAAAACCCATACCTGCCATCCTGCCTCTCGACCCACCAGAACACAACACCAAGACCTGGCGTCTTGCCTCTCGACCCACCACAACACAAAACCCATACCTGGCGTCCTGCCTCCCTACCCACCGCAGCACAAAATCCATATCTGGTGTCCTGCCTCTCCACCCGCCACAACACAAAACCCATACCTGGCGTTCAGCATCACCACCCACCACAGCACAAAACCAAGACCTGGCGTCTTGCCTCTCGACCCACCACAACACAAAACCCATACCTGGCGTTCTGCATCGCCACTACCAAACAACAGAACCCAGACCCTGCATCCTGCCTCTCTACACATCACAACACAAACCCATACCTGGCGTTCTGCCTCACCATCCACAACAACACAAAACCCATACCTGGTGTCCGGCCCATCCACCCACCACAACACAAATCCCATACCTGGTGTCCTGCCCCACCACAACACAAAACCCATACCTGGTGTCCTGCCTCTCTAAACACCACAGAACAAAACCCAGACCTGGTGTCCTGCCTCCCCCACAAAAAGCAATAGATACCTGGCATCCTGCTTCCCCACAACACAAACCATATACCTGCCTCCCCTCACAAACACAGACCCCATACTTGGCATCCTGTCTTGCCACCCACCACAGCACAAAACCCATACCTGGCATCCTGCCTCTCCACCCACCACAACACAAAACCCATAACTGGTGTCCTGCCTCACCACCCACCACAACATAAAACCCATGCCTGGCGTCCTGCCTCCCTACCCACCACAGCACAAAACCCAGACCTGGTGTCCTGCCTATCCAACCTCCACAACACAAAACCCATACTTGGCATCCTGCCTCTCCACCCACCAAAACACAAACCCACACCTGGTGTCCTGCCTCACCACCCACCACAACACAAACCCCATACTTGGCGTCCTGCCTCACCACCCACCACAACATAAACCCATGCCTGGCGTCCTGCCTCCCTACCCACCACAGCACAAAACCCAGACCTGGTGTCCTGCCTATCCAACCTCCACAACACAAAACCCATACTTGGCATCCTGCCTCTCTACTCACCAGAGCACAAAACCAATACCTGGCGTCCTGCATCCCTACCCACCACAGCACAAAATCCATACCTGGTGTCCTGCCTCTACACCCACCACAACACAAAACCCATACCTGGTGTCCTGCCTCGCCACCCAACACTAAACAAAACCTATACCTGGTGTCCTGCATCCCTACCCACGACAGCACAAAATCCATACCTGGTGTCCTGCCTCTCCACCCACCACAACACAACACCCATACCTGGCGTTCTGTCTCTCAACCCACCACAACACAAAACCCATACCTGGTGTTCAGCATTTCCACCCCCTCCACAGAACAAAACCCATACCTGGCATGCTGCCTCACTACCCACCACTACACAAAACCCATACCCGGCGTCCTGCCTCCCTACCCACCGCAGCACAAAATCCATATCTGGTGTCCTGCCTCGCCACCCGCCACAACACAAAACCCATACCTTGCGTTCAGCATCGCCACCCACCACAGCACAAAACCAAGACCTTGGCGTCTTGCCTCTCGATCCACCACAACACAAAACCCATACCTGGCGTTCCGCATCGCCACCACCAAACAACAAAACCCAGACCCTGCATCCTGCCTCTCTACACTCTCTACAAATCACAACACAAAACCCATACCTGGCGTCTGCCTCACCATCCACCACAACACAAAACCCATACCTGGTGTCCGGCCGCTCCACCCACCACAACACGAATCCCATACCTGGTGTCCTGCCCCACCACAACACAAAACCCATACCTGGTGTCCTGCCTCTCTAAACACCACATAACAAAACCCAGACCTGGTGTCCTGCCTCCCCCATAAAAAGCAATAGATACCTGGCATCCTGCTTCCCCAAAACACAAATCATATACCTGCTTCCCCTCACAAACACAGAACCCATACTTGGCATCCTGTCTTGCCACCCACCACAACACAAAACCCAGACCTGTCATCCTGCCTCCCTACCCACCATAGCACAAAATCCATACCTGGTGTCCTGCCTCTCTACCCACCACAATACAAAACCCATGCCTGCCGTCCTGCCTCTCGACCCACCACAACACAAAACCCATATATGTTGTCCTGGCTCGCCAGCCACCACTAAACAAAACCCATACTTGGCGTCCTGCATCCTTACCCAAGACAGCACAAAATCCATACCTGGTGTCCTGCCTCTTCACCCACCACAACACAAAACCCATACCTGGTGTCCTGCCTCTCAACCCACCACAACACAAAACCTATACCTGGCTTTCAGCATCGCCACCCCCCCCCCACAGCACAAAACCCATACCTGGCATGCTGCCTCACTACCCACCACTACACAAAACCCATACCTGGCGTCATGCCTCCCTACCCACCGCAGCAAAAGATCCATATCTGGTGTCCTGCCTCTCCACCCACCACACCACAAAACCCATACCTGGCATTCCGCATCGACACCCACCACAGCACAAAACCCAGGCCTGGCGTCCTGCGGCTCCCCACCACCCACCACAACACGAAACCCATACTTGGTGTCTTGCCTCGCCACCCACCACAACACAAAACCCAGACCTGGTGTCCTACCTCCCCCACAAAAAGCAATGGATACCTGACATCCTGCTTCCCCACAACTCAAACCATATTCCTGCATCCCCTCACAAACACAGAACCCATACTCTGCATCCTGCCTTGACACCCAACACAACACAAACCCCACACCTGCCCTTCTGCCTCCCCTCCCTTCACAAACACAAAACGCATACTCTGCTTCCTACCTTGCCACCTACTATAGTATATTAAACCACAAGTGAGCCTTTTTGGCTTTGGCAGATTTTTGTGGTGCAAGCCACAAAATTGCTGGAACCATTGCTACAAAAGAGAGAGAGAGGGAAATGGGGTTCTGAACCGAGAATATCTGATTGGCAAAGCGGTCAGCAATGCCACAGCATGAAATGGCCAACTCCCTAAAACTTAGTTTTCCAAACTCCTCCAACGTACTACCCAAGGAGCACCCTAACAAGATTTAATCCAATCAGCAGCTTTGTCAGAGGCAAGTTGGCTGGGCTTTCCATTTCCCAGCCGCACAGTGATTAGCCGTGTTGGGCTATTTTGGGCTATTTCGTGTAAAAATGGGTTATTTGTGGGTGATGGTCTTTTCGTTATTCCTCCTGAGGCTGCCTCTCTACTGACACCCACCCATCCCATGCCCACTTTCTCTACACACTCCCCCACAGTTCCTACTCTCGCACTCCCCGCTCCGTCTACCCCCACTCACCCCACCCCCATTACATTGGGTGGGTAATGTTGGGGCTTTTTTGGGCTACATTTGGCATGTCCTCCCAAGGTTGCTTTGTTGTTCATGTTTCCCGCCCCCAACAAGTTACCCAGGATAATCCAGACGTGGACTGCTTACTCACTGTGCTTAGAGAGGCACAGCTTCACCTCATTGATGAGGCCCGACTAGGCTGAAACACATGTCTGGGGTTGCTGATGTTATTCTTGTTCAGAGGAGAATTGCCTAGCATTTTGGTGCTGGACTGCCCTTTTGGGTGGGACAGAGACTGACATGCATATGGATATTTTTCCTCTGCAAAAGGTATAGTGAGCTAAAACGTGGTTGCAGACCCTCGTGGGTGGGCACCTAGAACAGGTTATTTGGCCATGTTTGTTCTCGGTAGAGGGGCTACGAGACCTCTTTGTGCAGTACCATGTAGGAACACTCATCATGCTACTATCACCCTCGATGCCCAATATAAAATGTCTTCGCACATCAGATAAATATGTCCATATTGGACCTCCAATGTGGGCCAATACCACATAGGAACACTCATTATGTTGCCTTCGCCCTTGATTCCCAGTAAAATAAATGCAATGCCACAGTGAAGAAACATGTCCATACTGGACTTACCAAGGCGGGCTAGTATCACGTATGAAGACTCATTATGTTGCCTTCGATATTGATGCACAGTAAAAAAATATCATGGCACAATGAAGTAACATGTGCAGACAGTTCCCACCAATGTGGGCAAATACCACGTAGGAACACTCATCAAGCTGCCTCTAACTAACCTTGATGCCCAGTAATCACAATATAAAACACATATGCCTAGACTCAACCCAAAAATGTGGGCCAGTAGCATAACACTCAACATGCTGCTTTCACCCTTCATGCCCAGTACAAATGCCATGTCAGAGTGAAGATTTGTCAACACTGGTCCCACCAATAGTATCAAGTAGGAACACTCTTGCTGCATTCACCCTTGATGAGTAAAATGTGCCATGCCAC
This sequence comes from Ambystoma mexicanum, assembly GCF_040938575.1. Taxonomy (NCBI): domain Eukaryota; kingdom Metazoa; phylum Chordata; class Amphibia; order Caudata; family Ambystomatidae; genus Ambystoma; species Ambystoma mexicanum. Next base: position 1,454,725,328 of record NC_090923.1, on the reverse strand, counting down.
AGTAAATAAATATTTCCAAACTGGACTCACCAATGCAGGCTATTACCACTTAGGAACATCATGCTGCCTTCAACCTTGATGCCCACTAAAAAATGCCATACCACAGTACAATATGTTCAGACCTAACCCACCAATGTAGCCCAGTATCACAAAGGTACACTCATTATGCTGTCTTCACCCATGCATGGCATTTCTTTACTGCCATGCCACAGTTAAGAGCTGCCGCCTCTCCTCCCATCCCCCCTTTACTTACCAAACCCATCCCCAATCAGAGACGGCCTCCCAGGACCCGGCATACACATCAACATTCACACAGCATCATCATTCATCATTCACTATCACATTCACAAACATGCAATAACATTCATTAGTACCCGGCGAGAGACAAGCAGAATGCAACAAGCATTCTGATTGGCTCTCGCCGGGTCATTACCCGGCTGAGAATCCTTCGATTCTCGGCCGGGATTCCAGCCGCCTTGTGCTCGGCGGGGGCGTGGCAGCCCCTCAGCCAATGAGGAGGCTCGAAGCGGAGCCATTCCCCCTCCGATCCTCCCCACGACTGAGAAGCTACCTTTGCCCCCCGCCGGGGACTCGGGTAAGCTTTTTCTTTTTCCTTCCCTCCCTCCCTCCTCCCTACCCCACTTACCTTTTTGCTCCTGCGTCCCCGCAGGGCAACGATAGCAGGCTTCATCAGTGTGGAGACTCGGAGCGGGCCATCCCCGCGCCTCCACACGGCTGGAGGCTTCCATCGTCCCCCAGCGGGGACGCAGGTACATTTTTTTTTCTTCCTCTCCCTCCCTTCCACCCTCCCAACCCCACTTACGTTCTGCTTCTTTTTTTTTCTTTTTTTTTTCGGGAGTGGTCGCGCATCCGCTCCCGATGGCTGCCATGGAAAGGGAAAACAGACTCCGTTTTCCCTTTCCCGGCGGCCTTTTTTAAAATTATTCTTATTTTTTTTTTCTGTTTCGAAACGCGCCGAAACAGAAAGAGAAATGCCATTAGCACTCCGATCCAACGGGCCAGGGTGCTAATGGCAATAAGACCCTCGGCGGCGGGCCAATACCGCCGCAGGTAATGCCCGGGGGCTTCGTTGAGGCCCTCGCTACTCTCGGGCCTATAACTACGGCCCCGGGCATTACCTGGGGCGGTATTGGCCCGCCGCCTCCGGTCTTATTGCCACATCAATGATTCACTCTCACATTCACACACATTAGCATTCATACAGCATTCATTCTTCATTCACTCTCATATTCACAAACACACATCAGCATTTGTGCGGCATTCGTTCTTCATTCACTCTCATATTCACAAACACACATCAGCATTTGTGCGGCATTCGTTCTTCATTCAGTCCCACATTCACACACACACAATAGAATTTATACGGCATTAAATCTTTGTTCACTCTCCCATGCACAAACATGCACCAGCATTCCGACAGCTTTCATTCTTCATTCTCCTGCACTGCACACTTATGCAGTATTCATGTGCTCGCTCATTCATACGCACACTCAAACAACATACACTCTCTCATGGACACACTTATTTACAAACAAAAACTCTTGCATACAAGCACAGCCACATCCATTTTTTTCTTACCTGCTGCCCTGCTCCAAATTCCTGTCTTCTTGGCCTCAAATTGCCCGCTATGAAGGCCCTCCCATCTCCCGCGCAGCACTCGGCAAGAACCAGGAAGCAGAGTCCTTCCTGGCTCTTGTATATGCACTGTGTTGCTGGAGCGCCTACATCTCACTATACCTCGGTCCATGGATGGGAAAGGAGGTGCAAGAGTGCCCCCTCGTACATTCAGGCCTGCATCACACCCGCATGCATCCCCAATGGGCCATGCAAGGCTGGGAAAGCAAAATGCCCCTTGCCTTTCATGGCTTATTGGGCATGCTTTCTGGGATACTATTGAACTGTCAAAGGGAAACGATGACTAGACCTGTAGTGCTCCCTTAGCTGCAGTTTACAGAAGTCTGTCCCGGCACCTCCATTATGAACAAGACACCATAGCAGATTATGTGGTTGAAGGTATTTATAGAAAGTGGTATTGATGGGGAATATCACATGCAGTAAATGGGTCATGATTATGAGGTGGAATTCAGCAGGACCATACCTCTTAATTTTTACCTCCACCCATGAGATGGAAGCAAACATTTTAGAAGCATCCCTGCAGTGTTTAAAACGTATTTCCCTGTTCCAAAGACAAGCGCAAGCACTTTCCTTCAAAACAGCAAAATAGATTTCTGACTGGGACAACCAAAAGGATTCAGAAAGTGGGCATCTTTGAAGCCCACAGTCTCACCAACTTTGCCATGTTCTGCACAGAAGGGTCAGAATGGGCCCCCGTGCATTTTAAAACAATGTATACAGTAGCAGTGATAGCTACTACTGTATATAAACCATTTCAATCTGCAAAATGAAAGGAGAAATGGAATGTAAAAAAATAGTAAAATAAAGCATCTGGATTTCCATAAATACCGTAAATGGTATTTTTTAAATCCACATTAATTGCTACCAACCCAACTTTAAAATTAGACAGATTTTCAGAAATACCACGTGTGGTAACAGAATTTCTGCATGCAAATTTTGAATCCGAAAAAAAACAGTACCCACAATGAACCCCTTGGGTTTACAACTCTGGTCCAAGATGTTGTCAAATGTTCTTACACAGAATAATGTCAAATTTGCTAAGGTGGGCAAACCCAGCAAACACAATTTGTAATGGGTTGCAAAGAAATATTGTAAACAAATGTAATAGAAATGCAATTAAAATGGAATTTTGTTATTGACTCCATTGGTCTAGTTGTTAACAATGGATCACTATTATCGCCATTGATTTAGTTGGAAACATTGCGTAATGTGAAAGACCTCCATTGACTTTATTGTTCTCCCAGTCGATTCCATCGGATTCATTCTGTAATTGGATTTACCCCACTGACTTAATTGTTAAAATTAATTGCAACACTATGATAGCCATTTATGTCATTGGGAAAATGGTCTAATTTAATGTATGCAATTGACATAATCGTTAATAATTGTGGCACTATTGTCCCCATTTATTTCACTGGAACAGGTGTTTACTTTGAAGAGCCCCATTGATTTAATTGCTGAAAGTTGCATCAGTACATAAAGAGCCCCGAAAAAAATGCATCATTTGTTGGGCCATATTGATATCATTGTCAAAAATTGCATCTCTTGGGCCCCACATTGATTTCAATACAAACATTAAATTGTGCAATTTGATTAACCCCATTGATTAACTTTTTAACATTGTAGCATTCTATCCCCGTTGATTTAATCAGAAAAGTTTCTTCACTTGACAGATCCATAATTTCTTTGGGAAAACGGTCTAATTTATCATGGCTTTCAATTTCTCTGCTTCCTTGACTGTGGTCCCCTTTGATCTGACTTGCACAACTGCAATCCTTGGTGACACCTCGGGCATATCACCTCTTGGCATTTGGTCCAAATCTATGGAAATCCCCCGGTAAATGGAACATTACCTTATTCCCAGAAGGCACATGGGTAACACTCCTGTAGAAAAGATATTCATTGACACCACCTTCTAGCCTTCATCCAGTGGTATTGAGACATCTTGCACTAATGGCAGACTTTAATTGCCCTAATATGGTCCACCTCCAGTCCATATAAGCATCTCTGTCAGCTATTGCTACATAACCACTCTCACCACCTTTACTTAGATCGTTTCCACTTAAATAAGGCAGAGAAAATAAATCATAGTTATTCCCCTTCGATCAGATCACACCACGGAGGCACTCAAAGCATACGAGTTTCATTATCACCATGGTCACCTCCCAGATAGAAGGAAGATCAGACTTCCGAGAAACACCAAAACACATTTCCATTTGACCAAGGACCTGCTAACAAGTTCTCCCTTGGATCGCTCTTGCACAGCCCCACCTTTCAGGACTATCCCTAGAGACAGTCCATTCCTACCACCCAATGCCCATGAAGTGAACCTTTTGTACCAACCTCAACCTCAATCTTGTAAGACATACTTTTCAAAAACCCTTACCCTGCTGGGTCCATGTGTGTCTACAACCACCAACTGTCCTTTTAACCCAAGCAAATGGCTCCATTTAATTTGCTTCGCCCCACCTTCTGGAGCGGGGGGGGGGGGGGGCAACACAATTATGAATGCTCGGCCACAAATAATGCATCCAATATCCATCCCCTCTTAGCTATAGCCCTACAACATCATATCGGAGAGCACCCTCTTATCCCCCTATTCTGTGCTTACCATAGATTCATTACCATTGTCATACCAAACAATCAGTATTAAGATGATTGTGAATCAATAAGACTCATACCCCAATTTGACAAACACAAGTTAAAAGAAAATACAACCCATAATGTTCTTATTTCTTACACATCATGACAGTGGAAATGCTTGTTAGTTGTTAAAACACTTGAGCGATAATAAATCAAACCAAGAAAGTGCACAGTTCAAGTGCGTAGTACATATAGCACATGGATGAGGTCGCAGTATATACATCAGCATGCTAAATCACCAGACAAACCAAAATAGTTTCTAATGAAATCCAACATCTCTTCAGCAAAATGTAACCTACACGGATCTTTTATCTCCCTTCTGCTAGACAGAGACTAGAATAACACGTGGTTCAGAACCTTTGTGTTGTCTGTATTCTGGATCCGGAAAAAAATGCAATCTGGCACTGATACATTATGTTTTAATGAGGAACCGGGTGTCTATGTTGGACTTATTTTGATCACTAGAAGGGCCTTCTTGAGCACCTCTCAAGTCCATTCCAATACGCAACCCATCACCAAATAGCTGCATCTAGTAGCTTGCTTCGTCTGTTTTAGATATTGACGGCACTATAAAACTCTTCCCTAAACTCAGGGTTACCAATTACCTATCACATTTGAGAAACCCACATCCTTACTTCGATAACCACATCCCCTTGCACCCATCCCAATTATTTTTCTGCTTTGCTATGGTCATGTTATGGCATAGTTTCTCTTCTATCACCTCCTCCACAACCCTCCTCTTCCTTTCCACAGACTGGCAACACCCTGGCAGGGCCACAATATGCCACCTTATGAACAAGGCCAGGCGCAGTAAGACCACTTTTGTGATGGGTGCAGTATAAGTATTGGATAACATAATTAGAAAAAAGGAGTAGCGTGCATACTACATTTGATCACTTTGATAACAGTGTCATGGTATAGCTCGGCAGCGCACACAAAGACAGAAGAAAAGAGCCATCCCGGACACTCTTCAGACCTCTAAAGAAAATCTGACGCAAGGACTTTTCCAATTGATTCACCTAACCCACACATCCACAAAGGGCAACTCTTCATTCCTAACCTATGTTAGAAGATCGCCATGCAGGGATCTCAAGATCCACTGGCGTCTTGTAAGGTAAGAAAACGCTTACAACTTCAACATAAGATGAATAACAAGAAGTTTAATAGGGCTCACTTGAAAGGGCTGGGAGGAAACAATGTTGGAAGTCGCTCAAAGACAGTGACCATCTTGCTTGGAAGATCTTCACTCTTAACTATCAGGAAGTTATACTCCACGAAAAAAATAAACATCACACAATACAGCTGAGTACTAAAGCATGAACAACATGCAGGCCAAGTACAATGTCCTCAAGAGCATCCCAGTCCTTTCCTAAGAAATCAGTAATCACTGACAGGCCTTATCCATCTCTAAGATTAACACAACAATACAAGCAACTCTCTCAATGTGGTCCCTGCCCACACCCATTCTCAATGCCCACATTCAGACTTTCCGTCCAAGCATCAGCAATCTCTCCAATGCCTCATTGTCATCTGGGTTTATACCAACTGCCCTGAAATCATTCAGCAGCCCGTGGACCCTCAAGAAACATCATGCTGACCCAGCTGTGCTTGCGCACTTCGGACCTATCAGCAACCTTCCCCCTGAAGCCAATATTTTGGAAAGGGCAATCCTTCTCCAAATCCATACATCCACTGAAGACATTCCTTCTCCTACTGAGGCCAGTCTACATGCTTACCTTCAGAAGACACAGAATAAGTGCTCTTGAGCATCACAGAATATCTCCATTCGACTTTGGAAAGCAACCGGCCGGCCAGCCACCCTCATGTTCTCGGACCTCTCTTCCAAGTAGGAACATGTTATCCGCTACACTAAAGCTGGGAAGTCTTGGAACTGCCCAGTCCTGTTTCAAAACCTTAATGAAGACAGATTTTACCACGTCAAAATGTGTCATTTTAGCTCTAACATAACGACAAATCAGGGATCTGCCATCTCGCCGCATCTCTTTAGCATCTGTATGAAGCCACTGTCTGCCTCTTTGAACCTTCTACATTCCTTTCCAGTGTTACACGGGCAACATTCAAACCCTGGTGTGTCTGGGTCCCGCCGGCAAAACCACAGGGATTTAATCATAAGCAGCCTCCGCCTCAATGAAGTCCAAAGAGAAGTCATCCAAGTGGGCCTTCCCACCACTGATGCTCTTCCTATACTTTGGCCAACCACGATGGACAACACTCCCCTTTCAAGCAAGTAATCTAATAACCTGGCAGTCCTGTTTCACGCAACATTCTCCTCCAGATGCCATGTCAACAATGCATGCAGAAAGGCCCCTTCCCGCCTTTAGCCTTTTCAGAACTCGCTCCCTTTCTTGGAGCCCCTCTAAAATCAGATCTGGTCAATCCACCCTGGCCTATTCTTGCTAAATTACTGTAGAGGCATGTCCGCGGGGGCACTGAAATAAGCCCTAAATCAATGACACCGCATCGACAACAAGCAGCCATACTTTCTTCGCACATAAAGAACGGTGTGAACATTGCCCTGGGCTTGAAATCCCATCCCTGTCTCCCTATGGGACACGGTGTCCACTTCAAGATACCATGCATCCGCCACAGGGCCTTAAGAGACATCAGGCCCGGCTACCTGTCCTGCCCCTCCATCCTTTCATCCCATGCAGCCCCTGAAGATCAACCAAAGGATGGCTGGTGCATTGCAGCAGGATCAAAAGGAAACAGCCTGGCAAAGAAGACTCGCTGCACTGGCCCTCAGCTCTGAAGGGCCCTTCTGGAGGGTCTGAGCCCTAAAAAAGAAATCATGAGGTTCAGGAAGTCCCTAAACACTCTAAACAACCTGTCGAAGAAGATTCGCTGCACTGGCCCTCAGCTCTGAAGGGCCCTTCTGGAGGGTCTGAGCCCTAAAAAAGAAATCATGAGGTTCAGGAAGTCCCTAAACACTCTAAACAACCTGTCGAAGAAGACTCGCTGCACTGGCCCTCAGCTCTGAAGGGCCCTTCTGGAGGGTCTGAGCCCTAAAAAAGAAATCATGAGGTTCAGGAAGTCCCTAAACACTCTAAACAACCTGTCGAAGAAGATTCGCTGCACTGGGCCCTCAGCTCTGAAGGGCCCTTCTGGAGGGTCTGAGCCCTAAAAAAGAAATCATGAGGTTCAGGAAGTCCCTAAACACTCTAAACAACCTGTCGAAGAAGACTCGCTGCTCTGAAGGGACCTTCTGGAGAATCTGAGCCCTAAAAAAAGAAATCATGAGGTTCAGGAAGTCCCTAAACACTCTAAACAACCTGTCGAAGAAGACTCGCTGCTCTGAAGGGACCTTCTGGAGGGTCTGAGCCCTAAAAAAGAAATCATGAGGTTCAGGAAGTCCCTAAACACTCTAAACAACCTGTCGAAGAAGACTCGCTGCTCTGAAGGGACCTTCTGGAGGATCTGAGCCCTAAAAAAAGACATCATGAGGTTCAGGAAGTCCCTAAACACTCTAAACAACCTGTCGAAGAAGACTCGCTGCACTGGCCCTCAGCTCTGAAGGGCCCTTCTGGAGGGTCTGAGCCCTAAAAAAGAAATCATGAGGTTCAGGAAGTCCCTAAACACTCTAAACAACCTGTCGAAGAAGACCCGCTGCTCTGAAGGGCCCTTCTGGAGGATCTGAGCCCTAAAAAAAGAAATCATGAGGTTCAGGAAGTCCCTAAACACTCCATAGTTCTAAAAGTCTTCCACAGCTCCCCTCCAGGACAATCCCCTTTCCCACTTCCTGCCTTCCTGCCTAACAGAACAGCACTTTCTCTGGCCATGACTCTACATTTTAGAACTGCACTCAAATATTATTAAGACTGTACTAGTTATTTATTTAGAAAAATAATAAAAGCCTCATTAAACGAATTCATTTGATAGCATACTTGATTCCAGAGACCAGTCTCTAGGCAGGGGGCCGGATTCAAACCCCTGTTGCTCTGCTGTGTTTTGCTTCCAAGCCAAACGTATTGCCCATGAGCTATCCTCTCAGTTTAGCTTTGATTTGTTCCTGCTCCTCCTCTTCTCCTTCCATCCACAGTTCCACATTCCTCTCCCGTTGTGCTTTGGTCCTTTACCTTAAATGCCACTGCTCTACTCCCTCCCATTCTTGCTTTCAGTGCTTTGAAGTGGCTCGCTCACAATGTAGCGCCTTATGAAACCCCCACACGTAAACATCAATATAGATGGCAAACTTCCGAATGAGAGAATCGATGCGAGAGCGTGAAGGCATAGAGCCTCTTGTCAGATGGTTGCATGGACGCAAAGGCCAGCGGGAGGTCTCGCCTGAAGCAATAGGGTCCATACTGATGTCATATTGTTGACTTTCTGCACTGACCCTGCTCATTCATTTGAATGGAAATCCCGGTATTGATGAGGCTCTGCTCAATGAGAAGCATCAGGATATCTGGCGATGAGGGCGAGGCCTGGGAGGAGCCATACGTTAGGGAGGGTGGAGGAGTCGGGGGTGCGACGTCGCTGGGCCTAGTGATTGTCAGTACCTCTTGAAATTCTGGGTCGGTGCTTAAGGGGCCTTGCTCACCTCCAGAGCTTTAATGGGGAGGCCAGGAAGCTGGTGACCAGCACTGCTGCCCTTGCCACTCAACAAGAGCCTGGCAAGGAACCTTTTAACCCCTCGTTTTGTTATTTTTTTTTAATCATAAAAGGTTTGTTATGTGTAAATATTTCTGGTGTCTGAATCTGGGATTGGTTCTTTTTGCTCAGAAAGCTCACACCCAGCTTCACCTACTTAACAAATCCAGGCCTTCTTCCTAGACAAATGTGAGTAGCAAAATAAAAACCCTAAACATGATGTCTTATAGTAAAACATCAAATGTTCTTAACATCATCTTGTAATTCCCGGAGAACCAGTGCTAAAACCCACATAAGATTTTCCAGGTTCGTGTTATTTTGCATTTGGTTACTCTTAGTCTCCCATTCAGGGTGCAGAAAACAAAGCTATTATCAGACCATTTTTTACTTGCTTCCATACGGATTTATATAGTTTTAGGTACCTTTTTACATGATCTGAGAGAGTCATCTCTATAAAACAGAGTATTTTTGTAGTTTTTGAAAGCTAAAATGTAACAAATATTTGTATCAACTTAGTGCTCCGAAGGTGTGTGGTCAAGTGCAGAAATTGCAGAGTGAGCACACATCCTGCCTTTACCACATAACCAATGTGTGTGATCCTGGACAAATCTCACTGGGGCTAACTTCTAAAAAGCCACAACATAAATAAAATGTGTAAAAGCCCGTTATAGGGTTTTTATGCATTTCATTTCCATCATGGCCCATTTTCATACATTTTTGTATGGCGAAGAGGAGGGGCGGATCGTAAGTCATGATTCCGTCTCTCCCTTCCTTTCCGATGTACAAAAGCTCCGTGCGTTTGCACCAGTATGTACTTTCATGCTGCTGCACATTCTGTGGATTCCTGTGGAGTCTGCCTGCATTTTTACAGCAACATACAGCAGGCATCCATTGTAAACGTCACCTCCCATGTGGGGTGGCAGGCAGCGTTCACTCACTTTGCACGGCGGAGTGCAAAAGGACGGCACCTTTGTGTTCTTTATTTGTGCTTTATTTTTGCACTATATTCCTGCAAATGTTGAATATTGCACGGAGCGGACTTGCCTGTGCAAAAGTGTAAACATTACAGGTCCCCTCTGGGCAATTTACAGAGAACTCTAAAAATTAGCCCCAATGTGTCTTATCTGTGGTCACTATAAAGGATTACATTTGTACAGTGTATGGCACTCAAAAAAGCCTCACACCTTGTTTGATAGTATATAGTGTTGCATCTGTTTAATAATGATACTGGCCATTCATAATGCACATTTGACTCTTGGTTTATTGATATGATATGATATGATATGGTATTTATAACGCGCCTATTCACACCAACACCATCTGAAAATCAACCTCTTCTCACAATATTGCTTAGTGGCATCTTCGTTTTATATATATATATATATATATATATATATATATAAATAGTGTAAATATATATATATATATATATATAGTTACACTAAACTAATAAAAACATGTTTGGGACACTTTGGCCTAGAAACACTTGTGTACAGGCGCATTATAATTGCCATATCATATCATATATTAGCAACTGCCCGCATCTTTGAGCCCCCCTTGCCCCGGCGGCCACGCTTGTTTCCCCGACCCTCTCCTTCTCCCTTCCCCTCCCTCCTCCCACCTCCCAGCCCACTCATCTCCCCTGATTGGACACTGTGGTCCTCCCGTGCCTGGTGTTGCTGCCCGCATTAGCGGAGTGCGCAACGCACTGATCCGGTGAGTGCTGCTATCTCTAGGACCCTACTGGGCTCCCACTGAATTGGCTCCCTATCGTGTCTGCAGGTGTCATCAGGGGAAGCCTGTGGCCAGCCATCAACCAGCAGCGACTAAGCAAGGTAGGAGTGGCCCGGGTTAGGAATAGAGCCTGCACTCTACCCTGACAACCCTGCCACGTAGCAGACTCTCAGACTTGGTGTGTTTTCTCTGGTATTTAAAAATGTGTATTGTGAAAGTATTTAAAAATTGCATTGTGAAATCTATGCCTTTTCCCCCTTATACAGGACTCTCACACTTAGATGTGTTTTCTCCAATATTTTTTTTTTTTTTTTTTTTTTTTTTATTTGCATTTAGTTCAATTACAGGAATAAATTCGAGTAGAACCTTTGCAAAACAAACATATTAAATCCATGTAAAAAAAGGTTTAGAAACATACAATTACATCAATACATAATACTTTAAAATACAATTTAAAATACAGATGCGAAGGAAGATAGACTAAGCAATTTACCATCTAAGCATTTCATACACCTCTCAAAGTAAGTTCCTTTTCTATATGCTTACAGAAACTTACTAGTTCAAAAATTAGGGGATTGTGAGCTCCTTGCATCAAACGAGACCATAAAAACTCAAGGCAATCTTCAAACTCTATGTCAACAAATTTCATAAGTCTCGCTGTGCGCATTTTTTTAAAATGCGGACAATAGAGTACGAGATGCTTCAATGTTTCATATGGTTCGCAACATTCGTCAAATCTACATCCTGCAACAAATGTGGTGGCATTTATTTGCCAATTCTTAATTCTGTCTCTCGTGTGATAGAGATTAAATCTAAATCGAATGTACGCTTTCCTGGTGATTTCACAAGGAAATAAAGTGACATGTGCATAGCGGGGAATGCGCTGCTTAACATAGGCACCGTATTCTTCATAAGAATTATATGTCCTAATCCGATCAATAGTTGCACACCAATCTAATTCAAAAAGTTTTTTTTTAGCATAACCAGGGCGATGATGTACATCATTCACTGTGATGTTGACTTCACATAAAAGTTGTTGCATTTTTAGTTGAAATTTATAAAAGGAAGTAGGACAATGAGAGCCCAACATCTTATTCAAATCCATATATAATGAATTAATCGGAGGATAATTCATTTTGGAAAAGTGAGATAGCTGTCTCCATTTCCATCTAAACGATAATGCCACCAACCCCAGTTCATGTCGGATGATGGCATTCGGAATGGACATTGGCAAAAACATTGCTGCTTTTAGAAGTGAGCCTTGTAAGCAATCCAACATATTAGACATGTCACACAGACAAATATCCAACGCATAGAGAATGACACTCTCAGTTTTCAAGGACATAAATTCAATTAACGGAGTTAAAGAAAATTTACAAAAGCGGGTATAAATCTTTTTCATTTGTGAGAGGAGTGGTCTGGTTTTGAATTTAATAATGTCTGTCCATGCTTTGATGGAATTCTGATCAGAAAGCTGGTACCCCAAATAAATAGCATTATTAATGCAAGATATCTGACTATCCATAATATTCCATCTAAATCTGCCTTTTTTCTGCTTTACGCCAAATTTCATAATGGCAGTCTTTGCCGGGTTAGGGGTCAAGTTGTGATCCTTTGCAAATTCCTCAAAGAGAGTTAATTTCATTTGTAAACCTGCAGGTGTAGGGTCAAACAAGATGATATCATCTGCAAAGGCAATCCATTGCAGAGATATACTCCCAACCTTCACAGAGAACATGTTCATTTTTTCCCAGTTCTTATCAAGATCTGACATATATAAATTGAACAGGGTTGCTGCAAGGTTGCAGCCCTGTTTCAAACCCAATGCTGTTCCTATTGGAGCTGTAGTGCCTCCCTCCTGTGATATTTTTACTCTATAAGTTGTTTTGGTGTGTAGTTTCATAATCCAATACATTATGTCGTTTGGTATTCCAAAGGCCAACATTTTCGTCCACAACAAGTTGCGGACAACATTATCAAAGGCCGCACTCATGTCAATCATTGCGATGTATACTGGATTCGCGTTCTTATTTTTGGTACCCGCAATAACATGCGCAAGAATAAATGCATTTAAGGTGGTACTCATATTTTTTCTGAAACCCGTTTGATATTTAGAATAAAGGCCCTTGGTCTCAATGATTCTCTCCAAATCGTAAAGAAGTAAAATCGCAAAGATTTTAGCCTCAGTATCGATTAGGGAAATCGGGCGATAGTTTTCAGGACGGGAAGGGTCACCCCTCTTGAATATGGGGACTATATTTGCAGTTAACCAAGATGGTGGAATTTCCCCAGAATTGAAGATGGTTTCAAATTTTGTACTTATAATTTCTGCCCACATAGCGGGATCTGCTTTGTAAAGACAGGGGGGGAGCCCATCCGGTCCTGGAGCCTTAGAGTACGACAACCTCGAGATTGCCCAAATTATATCACTAGTACTCCAATTAAACCGAGGGATCTTGGTAAGGTCTAGCAATATGTCAGGAAGAGATTGGAACTTATCAGGCAATTGGTATTTGGCAGTTATATACATCTGCCATGTCTGATTGGGAATGCAATTCAGCATAGGTAACGCAGCGTTCTTAGAATTGGCTTTTAAAGTACGCCATATTACTCGAGTGTCGTGCGATGTAATGGCGCGAATTAAAGTACAATTCTCCTCGTTATGTCTTAGAATCCGGGCAAACCTTAAATTTTGTTTGTACTGAGACATGATTTGATTCCGCCTTTCCCTGATTCTTGCAGTACTCAATTCGTTATGTTTCAGTTGTCTAAGGGCTTTATTTTTCTCCCTTTTCAACAATTTACATTTCTGATCATAAACATGAATATGTTTCGCACTACTGCGTTTTTTGCAAAATTTAAGCAAAACGGTATCGATTATTTTAGAGTACGTACTATCGGATAGTTTTATTTTTAAATCAATACCGTTTTGATTAACTCGCAGAGTTTCCCGCGATATGTATTTGACAATCTGATCGCACAAGCCCTTGTTCCACTTGATTGAATGCTGTTGGCGGTCAATTTCTACTGCTGTAAGTGAATTATTTGCTCCTAACGAGTGACATTTCAATTTCAATGATGTTATAAGTTGCGCATGATCACCAAACAATATAGGATCTATTACCAATGGAGCCATGTAAGCTATAAGATTACGAGATACAAAAATAAAATCTATCATTGAATTTTTGGCTCCTCTTTCCCATGTAATTTTAGACTTCATATCATGTGTCACCAAAAGATCCATGTCCCAATCAGTTAGGAGTTCTCTGAACTTGGCACCTCTAATGCCTGCTAAAGTTATGGATTTAGATAGACTGTTTTCAGTCACATTTCTACAGTCACAATTAAAATCACCACCAAGAATGATCTCGTACTTCTGGTACATAGTAGCGGAAAATTCTAAGCATGCTTCAAGATCGTCAAGCATCTCATCGATAGTTAAATTGGCAGGATTCCAATATAATGAAATGACAATTAATGATGAGTATCTAATTGAGGGTATGTCAAGATGAATCCCTAATAAACTCTGAGAGGTCCAAAATACATTAGATTGAACTACAAGTGAAGTGTTTATTGCAATCGATAAGCCCCCAGATGGGCGGCCTAGTGAATGTCTCTTAGCTAATGAATTAAAGGTGAAGTACCCAGGAATGAGTAAAGGTTCAGTTTTCATCGTCTCTTGGATTATAATTATCATGGGTACTTCAACATCAATAACGTTGAGATGCCAGTTTATTAAATTCACAAAACCACATGAATTCCAAGAAATGATTTTAAGTTCTTTGTGATTCGATAGCTATGTGACTGATTTTGTAGGTAATAAGGTAGTTTTAGAGGACAAAATGGCCAAGAGCATAGGTTCCAGCCAGGGAAGGCCATTTGGTTGAGCTACAGCTCTCAAAATCTCAGCTAAGTCAAGTTCCGAGGTCGTGTTTGTTTTAACACTGGGCAATGCCAAATCAGTGCGATTTCCGTCAAGCACCTTTGGCGGATCTAAGAAAAGAGCAGCATCGTCCTCGGATCCGAAGGTAAGTAGAACCAAACCTTCTCTTTTTATTTCCTCCCGATTAAACCAAATAAATTTCATTACTGCCTCAGAGGTAAGGTAACATAGAGCCCTGAAGTTATTGATACTTGCCAGGGAAACTCTAGTGATATCGTTAGATTTCACCATTCTCAATTGAGGTATTTTTGAGAAAATGGAGAAGATAAATGAGCGATTAATACGTTGATCAACCAGTGCCGCAGCATTACCTTCAAATCCTATAATATATTCCCTTATCTCATTTGACTGCAAGGACCTATCTGGGATTGGCACTGAGACAGTTGGAGTTACAGCTTCCACATCAGTATTGTTTGATGGATTATTTAATTGTTTAAGTGAAATCTTATTATAGTTATTTGTGTTCTGATTATCCGCATAGGAGGTTTTGCTCAGAGCTACAGAGGATTCGTCATTATTATGCAGGAAAGTATTGGAATACATATTTAGTGGTAGTGATCTGCTTTGCGCAGGACCATGAATAGATATACAGTTTGGAGTCATTGCATTACCAATTGCTCCAATTTGATCGAAGCCACTAGACTTAAAACTTTCCTTATGACACATGGCCAGTGCCTCAACCAATGTAGATTTTTTCCCCGTGCCATTTGCTACCATTGGCGACTTGGTCATGTTCCCCTCCTCTTCAATGATATTAGTTATTTCATCTTCTTCAACCTTCCCTATTTTACCAATACCATTGACAGCAATTATGGATTTATTTTTGGGCTGTTTGGAGATAATGTCAACAAAGGGTTCGATAGTCGCATTCCTCAAACATACTTCGCTGTAGGTTTTCTTAGTTAGTGAAATCAAATGATCACTACCCTGAAAGCCCCGATGAGTAATGTTATTTTTCATCGTGCGAGATCTCCCTATAGTCGGGAAAAAATCCCTTAAGTTACTTTTTGCTGCGGAACCAATAATAGGTTCAGTTAAAATTGTAGCACATCCATTATCCTGATTTTCCAACACCTTTAAAGACCTTTCACATAATTTTGATTTAATCAGAGGTTTAGAATTCATAATTTCCTCAGATGGACTCTTTACTAAATTAATAGTACCAGACTTAAGATTAGAAATTAAGGGAGGCGCAGCACCCATACTTGGTACCTTGGTAGTTGTACCATTTTGGTTTGCTACCTCTGATAAATTGATAAGAGGAGTAAGAGCATCTTGGCTTTCTTTAGACAGTTGTTCTACGTCAATATGCTCTTCATCAATTAAATCTGTACTAGGGACTGGATAGTTATCCTTGCCACGTCCATCTTGCTTGTGGGACAGTGCTTCTTTCCTACGCTTAGCGTATCTTTTAACAGCTCGCAGGTGATTTTTTTTAGCTCGACGAGACATAAAAGTAAAGGGTTCATCTATAGCGTAATGTTCAGTCTCAGTTTTGTTTTGTAATTCAATTTCATCAATTAAAGCGGATGGGCTATCAGGGGACTGCGTTAAAGGTTCCATTTTGGAGAAGTGAGAAGTGATAGTAAGATGCAGTGCGTCAACTGAAGCCTTGATTTCTTTAAAGTCATTGTCGCACTTACATTTAATAGGGTGAGTTGGTGCGATCTGGTTGCACTGTTTCGGACTATTAACACATATGTCATGCCCCCTTGCCTCATTGTTACTATGACCTAATCCACTGATTTCAGATTGGATGGATTTTAGGGTATCGACTGCAGTGATAAACCCCTCAATTTCATCCATTTTGGAGCACAAATAATGTAAAGTGACTTTAATTTCTTTTAATTCAAGATGGGTAAGCTCATGACCCTTATCGAGGAGATCCAAAATTTTGGTAATCACCGGTAAGGGGGTTGGGGATTGATTTTCAACCCGACGCGCACTATTCATATCTACTGCAAAGTCGTCAGTTGGTGATTTATTTGAAGTATTAAATTTAACAGGCGAGAATGAGAGTGTGCGTGGGATTGTTCTAATTGAAACGTCGTCTGTCACATCATCGTCTACTTTAGTGAGATTGCTCCTTTTAGCATTTCCTATGAGATCCGAGTTAGTTGTACCAAATACTAATGGAGTCATCATACTAATAGTTTGGTTAACTTGTGCATTTAATGCAGCCATCTTCTGCAGGGTGGTGCTAAATTGCACTTTAGTAGGGGTACAAGAATCTAATCGAGTCATGGTGTCACTCGTATTTACATCTGCAAACTCATTTTCCCCAATACTTGTAGGAGCGTATGTAAAAACAGAGGAAGTAGCATGCACCTGAGCTGCATGAGTAGGGCGGTTACCAATATCTAAACAAGCCTCAGGGACGATAGAGATATTTTCGTCTACCTTATCCATTAAAGGTACTTCGCAATATGAAGTTCGTCCTTTACATATCATGGAGTCAATACTGGAAGATGTTAGGATGTTAGTTATTGCCTCAGTGCAACGTCCACTTCGCAGGCCATTAGCCATTATGATAAGAAGGTGCACCAAGTTTTAAGATAATTATTAGAAAGTATACACTTAAAATAAAGCACCTTACCTGATAATAAATCAGGGAATTAAAAAGCGAAATGTGACAGCTTTCTAAGTTGTGCTACCAATTCGACCGTATATGCAAGCAAACAACAAAACTTCTCAAACACTTAACATATACCAGTTGCCCAGGTCACAGCCAAACAGCGGCTCCAGCCCTTACTGCCTCCAGGGCTTAACGCCGCAAGGGTGGCTATGCCTGGAATAAAAGCCGGAGCTAAAAGTCACGTGATGTCACGTGACCGCAAACAGTACCCGCCTCCTCCAGGAAGCGATGCGGGGAGCAGCAAGAGCACACGCAGCTCGCAGTGCTGCTGTAGTAAGTGGCAAGAAAGAAATAACGTTCCTCTTCCAAAGCGCTCCTTCACAGTTCCTTGTAACACGCCACACGGGCGGCTATGCCTGGAATAAAAGCCGGAGCTAAAAGTCACGTGATGTCACGTGACCGCAAACAGTACCCGCCTCCTCCAGGAAGCGATGCGGGGAGCAGCAAGAGCACACGCAGCTCGCAGTGCTGCTGTAGTAAGTGGCAAGAAAGAAATAACGTTCCTCTTCCAAAGCGCTCCTTCACAGTTCCTTGTAACACGCCACACGGGCGGCTATGCCTGGAATAAAAGCCGGAGCTAAAAGTCACGTGATGTCACGTGACCGCAAACAGTACCCGCCTCCTCCAGGAAGCGATGCGGGGAGCAGCAAGAGCACACGCAGCTCGCAGTGCTGCTGTAGTAAGTGGCAAGAAAGAAATAACGTTCCTCTTCCAAAGCGCTCCTTCACAGTTCCTTGTAACACGCCACACGGGCGGCTATGCCTGGAATAAAAGCCGGAGCTAAAAGTCACGTGATGTCACGTGACCGCAAACAGTACCCGCCTCCTCCAGGAAGCGATGCGGGGAGCAGCAAGAGCACATGCAGCTCGCAGTGCTGCTGTAGTAAGTGGCAAGAAAGAAATAACCTTCCTCTTCCAAAGCGCTCCTTCACAGTTCCTTGTAACACGCCACACGGGCGGCTATGCCTGGAATAAAAGCCGGAGCTAAAAGTCACGTGATGTCACGTGACCGCAAACAGTACCCGCCTCCTCCAGGAAGCGATGCGGGGAGCAGCAAGAGCACACGCAGCTCGCAGTGCTGCTGTAGTAAGTGGCAAGAAAGAAATAACGTTCCTCTTCCAAAGCGCTCCTTCACAGTTCCTTGTAACACCACATTTGCATTGTGAAACCTAGGCCTTTTTCCCCTTATACAGGACTCTCAGACTTAGTTGTGTTTTCTCCAGTATTTATACAATTGCATTTTGAAAGAATTTAAAATTGCATTGTGAAACCTAGGTCTTTTCCCCTTATTCAGGACTCTCAGACTTAGGTATGTTGTCTCCTTTATTTATACACTTGCATTGTGAAAGTATTTAAAATTGCATTGTGAAACCTAAGCCTTTTCCCCTTTTACAGGACTCTCAGACTTAGGTGTGTTTTCTCCAGTATCTAAACTACATTGTGAAAGTAGTGCCATTCTGCGGTTCTGACTTTTTAGAAAAGCATTCATCTAGCAAACTTACTACCATTGTCTGAGCGCCTGTCTTGTCCAATTGTCTCGTCACTCTCTGTCTAGTCTGCTTGCGCCCCTCCCTGCGTCCTTCCCTAGTGTTCTTCCCGCATGTACCCCCCCTTCCTCTTCTCTCTTCTCTCCTCTCCCCACCTACTCTATGGTGCTCTCTGTCTGCCTATCTTTTCCAACTGCTTCTCTATCGACTATCCTGCTCTCCTCATTAAATCTGGTAGGAAGAAGTTTAAAAAGCATATCCTGGTCTCCAACCCAGGTTTCCCTATCGCTGACACCT
This sequence comes from Ambystoma mexicanum, assembly GCF_040938575.1. NCBI lineage: Eukaryota > Metazoa > Chordata > Amphibia > Caudata > Ambystomatidae > Ambystoma > Ambystoma mexicanum. The sequence goes on along the minus strand of NC_090923.1, from coordinate 1,454,706,326 downwards.
ATACCAATGACTCCTCTAGGCAAACCCTCACCGACATCCTCTTTGTTGTTTCCTCGCCAGACCTATGTACTCTTCATATGGTCTCTGTGCTTTTTCCTCTCTTCTTCTCTGATTAATGGTGGCACCTAGTGGGAGGCCCTCCTGTCCTCCTTCGACTCCTCTAAGGTCATCATAAATGTTTACCTGAATGGTACCGTCTTGGTCCAAGGCCCTCAGGCCAATCTTCTCCTCTTTGATAGACGCTTCCCGCGCCTCATCAACTTCCTTCCCTCTCCTGCTGTCCCCTCTCCTCCCTTTTCACCTTCCTTGCCTCCCCCTGCTGTCTCCTCATTGGCTACCTTGCCTCTCCTCCTTCGTCTTCTGCCCCCCTGGCTTCTTCTACACCTTTGCAGGGCGTACCTCTGATTTGTACCCCTCCTCAGAAGTCTTTCAAGGACAGCAACCTTCTCCATATTGCCAGTCTTAACTCTCGCTCAGTTGTCAAACACTCCTCTTACATCTGACGCCACCTGGAAGAACTTTACCTCAATGTCCTTGGACATGGTTCACGGCCAGCTCTGTCACAAGCTTTGACACTCTCCTCCCTGACGGCTACAAGATCCTCTCTGTGCCCAGGTCCAACCGTTCCGTATGGGGTGTAGCCCTGATCTTCCCTGAGTGGATTCCTGCCACTGTCATTCCTACGCAGGCCTACTCCTCTTTCAGATTTCTCGCCTGCAGGCTCTCTCTCTCTCCTAGCCATTCCCTTACTGTGGCTACCATCTATCGGCCACCTGGTCAGATCTCCTCCTTCCTCTCTGAGTGGGCGGACCTCTCCTCTTCCCTCGTGGTAGCGACCACTCAGCTCCTCCTTCTTGGAGACTTTAACGTCCACCTGGATGCTTCCTGTCCTTCCTCTGGACTCTTTTGCGACCTCTGCGACTCTCTCTCACTCTCTATTCTCCCCTCTGGCCTGACTCACTCTGCAGGGCACACTCTGGATGTTCTGATCTCATCAGACCTTCCCCTTTCTATCCCTCTCACCACTCCTCTCTCCTGGAGTGATCACTTTCCCCTTTCCTCCCAGCTCACCCTCTCTACCCCTCAGGCCAAGCCACCTCCAGCACTGCCCCCCACCTTCTCGGGTTATCCGACCCATGAAGCATGTGTCAGTTGAGGCTTTTGCCGCCTTTTTCTTACCCACCTCCCCTTTTGGCTGACTCACACCCTGACACAGCCCTTTCCATGCTCCACTGTGCTATATCTGATTCTCTTGATGTTCTTGCCCCTGTCATGAGGATCCGCTTGAAGCACAAAGCCAAGGGCAACTCTTGGTACGACTCAGACCTCATCAACCTCAAATGCAATTGCAGGGTGGCTAGGAGGAAATGGCATGTTTCCAGTACATCCTCTGACAAACTGGCCTGCAGCCTGCTCCAAAGGCCATACCGGATCTCTGTCCACACCAAGAAGAGAACCCACATCCAAGCCTGCATCTCTGAGGATCTAACAACTCGGCCAAACTCTTTAAAATCTGCAAGGAACTAGCAATCCTGCTGCAGTCTCTACCACTCCTGTCCCCTCCCAGGCCCTCTGCACGGCTCTGGCTTCTCATTTCATCTCTAAAACTCAGGGCATCTTGTCCTCTCTCTCTTCCTCTCCCCTCCTCCTTTTAATCCCTGCTCTTCCTCTGGCCTTTCTTCGGCCACCTCTCCTCCCTCCTTCTCTGACTTTCCCCTGTTCTCTTCAGGCAAGGTTTCCAAACAAGTCTGATCTATGAAAGTCTCGTCAAAACAGGTTCACCCCTGTTCCTCCAAAACCATCAAGGACACCCTGGCTCCTGCTCTGGCTGACTTCTGCAACCACTCCTTCACCACTGTAGTCTTCCCTTTCCGTTGAAGCACTTCCTTGTGCACCCTCTTCTTAAGAAACCCTCTGCCGAACCGTCCTGCTCGGCTAACTATCGCCCAATCCCCATCACTCCTTTCCTGGGCAAACTCCTGGAAAAGCTGCCCATCTACCAGCTTAATCTTCACAATGAATCTGTTGGTTCGCTCCATGGCCATCGGTATGGCTTCAGAGCTGCCAGAAGCTTTGAAACTGCTCTCCTGAACATCTGTGAAGACCTGCTCCCCAACCTTGATTCCAACATCACCTGTGTTCTCATCTTACTTGATCTCTCCTCTGCCTTTGACACAGTCAACCATGCCATCCCGCAGAACCGTCTCCGGGATAACCTGGGCATCACCGATCTGGCCCAGGCTTGGCTGACTTCTTTTCTCTCCGATTAACCCTCCCAGGTCCACCTTGGGTCCTTCCTCTCCTCTCTCTCTACATGTGGTGTTCCCCTGGGGTCTAACCTCTCTCCCTGGCTGTTCAACCAATACCTGGCACTTCTTGCCCGCCGCATTGACGCTCTCTGCCCCAACTTCCAGTGCTATGCGGATGACACTCAGCTCACTTCTTTCAGGCTCCCTTCAGCCACCTCTTCTCCTTCTGCCATCTCCGACTGTCTGTCTGCTATTCAGGACTGGTATGCCGCAAATTATCTGTGCCTTAGTGCCAGTAAGACTGAGTTTCTCCTCATCGGCACACCCGCTCCCTCCTTTCCTGTCTTTCTCTGGCCGGCCTCCCTTGGCCCTCTTCCTGCTCCCATCTGTGAGGCTAAAAACCTCAGGGTCATCTTCGACTCCACACTCTCCTTCTCTCCTCACATCTCTGTCTCCAAGAAGTCACACTACCAGCTGCACCTCCTCAGAAGTAGTCCTCCTTTCCTCTCCTTCCCCTGAAGCTCACTGTCTCTAGAGCTGTGGTTCTCTCTAGGCTGGACTACTGCAACCGCCTCTTTCTTAATCTGCCTGCCTCTACTCTCCGCCCTCTGCAACTCATCCTTAACAGGACTACGAGACTTGTCCTTGGCCTCAAGCCCAGGCATCGTATCTCTCCAGGACTGAAATCTCTGCTCTGGCTTCCAGTGACTGTGAGGATTAAGTTCAAAACCCTTTGCATTTTCCTCAAGGCCTTCTGGGGCCTGGGGCCTCAATAACTTAAACTCTTTCTTGATAATATATCTTCCTTCTTGAGCTCTTCGCTCATCCGCCTCCAACTCCCTCAGGGTCAGTCGCTTCTCCAAGCAACGAGTTGGTTATTGATTGATTGATTGATATTTTATTTCTATCGCGCTCGTACACAAGTGTTTCAGAGCGCGACAAGGCAAGGGAGGGGAACAGGGGAGAACAAAACAGCGATCTTACTAGACCCAGTGACATTGAGAACGCGCAAGTGCATGGGAGAGGGGGAGGGGAAAAGTGCATGGAAGGGGGGAGAGGTGGAAAGTGCGAAGCAGAGGAGAAACAGATACATAACAATAAATAAATAATAAAGGCAACAAACAGTGGTAATGCAGCCAGCAATTTGCAAGTGCTAGGTTTAAGGCAGCAGACAGGGTAGGTCTGATAAGTGCAGGAAGAAAAAGGGGGGGCTGTATGGGTACAGATACAGACCCCAGTGCAATGGGTGGCCCGGAGGCAGTGCGGGAGTGTGGCAGGATGAGCAGGTACCTGGGCCCAAAAGACAGAGGGTGGCCAGGTGCACAGTGCCAAGAGAGAACAGATCAGCAGGGGAGAGGGGGAGCGAAGGCAGAAGAAAAAGAGGAAGGTCTTGAGGTGCTTCCGGAACCGGAGTTGGTTCTCCTCAAGTTTTAGAGTGGCAGGGAGGCTGTTCCAGAGGGAAGCCCCAGCCAAAGACAGAGATCTACCCCTAGCTTGTTTCTCGGAAAAACGACAGACCCTGAGTGAGTTGGAGGTAGAGGAGCGAAGAGCTCGAGAGGGGAGGTATTTGCGGAGGGATAGCTGAAGGTATATTGCTCCTAGGCCCCAGAAAGCCTTGTGGACAATGCAGCTGTTTCTGAATTTAATCCTTGCATCCACTGGGAGCCAGTGGAGAGATTTCAGAGCTGGAGAGATACGATCCCAGGGCTTGAGGCCAAGGACAAGTCTCGCAGTCCTGTTCTGGATTAGTTGCAGAGGGCGGAGAGTAGAGACCGGTAGATTTAGAAAGAGGCTGTTACAATAGTCAAGCTAGAGAGAACCAGAGGTTGAGATACCATGAGCTTCTGGGGGAAGGAGAGGAAAGGCAGAGGACCTCTGAGGAGGTGCAGTCGGAAATTTGACTTTTTAGAGACCTCAGAGATGTGGGCGGAGAAGGAAAGGGTGGAGTCAAAGATGACACTGAGGTTCTTAGACTCGCAGGTGGGGGTAGGAGAAGGGCCAAGGGAGGCCGGCCAGAGAGTGAGGGGAAAGGATGGTGAAGGTGTGCCGATGAGGAGGATCTCTGTCTTGCTGGCATTCAAACAAAGATCATTGGCGGCACACCAATCCTGAATGGCAGTTAGGCAATCAGAGGAGAGAGGGAGAGGAGGTGGCAGAGGGCAGCCTGAAAATGAGTTGAGTGTCGTCAGCGTAGCACTGGAAATTTGAGCAGAAAATGGCAATGCAGTGGGCAAGAGTTGCCAGATATTGGTTGAAAAGCCAGGGCGAGAGGTTAGACCCCTGGGGAACACCACAGGTAGAGAGGAAGATAGATGAAAGGAAGGACTCAAGTTGGACCTGGGAGGGTCGATCTGAGAGGAAAGAGGTCAGCCAGGCCAGAGCCTGATCAGTGATACCCAGGTTTTCACGGAGACGCTTGGTGGTAGATCTCTTTCTTCGGCTGGGGCCTCCCTCTGGAACAGTGTCCCTGCCTCTCTGAAAATTGAGGAGAACCATCTGCGATTCCTGAAGCACCTCAAGACCTTCCTCTTTGCTTCTGCTTTCTCTCCTCCTCTCCCCTGCTGAACTACTAGATAAAACTGAAACTGTACTGGTCACCTGGCTACCCTCTGTTGGATACCTGCACTGCCCCCCTGGCAACACTTGCACTCTGAGGCTGTTTCTGCATACCTACAGCCACCTACCAGCACTTGACACCTGATGTCTGCACTTACTCTTGCACCTACCACCAGCAGGCTGCACTTCTTATTTATTGTTCCTATTTATTGTTTCTATTTATTTACTGTTTATCCTATGTACTGCACTTCCCCACCCCCGGCCCCTCGCACTTTTCCACTTACCCCCTCCTCTGCACTTGCGTGATCTCAAAGTTACCTGACTTAGTAAGATTGTTGTTTCTGTCTTACCTCTGTTCCCCTCCCTTACCTCATCGTGCCTTGAAACACTTGTATATAGGTGTGTTATAAATGCCATATCATATCATTGAGTAGGGGCCCTAGCTTTCATTGTCACCTTTTCCGGTGCTCTCTACCAAAGATTTCTGAATGATGTGAGACAGGGAGTTATTACTCTCAACATTTTTACTCAATTTATCAACCATAGTGGGAAGAAAGGCTGGTCCAGTCAGGATTCAAAACGTACCTGCAGGGCCATGTTAAGTTCATTGAGCTCATTCCAGTTCGATTTGTAATGCTACATATGCTTGCAGCTCAGTGGCCATGTCTACATGTACGTGAGTTTTTTTTATTTATTTGAATAACGCGCAGCCTTATCACCACTGGGCTTCAGGGCGCTATTGAAACACAGTCAAGGAAGGCCCAGAGTGTGTAAATGAGCAGCCCATAATATTTTGATGATGTTACCTAGTATATGGGTTTCTTTAACAAATGAGTTTTTAGTTGGGTTCTACAATAAAGCAAGGTGGGATCAGATCTCAGTTCTATTGGTAAATTATTCAATTTCTTAGCTTCAAGACACGAAAGGGTTCTTTTAATTTTATGGAACTGTACGTAGACTTGACGCTCATCTAAAAGAATGCCTCGGTAAGCAGCTCTTTACGCAGTTTGAGAACATGTGGGGTTTTGTTCTGTAAAGATTTTTTTGCACAATACAGAGAACGTTTAACAGAACTATCGTTTTAACCCGGAAGCCAACCCTTTTCACTTTAAGAATCATTCTGGCCGCACCATTCAGAGCTATCTGGGTAGGCAGTGATTTTGTCGAATTGAAAACAACGAATTTTTAACGAACCCAAAACGTCTAAAAAAAAATAACGAATTTCTTAAAACTATATATTTATAGTTGGGAATGGGAATAGTCGTTTCGGGTGTGGGGGGAAAGTATGAATACAAAAAAGGAGGGTCTTGAGGGCGGTGGGGGCCCACCAAAAAAAAGAATTGTTTTTTTTTAAAGATGTTTTTGGTTCTTTAAAAATTGATTTGTTGTTTTGTCGTTTGATAAACTCACATGTAACTGTGAGCTCTCACATGTTGCGGTTAGGCAATGGTTGTCAATGCAACATTCAGTCTTGAAATGCACCCTTATTATCATATGATTTCTAAGATCACTTCCCTGAATGCCCTCAAGTAATTAAAATCTGATGTTAATTCCAGTTATGTCAACACATGTGCAATTTAGGAGGTCCTGCTCGGCTTTAGTGGGGCAAGTCCTCGCCAACCTATCACTGCTCTTACACAAATGCATAGGCAGCTGAGGGATTGCTTTTTTGCTGAACTACGTAACTTCCAAAATTCACCTACTGCCCGTAAGAGGCTATGAGAGTTCGGGTTTTGGAGAAACTCTGTTCTTTTCAACATAGTTGATTGGACATATTGGCCAATGGCATTGACATGGTTAAGGGTTTCATTTGTAATTAAAACACGTGGTCCGAGCTATCACATGCTTGATTTTCAAGTGCCCTCGATCTCACATACATCCCTATTTCAAACCGTCTGTTGTTAAACTGCATCACCCACCCATCATCCATTGCTTCCAATCTGGACAATCTGTGATTTCCCACCTCTTTTCTCTCTCTGCTTTGGTCTGTTGCTCAGGTACCGGAGGGGGATGAAGCTGGGGCTTCTGCATTTTGGAGCAAGAGGGAATGGTAAAGCTTCCCAGCATTCTAATGCCCCAGACCAGTTGGCCTGATAACTGTGCTCCGGTGGCCATATTTGTGTTGCCTGACTGGAGAGGATAGGTAGTCAATAACGGTCAGGAACTCCAACACCTTGTCCTTGTGTGGCTCAAAGCTGTATATAGTTGGGTGCAGGCTCTACCTACTACGTGACCGACAGCAGCCTTATGTTTTGGAAGAAGCAGGACATTTAGGCACAGCTCCTTATCGCCGACCGTTTCGGTGCGATCCCTTGTTGATGCGCCTTCTTGGCAGCAGACAAGAGGGCGAAGGGACCTATCACCGTCAGCATGTTTCGGTGCGTGATGCATGCTAACTGGGGCTAGATGTGGCATGCAGTAGGGCTTTAAGTGGGTCAGGAATGAATCTGATGCCAGCCAAGTGGGGCTATGGCCAACGTTATAAAAATGCTGCCCCCCCCACACTCAATGAATGCAACTTCGCCCACACCGGGCCAGGCCACTCCTATGACCAGGCCAGGCCAACCCTATGAAAAATGTCTGGGAGCGCCACTGTCTGAGGAGGGGGCCTGCTGGGGCCCCCTAATGTCCCCTAGCAGCCGCGGCCACTAGAGGACAAGGCTTATTTTTCTACAGCCTGAAGCTCCCACTTATTCACAGGAACTTCAGGCTGTAGGAATAAAGGCCTTGGCTTCCAGCGGCCTCACCTTTTCAGCCTTAACAGTACTGGTGGCCCTCATCAAATGCCTGGCGAGGAGCAGCACCACCAGTAAGGCTGAAAACATGTAGCACTGTTCCACACCAGGCATCCTTTTAGGTAATAGATGCAGAGATAAGCACCCTCTCTCCCAGAGGGGAGAGAGTGTTGATCTCTACAAAGGGCAGCTTGGCGGGGATACCTGTAGGCCATTAAAGGGGAAGTTCACTCAAAAATGTTATTGGGCATTATTACGAGTTTGGGGCATGGCTGCCTCCAAACTCGGGTCCGGGTCCGTGGTCCCTGAATGGGGAAATACCGGGCCATTCCGACTTTGGAGGGCCCAGTATTTCCCCATTCAGGGAACCTGGACCCGGACCATCCCCATTCCCATTTCAGCCCCCATAGGGCTCAATGGGATTGGGGAGCACGTTAATGACGGCCCGTTGGTAACATGCTAGTCCCCTTGCGGGACCCGCAAAGGACGTCTGGTCTGACCAGACATCCAGAGCGGGTCCCGCAAGGGGACCTCGTAATAGGGTGGAATGGGTTTAACGGCGCGGGCACCTTTACCCATTCCGTCGGGGTCGTAATGAGGCCCATTGACTCAAAAGATGGGCCATAATCAAAAATATGTATAACAAATATGTTTTAACAAAGTTCATATGTAAAACTTTGAGCAAATGAAATTCAAACTCAAAATTTTCAAGCACTAGAAGGCATCCATTTTGTGAAATGGATGAGCCTCGTGTGCTTGTGTTAAGCTCTGCCCTCTCTTTAATAATGAAGCAAAAGCCACCTACTGGCAAGTGCTTTATTATTTATTTTTTTAGTTAGAAAGAAAACCACGGTAATTAAAAATACAACGTTGTTGTATTTATGATTGCAGTGGCTTTCGCTTTGAGTCTCCCGGTCCGGGGGAGCCCGAGAGACTCAAAGCAAAAGTACCGGCATTTATAAATACAACATTGTTGTATCTAAGATGTCTGTGGTTTTATTTTTAAGTTTCCTGGGCTCCCCCGGCTCGGATGAGCCCGGGAATCTTAAAAGAAAACCACAGCAATTATAAATACAACTGCGATGTATTTATGATTGCAGTGGCTTTCACTTTGAGTCTCCCGGGCTCCCCCGGACCTCAAAGCGAAAGTACCGCCAATTATAAATACAATGTTGTTGTATTTATGATTTCTGTGGTTTTCTTTTTATGTTTCCCGGGCTCCCCCAAGCCAGAGGAGCCCAGGAAACTTTAAAGGAAAACAACAGCAATTATAAATACAACCTCGTTGTATTGATGATTGGGGTGGCTTTCGCTTGGAGTCTTCCAGGCTCCTTCAAAGCAAAAGTACCGGCAATTATAAATACAACCTTGTTGTATTTATGATTTCCATGGTTTACTTTTTATGTTTCCTGGGCTCCCCCGGCTCGGGTGAGCCCGGGAAACTTAAAAAGAAAACCACAGCAATTATAAATACAACTGCATTGTATTTATGATTGCAGTGGCTTTCGCTTTGAATCTCCCGGTGTCATACATCACCCTTGGAAGTGTTGGAACAGGTGGAGATACACTTAAACATGGAGGTACAAAAGTCCACAGTAACGTTCTAGCCTTTTTCCAAGACGGCTACTCTCTGTTTATCTACGAGGATCTGGCATACAATCGTTGTGTTGTATCGTCTATGGTTCTCCTCAGAGTTGCTGTGTGTTTCCTGTGACCCGCTTCGGCATCCCAACGCTCTGTTGTTTCTTCCTCCCTCCCTACTTCCCCCTTCGTTTGCTTCCTTCTTTGCACTCAGGTGATTTCCGTTTACTCTATAAGGTACTGTGGTTTGTATCCTTTCTTATATTTTTCTTACTTTTACTTCTAGTAGTTTTTCTTCGACTTCCTTGCTATCTGCACTTTTGTCAGTCTTAGGCTTTCATTTTTTTCACATTACCTATGGCTTCAGGCGTCGGTGTCTCTTACTGCACTCCGACTCTCGCAGCACTGCTTTCAGCTCCTGACTCCGTTGCACGGCGTTTCCGAGAGTTCAGATACTTGCCTTTCTTTGACACCATTGTACCGGCTCTCGCAGCGCCTTTTCTGTCGCTGCCTAGGTAGCGTGGCGTCTGCTAGCATCCGGCTTCGTTTCTTACCTTTCTCTTTCGGATTCCCGCGGCTTCCGATTTGTCTTGCTATCAGTGCTCGGAACCGCATGTTTCCCTCTTTTACATATCACGTCTGGCATGTCTGTTTCCTTATACGCTAGACATGCTCTTGTCTTCTGCATTCCTTACCTTTGCTTACCTTACATCTTGCTGAGTACATACCTGTTCATAGCTGCCAGTCTTCTATCCGCTTGCAGAGAGGCCAGCAGTTCCTCATAAGATTCGGAACACCAGAGAAACCACAAGTCCCACAATCCATGTCTTCATACCAGGACTCAGATTCTCTTCTTGCATAAAATCTTCTCTTGAAGTCAAGACTTTGGTTTTTCGTCTATAATCCACCTACCAGGGTTTTTTCAGCCAGGAGGCTTTTTCCCTGAGACTTTTGGGTCCTGCTCCATGGGGTCCACCTGGTCTGGTTTATATCAACAGTCAAGATGGCCTCCGAAGGAGCGTGTCCTTATCTACATCAGAAAAAGGAGAAAAGACCTACAGAACAAAGGAAGACCCGAAGAAAGAAACACTCAGAAACCCAGGATAGCTCAATAGAGGAGACAGGTGAGGAGGAGTGTGCGGAATTCATTCAGGAGTCTGACAGTATACAACACCAGAAGATTCAAATGGCCTTGTTGGAGCAGTATCAAGAATTGTGTAACACCATCCAAGGCTTACAAGTTGAAATGCAGACTGTTCATGCCGAAAATGCTGCACTCCGTCAACAGGTTGCTGCCCGGGATGAAAACAAAGGTGATCTACCAGTTATGCCATTTAGGTATGGCAAGTAGGATGGCAATCCAAGACAGTTAAAGGAATTCCTAGATGCCGGCTTAGTCTACATTTCTTTCAGACCCAAGGCTTTTGAGTCAGACAGAGCCAGAGTGGGGTTCCTGGTGTCGAATTTGGCAGGTAGCGCATTGGCATGGGCTACACCTATGGTAACTGGCAATGATCCAAGAATTGGTAACTACAATCAATTCATCCAGAGTTTCAAGGATCGGTTCGAGAGACCGAGGTCCAGTTCTCCGCGTATGAAGCAATGTTGGACATTAAACAAGGAAACAAGGATGTCCAGACCTACGTTTTCCAATTCCAGAGATTGGCACAAAGTGTAGGTTGGCCTGACATGGCCCAGCAGACCATATTTAGGAGGGGTTTGCAAGAAGAGATCAAGGACGAATTGGCCCGGATCGCTCGTACAAACTCTTTTCAGGAACTGGTAACTTTGTCCCTACGAATAGAGTTTCGACTCATTGAGAGAAGACACGAGAAAAGGAGGAACCAGGGCTATTCGCCTCTGATCAATACACTGAATACGGCGAAAGAAAGGCCAGACACTGAGGAACCTATGCAGATTGGTGCTACAAGGGGACAGCTAACTTCTGAAAAAAGAAAGAGGCAAAGAGAATTGAACCTTTATATGTACTGTGGTTCTTCTAAGCATCTATTGCAAAATTGCCCAGATGTTCCTCCTCGCCGTCAGGGAAACGAGCAACCTCGTACCTCAGCAAGGGAAGTAATGGGGAGATGAGTACAAACCCTTGCAGTTGCACCATAACCAGAGTCCAGGGGGACAACCACCTAATGGTCTTTCAAATCATTTTAGCCACACCCACAGGATATTCCGTCAAGGTGCTTGCTATGTTGGATTGTGGAGCGGCAGGCAACTTTATCGATGCCACTTGGATTCAAGATCATGACATCCCTCTATTATGGAAGGACCGAGCCATACCTGTAGAAGGTGTGGACGGAAGGCCTCTATCTTCTAGACCCATAGAGATGGAGACCTCTCCGGTTCAGATTGTGATGGAGGGGCACACTGAGAAGGTAAGCTTTGATGTTATCAAGGCCGCTCACTTCCCAGTAATCCTTGGTATCACTTGGCTACGTCTACACAATCCCAGGATTGACTGGAGTGCCAACCGACTTAACTTTGACTCTGAATATTGTGGCCAGAATTGTATAAAGCAACCCAGTAAAGATGCCCAAGCTGGTTGTTTGATTGAATTACCCAATACGTCCATTTCCTCGATACCAGTTCATTACCAGGCTTACTCCGAGGTCTTTGAAGATGTCATTCCCCGTCTCCTTCCTCCTCACCGTCTTGAAGATTGTGCCATCGATTTTAAGGAGGATGTACCTCTTCCATTTGGCAGGATGTTTCCCCTTTCCCACCAAGAGAAGGCTGTACTTAAAGAATATTTCGAAGTCAATTTAAAGAATGGACTTATCAAGGAATCCAAATCCTCCGGTGGTGCCTCGTTGTTTTTTGTGTCCAAAAAAGGTTCTGAAGAGTTACGACCTTGTATAGACTATAGAGGAATGAATAATATCACAGTGCGAGACAGGTATCCCATGCCTTTGATCCGGAATATTTTGGAGGCGGTACATGATGCTTGGATATTCACCAAGTTAGATCTAAGAGGAGCTTATCATCTGCTCAGGATAAAGGAGGGTGATGAATGGAAAACCGCATTCCGGACCCCACTGGGTCTTTATGAATACGAGTAATGCCATTTGGTTTGGTGAATGCTCCAGCCATCTTCCAGAGATTTGTAGACAAGATATTCTCTGATATGTTGTATATCTCGATAGTCATCTATCTGGATGATATCTTAGTCTTTTCACCTGATCTACAAACCCACCATGTACATGTGAAGGAAGTTCTTCAATGGCTGAAGGATAATCAACTGTACGCTAAGCCGGAAAAATGCATTTTTGATACCACTAGAGTTTCTTACCTAGGGTTCTTTCTGCAGAGGCAATTTGCATGCATCCAGAGAAGGTTAAAGCTGTTTTCAATGGCCAGAGCTAAGGTCTGTTAAGGAGGTCCAGAAGTTTCTAGGATTGGCGAACTTTTATCGTCGTTTCATTCCTGGATTTTCCAATGTGGTGTTATCTTTAACTTCTCTCCTAAAGAAGGATGTTGTATTCTCTTGGAATTTGGAGGCGCAAGGAGCCTTTCAGCGCCTTAAGGAACTGTTTATATCAGCCCCTATATTGATGCAACTGGATTAGTCCAAGCCGTTCATTTTGGAAGCAGATGCTTCGGATGGTGCTGTGGGTGCGGTACTACTTCAGACGGATCACAATGGTATAGAACATCCCATTGCATATTATTCCAGAGCATTAACTACTAGTGAAAAGAATTATTCTGTTCTGGAGCGAGAGTTTTTAGCCATAAGGTTGGCTTGTGAAGAGTGGAGACACCTGCTTCAGGGTGCTTTAAACCCTTTCGTTGTATGGACTGACCATCGATACCTCAAGGTCCTCAAACAGATGGACTGTCGCAACGCCAGACATGCCAGATGGGCCTACTATTTTTCTGGGTTTGATTTCTCTATCACTTACATTCCTGGTTCCCAAAATATAGTAGCTGATGCCATATGTCGCCGCTGGGTAAAATATAATGATAAGCAACGAATGGCTGAACACTTAATTCCAGAAGAAAGGATAATGGCACTGTGGAATGTATTTCTACAAGAAATCAACTAAGCAACTATCGGATTAAGCCAAACAGATATACAGCGTTATGCCCTTAACCAAAGGGATGGTCTACTCTTTCACAATTCAGCACTGTTTCTGCCTTCCCACACTTCCTGCTCCCAGGCACTACAATTCTGTCATGATTTACCTATGGCAGGTCACAAGGGTGAAAGAGCAACCCTGGAATTCTATGTATCAGCCTGTCCCATCTGTGCAGCCCACAAGGTCTCCCGACAGAGGCCGTTAGGTTTGTTACAACAAGGTGAATTGCCTTCTAGACCCTGGAAACATATTCCGATGGACTTTGTAGTCGAACTTCCTTCCTCTGAGGGAAAGACAGCAATCATGGTAACTGTGATTCATATTCCAAACTCGCAAACTTCTCAGCCCTATCAGGGGTTCCCTCTGCTTCTGAAATCTCTTCGGTCTTTTTGAGGGACATTGTCCATACCCGAGACCATCATTTTATTTTTTTAATTGATTTATTAACACAACCTAACAATACAAACCAAACAAGCAGTGCAAACTTCAGCAGTTTCATTATATTCCTTTAACTTCTAATCACTGCTTCCCTTGTCCCGCCCCCCTTTACGAGTCTGTTACTTTAAACATTCTGTTTCTGCATCCTGTGGCACTGTCTCCCCTTCTACCGTGTCTGCCGGGTCTCCTATTGACCCAAACAGCTCAGCTATCAATGATTCCCAGGCCATCAGGGACTCAGTCTCCTCCTCCCCCCCTGTGTTACTCGCTTCTTGCCATACCATGGTTTCTGCTTCTGCCCATTTTTGCAAATCTCTCCACCACACCTCCACATTTGGCATATGGCATGTCTTCCATCCCATGGCAATTCTCCTCTTTGCAAGCACCTAAGCCAGATCCTTCAGTTTACTCACATGCTTGAGCTTCTGCGATCTTGGAAACCCCCCCAAAAGGCAGGCTCGCGCTGTGTCCACTACGATCTTGACCCCCTTTTTTTCCAGTTTCTCTTTCACTGCACTCTAGAAACATTCTATGACCGGGCATGACCAGAACATATGCACCATGCCCGCGTTCTCCTCATCACACTTGGGGCATGCTTGCCGTCCTGCATTCTCAAACCTCTATATCCTCCAAGGTGTCATGTATTCCCTATGTGTAATATATAGTTGTACCTGTTTCAGTCTCACATTTCTAGATACCTTCTTATGATACCCATGCGCCCGTTCCCACATCCCGTCCTCCATCGGGCCTCCAACTTCTGTTTCCCAGTCTAGTCTCAACTGCGTGACCTCCTTCCCCACTTTAAACATCAACATTTCATATATTCTGGAAATCTCATGGCCCCCTTCTGCTATGTCATATATCATATCTGTGGTGGCGTCTGATTCCTCCTCCAGCACAGTTTCAGGCCATATTCTCTTGATGCGCTGCACCATTCTTTAATATGTAATGTACTGGCCCTCGTGCAACCCAGTTTCTTCTCGCAGCTCCTTGAAAGTAATACGAGAGCCCTCCCGCCAAATGTCACCCACTGTTGCCACCCCAACCGGTTCCCAGTGGTTCCTGATTATCATTCTTAGCTGCACATCTGCCCCCGTTAATGCAACCAATGGCACCTGCGGAGAGCATGGGGATGGGTTCTCCATCATCTGGCATGCCCTACGCCATATCTTCCACCCTAGTATCAGCATTTTAGGGCACCCCATCATTTCTGCCCTGGGTACCCATATCATCTCTTTCAAATAAAATGGTGCACATTCGCGCCCAAACAGCCTGGATTCCGAGGTCTCCTCAACAGAGAGCCATTTAGCAACATATTGTAGCTGGCTTGCCACATAATACACCTCATAGTTGGGCAATTTTATCCCTCCTTTGTCATGGAAATTCTGTAACTTCCATAACGCCACTCTATTCAGCGTGCCGTGCCACAAGAAATCCCTACACATGCTGTTCAGTTTGGTGAAGAACTTCTTAGGAATTAGGTACGCTATATTCCCAAAGTAGTGTAGAAGCCTTGGCAGAACCACCATCTTTAGCATTGCTCCCCGGCCCATCATTGCTAAGAGTAGCTTTGCCCAGAATTGCATGCACTTCTCAACCTGAGACCATCACTACCGATAGAGGCACTCAATTTACCTCCCATTTCTGGTCTGCATTATGCCAACAACTAGGCATTCACAGAGCGATGTCATCAGGATATCACCCACAGACCAACGGTCAAACCGAACGTCTTAATGCCAACATGGAGCAATACTTACGCTGCTTTTGCAATAAAAGGCAAGACAACTGGGCAAGGCTGCTTCCTCTAGCTGAATTCACCTATAGCAACACGTTACACAATGCGATAGGAATGAGCCCATTCCGATGCACTTATGGTTATCATCCAAATTCCATCCCATATCAGGACTACCTACTTCCAAGGTTCTAACGGTAGAAGAACTCATGTCTGAACTGAATTCGACACACAAAGTAGCCCTGGACACCTTACAGAGAAGTCGGAAAGAGTACAAGAGATACGCTGATCTCAGACATAGACCTAACCCTGAATGGAGAGTAGGCATGAAGGTATGGCTTTCCACTCGATACCTTCCACGTTGGACACACTTGGGAAAGTTTTCACCCATATATTTGGGTCCTTTTAAGATTCTATCTAAAATCAATCCAGTTACTTACAAGTTATTACTACCTAACAACATGAAAAGAATTCATCCAGTATTTCATGTTTCACTCTTGAAGGCTTATGTGGAAGAACTTTTTGGGAGGACTGTTAAAAGGAACTTCATTCCCAAATACAAGGAACCCGAAGAATACGAGGTTGCCAGATTAGTCGACTCCAGATATCATAGAGGTACTCTTCAATATCTGGAACAATGGAAGGGATATCCCATTTTCAGAGAGGACCTGGGAACCCAGAAGACATATCCATGCTCCATGACTTCTCCAACTGTTTTACAGAAGATATCCTGGCAAGCCGGGCGGAGCCGGATACAGAAGGGGGCATACCGTCATGCATCACCCTTGGAAGTATTGGAACAGGTGGAGATACACTTAAACGTGGAGGTACAAAAGTCCACAGTAACGTTCTAGCCTTTTTCCAAGATGGCTACTCTCTGTTTATCTATGAGGATCTGGGATACAATCATTGCGTTTGTATCGTCTATGGTTCTACTCACAGTTGCTGTGTGTTTCCTGTGACCCGCTTCGGCATCCCAACGCTCCATTGTTTCTTCCTCCCTCCCTACTCCCCCCCTTCGTTTGCTTCCTTCTTTGCACTCAGGTGATTTCCGTTTACTCTATAAGGTACTGTGGTTTGTATCCTTTCTTATATTTTTCTTACTTTTACTTCCTTGCTATCTGTACTTTTGTCAGTCTTAGGCTTTCATTTTATTTCACTTTACCTTTGGCTTCAGGCGTCGGTGTCTCTTACTGCCCTCGGACTCTCGGATACTTGCCTTTCTTTGACACCATTGTACCGGCTCTCGCAACGCCTTTTCTGTCGCTGCATAGGTAGCGCGGCGTCTGCAAGCGTCTGGCTTGTTTTCTTACCTTTCTCTTTCGGATTCCCGCAGCTTCCAATTTGTCTTCTATCAGTGCTCGGAACCGCATATTTCCCTCTTTTACATATCACGTCTGGCATTTCTGTTTTGTTATACGCTAGACATACTCTCGTCTTCTGCATTCCTTACCTTTTCTTACCTTACATCTTGCTGATTACATACCTGTTCATAGCTACCAGTCTCCTATCCACTTACAGAGAGGCCAGCAGTTCCTCATAAGATTCGGAACACCAGAGGAACCACAAGTCCCACAATCCATGTCTTCATACCAGGACTCGGATTCTCTTCTTGCATAAAATCTTCTCTTGAAGTCAAGACTTTGGTTTTTCGTCTACAATCCACCTACCAGGGTTTTTTCAGCCAGGTGGCTTTTTCCCTGAGACTTTTGGGTCCTGCTCCCTGGGGTCCACCTGGTCTGGTTTATATCAACAGTCAAGGTGGCCTCCGAAGGAGCACGTCCTTATCTACATCAGAAAAAGGAGACAAGACCTACAGAACAAAGGAAGACCCAAAGAAAGAAACACTCAGAAACCCAGGATAGCTCAAAAGAGGAGAAAGGTGAGGAGGAGTGAGGGGAATTCATTCAGGAGTCTGACACCCGGGCTCCCCCAGACCTCCAAGTGAAAGTACCAGCAATTATAAATACAACGTTGTTGTATTTATGATTTCTGTGGTTTTCTTTTTAATTTTCCTGGGCTCCCCCAAGTCGGAGGAGCCCGGGAAACTTTAAAAGAATACCACTGAAATCATAAATACAACAAAGTTGTATTTATAATTGCTGGTACTTTCACTTTGAGGGAGCTCTGAAGATTCCAAGCGAAAGCCACCACAATCATAAATACAACGAGGTTGTATTTATAATTGCTGTGGTTTTCTTTTAAAGTTTCCTGGGCTCCTCCGGCTTGGGGGAGCCCGGGAAACTTAAAAAGAAAACCACAGAAATCATAAATACAACACATTTTATGTGTAAAGGCCTCAGGTGGGTAGACCTCACGGCTGATCAGACCAAAATATTGGTCTAAATCCAAAAATTGTTGCAGATGATCTCGAGGTGTCATACAGGATATGGTTTGTCATTGTTCAATGAGATGTATAGGCTGGTAAAAGCAGTGTGTTTGCTTACATGCTGAGACACAGTGGTTTAACTTCAAAGCGTTTGTACGACCCCCGTACAGCACATCTCAGCAATTATGTGTGGTGGCTGCGGGGACAGACAATCCACGGGCCACCATAGCTCCATTCCTCTGAGGTCCATTGCCTGTGAGGTTCTGCGATCCATGTTGGTTCCAAAATAAAAACACAAGAATATGGAATCAGAATGTGGATTTTCTAACTTTAACAGCGCACATGTAAAAGCCATTTGCCTAGTATTTAGAAAAATATATCTTTCAGTGTTTTAGCAAGAATAAAACGAATCAACATCACAAACATGCACACACACATGCACACATACGCACACACACACACACAAACACACAGACACATGCACATGCACACACACATACACATGTTGCAACTAAATACCAACATACTGGGCCTCATTACAAGGTTGGAGGTAACCATGGAGCCTCCAAATCCTTACCGACTCCGCCCTGGTGAATGGAGCTATTACCGCCCCATTCCAAGGTTGGCGGGGGCGGTAATTCCCCATTCACCAGGGCCCTTCCCCATTCCCATTTGAGCGGTGCCGTTATTAGCTCCAAAGTTCCTTTGCGGGTCCCGTCCTTAACGCCTGGTTTAACCAGGCGTTAAGGGAGGACCTGCAAAGGGAACTCTTAGTAGGGCGGTAAGGGATTACCGGCACCGGTGCCCTTACCGGTGCCGGTAATCCCTTACCAGCCACCTCGTATTGAGGTCTACCGTATTCTATCATCTGTGCTGTGTAAAAGTGTGGCTAATACATTTTTCTTTAAAATCATTGAAAAATGATCTGCCCATGATCACACATTGGTCAAAAGGTGTCACTGGGATTTGCGAACGGTTTGTGATTCAAGCACACTATTGTTCATTCAGTAGTCATTGAAAGGAGAATGTGTCAACATTTGTTTTTTAAGAATAATATGTATCGTGCCTCCTCATAAATATTGTGCTTGGAAGCTGCACAAACTGTACATGAAGCGCTTGATAGAAAAAAATAAACTGGTTCACTGTGGCAGACTTTCTAGGTAAGTTGCAAAATATATCCGGCTGACGATTTGAGAATGTTTGAAAAAGGAGCCCGGCTATTCTCCCTTTAATGTTACCACAACTGTCATTGTGAGCCTACTGCCCTTCACGCTTCAGACTTCACCGCACAACAAAAAGACACTCCTGCTTTCAGCATCTCCCTGTCTCACAACATTTTATTTTCAAAATACCATTTTAAGTCAGCTGGTAACTTTCACAATGTGCGCAAATAGTTAAACAGAAAGAAAACTTTCTTTTATTTCATGCTGTAACCCTCAGACTCCTATCTGCTCTTTCTTTGAAGCAGCCCTAAACAAACATACAGGGCTGCAGCGAGCATTTGCTTGTCAGTAGATCCCATCAGGTTAAACATTGTGAACTGAGCGCTCAAAATGGGGCAGGACAGGCTCAACAAGGTTTCATGCATTTTTGCAGTGGAAGCCTAGACACGGTTTACTGCCAAAATTAGTTTGTGTTCAACCGCGTTAAACACCTCCAGAGCTAAACAGAGAGAGATCCTAATCTTGTGTGCCTTGTCATTCATTCTGGCTCAGCACGCCTCTTTGAGCAGCCTGTTTTCAAAGCACAAACTTTAAACAAACACTCCTATTACAAGTCTTCAACTCGCCCTAGAAATGCTATTTAAATCTCTGCATGATCTCACTGCATCCCCATCATAAACAAACACAGTCTTTGGCACAAACCCTAAAATTCCACTTTAACAGTCACGATGCAAAACACATCAAAAACTTAAACGGATAGAGACAGCTCTTTATCGCCTTTTCAGACACCCTGTGCAGGGGGCAGACACTGTGCAATTCAGTTAAACACTACATTCCACAAACACAGTGCACATTCAGAGTTGTAATGCAATATTTCTTATCTACAACCCCACAAGGCAACCACAAACCCCCCTAACCCTGGACAATACAAAACCGTCACTCAAAATTTTAGAACTAAACATTGGATTCAGATTGTAATCAATTTACAATCTGCCTCACATATGCCGAAACCCCAGAAAGATTGGTCATCTACCTACGGAGCATGGGGTTTTTAAGGACATCGATAGCCCGCAGATAGGATCAGTGCCGGTGCTTTAAGATGGGCCGTCAAAACAACCCGGCTTGTTTGTGGAAGTGCCGGAAGCGCTTTTCACAAACATCCCACCCATTTGTTTTGTTTGCCGTCTTTAAAAACATCGTGCCACCATCTCAGGTGTTTTATTTAAATAAGTGCAATTATACATAAATATAACATCCACTCACACACACAACATCTGTGCAGTGAAGGATTTGTGCACCGACATGTTTTCACACAAAGTGCGCTTCCCCGCTCATCTCTGCATTCCTGCTGTTTTTGCACACCCCATCTCAGGCCGGCCCATGTATATTGACACTTTCACAGCATGCAGCTCAGAAACAGCGCTGAAGTGTGTGTTGAGGGTAAGGAGGGTGGTCATGAATTTCACAGTTGCCGTCTCTGCTGTTAAAAGACACACGCAGCCTGAATACTTGGTGCAAGATTTAAACAGTCTCAGCTCTAGGCATTGCTTTGAAAAGTAACTACCAATTTCTGGGATTGCATTTTTGGACAAAGCCACGGTCTCTGTTTCAGTAAACAGAGAGAACCGACTGGTACCATGGAAATTTGCTCTAACTCACGCATGAGAACGGAATGGAGTTGGGAGTTTTTGTGAAAGATCACACAAGTGCCCAAGGGTTATTTTCAGACCCTGCTGAACTTCTGGAATGCCACGTTGTCATCTGTACTATATAAATGGTATTACCCAAATTGTTTGTTTACAATTGTTCGAATGAACAATTGACCGAATTTAAAGGGTCACAATTGACCTTTTCACAATTGACCGAATATATATATATATAACGGGGAACCGATTCGGGGTTCGTTTTGGTAAGTGATGTAGGGTTTTACCTATTTTCTGGGTTTTGGGGGGTTTGGCGTTGGGTGGGGGGCTGTGGGGGGTTTCCCCCCACATATATGGTACAATTCACCTTCACAATTCGGTCAATTGTGAAAAGGTCAATTGTCATTTGAGCAGTTGTAAAATGAATAATTTGTATACAACCATATAAAGACTTTATATCTAGTTCATATAACGTTAATATACATTTTATATCAAAATATCTATTTTTTTATATTAATATTTGTTTGCCAACTTTATATAACTTTCCATTTTTATATACAAAAATATGAATTTCTGTATGAATTTTTGTAGAACAAAAAAGATGAATTTTAAAAGACATTTTATATAACATGTTTATATAAAAATCTACATTTTTATATGAGTTTTTAAAATATTAAAACATTAATTTGTATAGACATTTTTATATTAATGTTTATATTCTTTTCTCTGTTCATTTTTATATTGATTTATATCAAATCTACATCAAAATCATAGCTGTAAATATGGATAGCCCCGCCAACGGGGCGGGACACTCGCTGACATCATAAATGCGTCACTCTGCATGACCCTAGATTCATAGTCCTCGTCTTCGGAGCTTGCTTCACTCGTGGGTGAGCGCCCGGGCTCCATGGCCGAGGACTACTCCAGAAATGTATATCCAACGATAGTTAATATACATTTTAATATAAAATTGATATCGACATTTCTATAAAATTGATATACAAAATATCAAGGGCTTATCAAAAATATTGGGGTGCTTATCAAATTCATATAAAATGAATATCAAACATTTTGGGGGGCTTATCAAATTATATCATTTTGATGTAAAGTGGATATAAAATGTATATCAGATATGAAACCTGTATCAAAAGGGGGCGGGACTAAGAACACAAAAGGGGCATGGCCACCTGTCAAAATTAAAGAGTGTTAAGTTGTATCGCACTCTACTACTGGTGTGAACATTGTTTTTAGTTCCCTGTAAGTGGCAATATGGTAGTTAATTTTTAATTTACATATACTGCTTTATCCAGTCCTAAATGTGCAGTGCGATGGATCCAGAAAAGGATCCCTCCTGAAGATGAATCAGCCGTTCTAAATTTAAAGTTGTTAGCATTGTTTTTAGATATTAGGACCAATTCCATATCCTGCCCCCTGTATTGCAAACCACACCCAAAGAGCCACTCTATATAATTGTAAATGAGGTAAAAAGGACAGCCTAATCCAGTAAACCTATGGTTTTAGGCATATTTCATATCCTATACACTTCAAATCAACAAACATCCATATGTAGAGGTCGATTCGGGGTTCGTTTTGGTAAGTGATGTAGGGTTTCACCTATTTTCTTTTCGTAGGTTTCGTCTTTTGAATAGATTTAAAAAACCATAACAACATACAATAACGGGCATGGTCCAATCGGCCGAAGCGAGAAACATCAGAGTACAGAGCGGTTCTAAAAATGTTTAAAATCCTGTATGAAATAATAATAAGACCCAACTACCCTCCCCTGCCCCAACTCCCTAAGCCCGCCCCCACACCACCCCACTGCATATCAACAACAGTCAGTGAAAAAAGAGAACTAACAAAAACGGAGGTAACATCAAATATAGACATAGTGGTCACTGAGGGATATAGGGGTACTGCTCACCCCTCAACAGCGTGACAGTCCAACAATGTATGGGCCAGGGCAAAGTATCCAGAGTCCCACTCCGGCTTTCGAGTGTCGGCAGTGACTGCAACAGTTTGAGTTGAGATTGCAGGTCGATGGCTGGGTCTTGAGGATCTTGTAATACGTAAGGAGAGACTCAGCTTATTGTCAAGACGCCCAGGTGAGAATACATAAGGGGGTGGGCAGGCATCGGGGGGGTGAAAAAGAGGGAATACTATATCAAAATTGATATTGGTAGTCCTCTCATTCAGATCACTAGCACACTCCAATCATACGACAGACACTTCCATACACGCCCCCTCTTGTCCCTTCCCACTGGGAGCACCCGCACTCGGAGCGTTTACACATAGGGGTCCGTGATTTCGGCCTGCGCAGATCCTGATAGGCGTCTGAAAGTGTTTGTTCCATTGAGCATAGTTTGGCCAGTTGGGAGCCCCAGGTCAGATTTGGAAGGAGCAGTGTCTGATTTCCAGTTAAGGATCAAGAGCTTGCGGTCCGAAAAAAAGCATGACATGTATAAGTTTGCAGACCATGATGTGTTCGTGCCATTCCTCCCACCCAGGGGTCATCACGAGCCCACAGCCATGCGCGCGTGCAATCTGTCTATGTACAGTGCACCAATATGCATCGTTCGCCGGGCAAGACCACAAGATGTGCCCCATGGTGCCCAACGCCCCACAGCACTGCCAGCATGTGGGTGTGCTTTTAAAACCCATCTTTTAGTGTTTGCTTGGTGTGTAATACAGTCTCTGTATCCTTTTGTATCAGATCTCCCTGTTCTTAACATTAAAAGAGACCACAGAGATAGCATTGAAAAAGTCATAAATGTCCCACGAATCAAGCGTGATCTCCAGGTCACTAGCCATTGCGCAGGCAATATGTGGTTGCGCCTGACATTATTGGGGGTGCACATGGTGTAAAATGTACGCAGGTGTGGGAATGTCATATTCTGCTCCATTTCAAGCTCGCCAGCTGTCGGCACAGCTTGCCTGGTCTGCTTCTTCGTGTGCTCACTGATCACTGCTCAAAAGGTCCTGTATCAGAGCCAGTCGGTTTCTGCTAAATGCAGCACCTGCCTGACCTCTGGGAAGTCTAGCGGGGTATCCCTGTCATATAAGTCCATCACCCTCACCTGCGGCCTCACTGTATCTTGGTTAGGGTGCAACTTCTGTTTTAGCCCAAATGACAGAAGCACCTGTATACTGATCCATGCTGGTGCAGCCCTGGTAGCTGAGCCCAATGGCGCCCTTTATCTGCCACTGTGCAAGTGTTGGCCTCACTATTGGGTGCAACTTGATCTCGATGGGCAGCTTAGCCGGTGGAATAATCAGGATGTCAGCTGGGGAATCCAGCGTCAGAAGATTCAGCTGCATGTTCTTGCAGTTAGTCAGGTTCTCGGAATTGAGCCACTGCTTGGCCCAGCACACTTGGGCCGCCTGATGGTAGATCCACCAAGCTGGTGCTGCCAAACTGTCAGGATTACCCCAAGGATTGTCCCAAAACAACGCCTGTCTCCTCTCAAGCAATCTAAAGTCGCTGGTGTGAAAGTTCTGCAATGCTCCACACCCGTTTTCAGCCGACTTCACCGCGGAACTCCAGTGGCCATGTTACCATGGCGACTACGGCGTCCTCTCCACAAGCAACGCTATAACGCGAGGTTGCGGCTACCCATTAAAACGCTTCCGGGTTGCTGCACTCGCTTCTTCTGATTGTTTGATCATAGCTCACGTTTGTCCTGTTTCTTGCTCTTGCCCCTAGTTCCCACCTTGCCCCATTCCCTTTGCCTGACTACCTCCATTTTTGACCACGGCCCAAAAGCTGACCTGCCTTGTCACCTGATTCTACTTTGTGCTCTTTTTCGCTCATTGACGACTTGGAAAGTTACCGGACCTGCTTTGCCTGCTGATTTTGCTACCTCCGTGCTCGCACTTTGCCGACTTTGGAACGTTATCTGACCTGCCTTGCATCCTGATTCAATCCAGTTATCTGCTCGCACTTTGCCGACTTCGGACTTCACTTACCTGCTTGTATCGTTGAACATCACTACGCTGCTCACCAGTCGCTGATCCCGGACTTCCCATCGTCTTCTGGGCCTTACCTCCGGAGCATTCATATCCGCATTACCTGGAGTGAGCCTGCATTACCCAGTGCCTTGCGCCCGGACTAGAGACTATCATACTTGCCGCTTTAGGTCGTTAGGCGTCCTCGTTTCGATGGGATAGAATTGGACTAGAGACTGCCAGGTGATCCGTTCAGGCGTCCTTGTGCCATCAGGTATAGGGTAGATTGGGTGGTGCAGAGCTCCTCGGTAACAACAACTTTGGATATTGTTGTTCCATCTGAATCGTGTCCTCAGTATCCAGACTCCGGGTTTCCTCGTTGGCTGCTGCAGTGATCTCATCTTTTGGCTAATTGATTCATTTGTAGTTTTTCCTTGGGAATACAAAGGGATACATTGGCAGGAAGAACTCTACGGCTATACGTCGAGTGTTCTCCAGTTCAGGCTTGGAGAAACCTGACACAAACCACCATTCGATTTGGAGGCTTGAAGGACCTCTAATTTCAGCCGTGACCTCTTACCCCACCAGATGAACCTAGTCAGGGACGAGTCCAACTCCTTAAACATTTGTCGTGTAGGGCCAATTGGCAACATCATGGCCAAGCAAATCAACTTTGGCCGCAAATTCATTTTAAAGGCTTTTATCCTGCCCGTAGAAAAAAGGGCTAGCACATGCCACCTAACCAGATCTAGTTTAATTTTATGCAGGACCCAAGGATAGTTTAGATCTAAGATGTTTCTCAGCACTGGACTGATATTTACACCAAGATGTTTAATACAATCCAGATGAAGCCAGAAGGGGGCAACCCCACCAATTGATCTTATATCCCGCCAGAGGGCCAAAGGGACAAAAGCAACTCTTGAAGCCGAGGTAGCAAAGTCTTGTAGTTGCTGACATGAACCAGAAGGTCGTCAGCATAGAGTGATACCCAGTGTTCCTCCTTCCCCCTGCGTAAGCCTGACTATTCAGGGTCGGTGCGCAAGTTTGCTGCTAAGGGCTCTATAGTGAGGGCGTAGAGGAGCGGGGGAGGGATAATCCCTTCTGCATGCCTGTATATAGGGGAAAAGGAGCCGAGGTGACCCCATTTGGAGTCACTGAGGCCGACAGGCATGAATGCAAGAGTTTGACCAGTTTTGTAAACCTGAGCGGGAAACCATAAGCCTCAAGCACTTGAAACATAAAGTCCCATTGAACCTTGTCAAATGCCTTCTCAGTGTCGAGTGTCAGGATTAAGTCTACCGGGTCTGCACTACCAGCGATAAACTGGGGTGAGCAACATATATTATCAGCAGAATGTCGACCCTGGATGAAGCCGGTTTGATCTCTATGGATCAGTGTCGGTAGGATCCCGTCGATCATCTCACCAGACACTTAGCCAGAATTCTAGCATCTGCATTATTTAGGGAGATGGGACGGTAAGACCCACAATCGCCGGGGTCACGTCCCTTCTTGTTGAATACCACAATGTTGGCTGCCAGCATTGTTCCTGGTAAGTGGTCCCTAGTGCAGGCCTATAGTACACAGATTTGAGTATGGGGGCTATACGATCAGTCAGTGCCTTTTAAAGGTATATGGGCAATCCGTCTGGTCAGGCAGCCTTGCCTGACAAGAGAGACCCAATGGCCTGGGTCACCTCGTCTGCAGTAATTGTGGTGATAAGACCATCCACCTGGGCTACGCTGAGTGTGGGTAGTTGTATGGCCGCGAGAAACTTGCGAATCTGGTGGATCTCCAATGGTTCTGGCTTTGCGTATAAAGTGCCATAATATTCTGCAAACCGTCTATTTATATTTTCATCCCCCAAAAGAGGGTTACCATCCTGATCCCTAATAGAGACTATGATTTGTGCTGCATGCCTAGTACACAGGGTGTGCACCATTAGGTGCAGTGGTCTGTCTGCCTCTCAAAAAAAAAATTGGGACCATCCCATGAAGGAATACTGAGTGCGAGAGGAGGACACCTGCTTCAGCACTGTGTGGAGTCGGGTGAGTCGTGCGAGTTGCTGTGAGAAATGATTAAGTTTCTGATGTTTCTCGTCAAGCAGAATGGCAGCCCTCAAATGTGTCTCATTCTGTCCCCATAATTTTAGTTTATGGGACCACCTTGAGATGCATTGCTGACGGAGGAATGCCTTAAAGGCATCCCAGCAGTCGAGTGCGGAGTAGCCAGATTGGTCTGCCAGAACATATCAACATCACCCTCCAGATTCTCAAGAAAGTCAGGGTACCCTAGGCCTCTTAGATTGAGATGCAATGATGATCTTCTGCGTGGGGCATTGGGCAGACTGACGCGCAAGAGCACCGGCGCATGGTCGGATAGGGTTGTAACCAATATATTGCAACTCTGAATCAATGAAGAAGCATTGCTAGGGATAAGCCAATAATCGAGTCTGGAATAGCTACATGCCGATACAAGTAGAAGGTATTATCCTGTTGTTGGCTGTGAGGAACCCGCCAGGTGTCGATGAGCTTAAGATCATCCAAGAGGAATCGGAGAGCAGTCAACTTGCACGTTGCAGTGCCTTGGGCCAGATCTGCCCCCTGCCGGTCCCATAAAGGGTCCAGTGCTACAATCAGGTCCCCTTGACTAACGTGAGGGACTCCATGAAACACATACACTCTGGAAAGGTGCATGTAAAGAAAGACGCCACATCAGTAGTGGGTGCATATATGTTGAGGAAGGTGGTAGGTTGTTGTTGTATTCAATGCTGAGCTAAGATATACCTCCCATTTCTGTCTGCCAGCGTATTGACAATCTGAAAGGGCACTCTCTTATGAACTAATATTGGTACCCCCCTTTTACCCTGGCATGGAGAATGCACCACAGTTCCCAACCACTATGACCCATTTTATCCGATTCAATGGCGTTCAAATGGGTCTTTTGCAGAAAGATGATATCTCCCTGCATATCACACATATAATTTAGCAGCCCCTTCTCTTAATAGGGTGCCCCAGACCTTCGACATTTAAAGTTATCACTGTGAGAGAAGTCATTTTATCACTATGGGGGGAAAGGTTAGCCAGAGTATAGGTGTATTCAGAGCCCTGTATCGTATATAGATCCCTCAGCAAGCTGACCAGTACATGCAGTGAGTAATCCCCAAACATGCAAACACTGATCCCCAAACATTCAATACAGTGGAAGTAAGCCCACACATGGAAACGGCGGTGGCAGACTCTCCCCGCTTACGACACATACCAGCGCTCCTGTCCATGGGGCACTGGCAGCTTTACCATAGCGCAACATAAAACCAAACAGAACCAAACCAAACCAGAAAGGGTTTGGACGTGCCCAGGGTGGCAGGCAGTGTTTTGCGGTAGAATCTGCCCAACATCGGCAGGTGGGTCTATTGGTAGCCGCGAGAAGGCTGCCGCCCCGCTGGTGCGAGGGCTCACCCAATATGTCACTGATGAGCATCCATGGACCCCCAGTGCGCCTCTACTCAGAGAAACAGGTGAGAATGTCCCCCTTCATCAACACTTCGAGAGCAGGAGAGGAAGAGAACATGAGTCCTCTTGGGCAGCAGCTTATCAGATTCTGCAATCATCATCTTGCTGTTGGCCCCTCGTGATCACGCACCGGGCCCTTAGGTCATCTGCCAGCTCCTCTCCACTTGCCCCTCGGCCGCTCTTGGTGTTGCCGTTGCCACTGAGGTGGTGTACGATCCACTCGTGCCTCTTCTCCATTGGTGGTGGGAAAGTCAGTGGTTACAAAATCCTGTTGGCACAGTAACTGCCAGGCTTCCCCCAGGTCCTCAAAGGAGTGCCATTGCTTATCTAGAAGGCTGGAAATTTCATGTAATATCTGTGGTCGGCGACTTAATGCTTCAAATAAGGGGTTGAACCCTTTTCTGCGTCTGGATGCCTCGTGGAGTAGTCGTTAAATAGCCATACTTCTGAGCCCTCGACGCGCACTGTCCCTGCAGCCCCGATACATTTTTAATATGGCAAGCTTATGTTGGAAATTGAGCAGGCGCATTGTAATAACGTGAGGCTGCTCAGCAGCCGCGGGCCTGAGGATGGGAGACCTGTGTCCCTTTCAATTATATATAACCTCGGATCCTCAATATGGAGCTTCTCTTGGAGAAAGGAGTAGATGAAGTATTCCAGGTCTGGTCCCTCTGCATTTTCTGGAAGGCCGACCAGGCATTGATTGTTCCGAGAGGACCTGTTTTCCTGGTCTTCCAATTTAGCACCCAGGCGTTGCACCTCTTTGAGGAGGCCATCGATGTCAGTGGCAGCCACATTATAATTATCCTTGAGCGAGCTGATGCATTGTTCATGCTCTGTGGTGTGGTCTACTTATGCATTCTGCCGGGTGTGGACGTCTTGCAGGGCACATTTAATATCCTGGACCGTATTGTTTGTCTCCTGAGTATGCTGCCCAATGACTTTCATCTCCGCCAGGATGACTTGTAGCTGCGTCTGGATCTCCATCCGGGACGAGCAGTGGAGTGGTGTGCCAGCCGCTACTGAATCTGCTATGTCATCAGCGGTTAAGACCGGAGTGGGCCGTGACATGCCAGACAAGCGCAGAGTAAAGGCGTGCCACCACGGGAAGTGAGGTTAGGTAGCGGTCCACGCATCCCCCCAAGGGGCCAATGGCAAGTCCGGAGCCAAAAGGAGAGAGCGGGCTCCAACCCAGAAGAGCCCTTCACCAGGGTAGCCTAGTGATCGGAGCGTGGGGCGTGAATGTTGTGAAGTCTGATGGAGAGTTCGACCTCCCTCATTCGGGTAATCACAACAGCAATAGGAATGGAGAGCTGCGTGGACGTCCCTCTGTTAAGTCTTGTATCGACTTTGCGACACCTTCTATTAGCACTGCAGTAAGGGCGGATCTGCATCCCTCGCCGTGATCAGAGTGTGCAATAAACAGGTCGCTGGGGAGCTCCTGTCTCTTGTCGCCAACAACAGGTACCCCAAATTATCAAGTGTGAAGCAGGTCCATATATGTACTTCTAAACAACATTCAACCAGAGCGGGGCAACAGCGCCAAAAGCTGATCTTTTGGCATCACTGCAGGCTCCACATGTGCAGGCAGAAAGTAGGCACCAAACCCAATGGAATGTAGGGGGACGGGTGTGAGGGGGAACACCCCCAGAGATCCAGGATGTAGGCCATGGCGTTAGCGTGTATTGCACTGAGTGTCCCAGCATGGGCTCCGGGTCCGCCAGCTCGGAGCATCAACATATGGTAGTCCCTCTCACCCACCGGTACTGCAGCTTGTGTATATGCCGCTGGCAGCAGGCCAGGGTGCCAATAGATGTAGTGTTACAGGAACTTCACTTACACGGCAGAGGGAATCCAGGCTACATGGCAATGGTTAGAGTCCAGGGAGCGACATTTAGTGGACTCCATTATATGTGCATAGTACCGCCGTCTCCACAAGCAGGGGCAAATTGCTTGAGCGCACCTCCTCAGTCCGACAGAGGCCCGCCGACCCCACCGCTCCAGCCCTCGCCAACCACAGCCATTTGGCTCCTCCCCTCTCCAGAAGCCCACGATCAGGCCACAGGCTGATGCTCATTAGGGCAGCGGTATAAAGCTCGATCCGACGCCTCCCCGCAGCAGATGGGGCACGGCTCACCAACAAACGTTGCCACACAGTCCAGGTGCAAGACCCACATAGAGCTGTCACCATCAGCGAGGCCCGCACAGCACGTGCCTTGGCAGCCCCAGTGCCGGAGAGCACGTAGTGGACACAGGCCGCCTGGGTTTCTCACCCGCGATCACAGCGAGTCCTGTGGCTGTCGGGTGTTCATGGGCACATTGCGGTCCTCCAATCACATATTCCTGCAATCCAGCGTTATTGTGTAGATTTCGGCAGGTTAGTCCGGGTATTGCAGCATAAAGAAGCTTGCCTGCATCAGAGCTCTGTCACCCTCTGGCCATCATGCTCGGTCTCTCGAGTGAGCCCTTTAAAAAATTTGATTTTAAACTCTCTCTAGAGATGTAACGTTCAGGTGACCTACAAGGTGGCTAACGAACATTGGCCCTCATTCCGAGTATGGATGTAAGTAACGGCCCTTACCGGCATGGCGTAAATAGCGTGTCCGGGCAGTCATAAGTCTGCTAATAGAGGACTATTACAACTTTGCGGGCACAAGCTTTACGCCATGCCGGTAAGGTCATTACCGCCATGCCGTTAAAAGCACCTTAAATGCCCTTAGCGGCATCAAGCATAGCGCAGATAGCACTACCGACAAGGTCCAATGCGGCATTAGCAGTGACTGTTATCAGCGATGACCGCTAATAACGGTCACCGCTAATAACGGTCACTGCTAATAAACGGAACCGGAAGTAGCGTCATCGCACAGGAACGGGAAGGAGCACGGCGGCCATCTTTAAAAACACAATCCATTGCCATTCTCACCACACAAGACCCGTTGGACTCTGCTGTTGTCGTGAAAACATCCTCCTATTACACCAATATGCCCAAGGCCCTGAAGAAGTGAGCTGCCTGCCAGCGGAAAGAAAGTTTTAATGAGGATGAACTGCAGATGCTTGTTAACACAGTGCAGGAGCATGCTGGCATAGTTTTCTCCATTAACATGAAGAGGGAGGCAATACTGAAGAAAAAGGAGATCTGGGCACTTGTTGCTCAGAAGGTCAGTGCTGTTGGGAACACCCCACGCACCATCAAAGACTGCCGCAAGCGCTGGGACGACCTGCGACTTAGAGTTCGAAATATTCTCTCAATGAACCGGAGCCAAGCAATGGGAACAGGAGGAGGTCCCAGCTCACCAATCAAGCTCACCCCATGGGAGGATATCTGCGCCAGCATGATAGGAATGGAGGGGATAGAAGGTAGTGGCGAGATGGAGTGTGGCGCCACAACATCGGGCGATGGAGGTGAGTGTCCTAAGAAAACATTGTAATGCCATGTCTGATGAAAGTCAACCAATATGTCAGTCCAAAGAGTCAAGCCATGGTCCAACACACACACACTCCCAGCAAAGTAAGGGGACGCATCACAGACACATGCAGATGCCTGCTGCAAGGCAATGTCGTACCTGACACATACCACACAAAGATGTAAATGCCATGAGTCACACAGCGTGCAGGCCCAAAATACTATGCATGTCAGATAGCATTGCTCTTGGCCAACATTTTTTATTTTTTATTTTTTTGAGTGACGCTGAGGTATGCCTGCATAACCCACCCATGTATCAAACAACGCGCTCATTCAAACACAAATGCCTATTACCCCCAATTGTGTGGATGATTAATTGTCCAAATGTATCTAAGATGCCTATCAAAACATCACTCATGCTGTCCCTCTCTTCGACCCCCACAGGCTCTGACCATGACAGCGATGGGCAGGACGCAACCCCTGCACAGACCACACCCCGGAAGAGGTCCCGGGATGACGCCAACCACCCTTCGACTTCGAGGGGACAACCCAGGGGCCGCTGTGCACCAACAAGCAAGACACCCCAGGTTGCCATTACACTGGTGCCGCCAAGGCCCGTAGAGGGCGAAGCACAACCACCACCACCCATTGGCCATCCTGAGGAATCAGGCGAGGCACCACATTCAGAGGAGTCCAGTTTGGCTGGGGAGGTGGCAGCCACAGCACCCCTGGCTGTGGAGGACGCACAGGATGACATATGGGTGCCCATTGAGGATGATGTATCGGAAGTGGTCCGTATATCAAGTCCACCGGCATCCCCCCAAATATCGTCCCTCGATAAAGAGCATGCCACCACCCTGGAGCAGTCTGGTCAGGAGCAGATGGAAGGGCACTTCAGTCCCATTTTAACGAGTAGGGAGGTTGAGCAGGCTGAGCAGGACAGCCAGGGACCAACAACCTCCATAGGTGCACCCGCAGGGCCGCAGCGGTCAGAACAGCTTACTGCCCTTGTGTGGCAGTTTGTCAAGGACAAAAGACTGGCCAGACAGGAGTGGCGTGAGAACTTCGCCTCTCTAGGCAGGTCCATCACGGACAACACTGCCTCCATGGCCAAATCCTTTGCAGACACCAGCCGCCTCTGCGAGGAGGTCTCGGCCCTCCGCCAGGTCTTAGGCCACATAGCGGATGCCATGGAGGCAGGGCATGCCGCTACCCAATCCCAGCATGCGGCCACACCGTCATCATCCAGTTTGACCCAGACGAGCCCGCTCCGCAGGCCAGCATTTACCCTGTGCCACCAAGACATGCCGCCACCTGGACCAGGGAGTGCCAATTGATAGTCAGGGCAGCCTCATGTAGGCATTGGACATCTAATGGGACATGTGTGGGGGAGTTGTGGGGGGAGGAGGCGGGGGGTGAGGTTGTATGGGAGAGTTGTGGGGAGAGAGGAGGGTGAGGGTGTGTGTGGGCGTTGTGGGGGAGGGGAGGCAGGTAAGGGTGGTGGAGGGTTTTTGCACTTTCGTTAACATTGTTATATTAAATACACCTGTTGTGTGAAAAGCAAGACCTGAGTGGACATTCATCATTGCGCATGTGTCATTTATTCATATACAGTGCATAGTGTGCATGTACGCCCGCACCCAGTGCCCTCTGTCCAACTATCATGTCACCCTCTGCTGCCATGTGTGTCAGAAATATTGTGCAATCAGTGACTGGCGCACAGCACGTTCCTCCTGTGCATCGGCACCGCGATGATGTCCGGCCACATCTTCTTCATCCCATTCATCATCACCAGGTGGTAGCAGTTCAATGTCAGGGGGCAGGGGCACGTTCCGGCGGATACACATATTGTGCAGCATGACACATGCCATGATGATCTTGGCCACCTTCTCATGCCTGTAGAGGAGTGCCCCACCCGAATGGCTGAAGCAGCGAAATCGTGCCTTCAACAGGCCAAAGGTCTGCTCGATGACCACACGAGTACGGGTATGGAAACGATTGTAGTCCTCCTTGTGCCTGTTCTGTGGATTTCGGACAGGAGTGAGGAGCCACAGCTTCAAGGGATAGCCACTATCACCTGCATGAGAGGCAATATAAGGTAAATATTAGTTGATTCATGATGGACAGCTGTACTAGTCACACATGCCTCAGATTATCGTTGCCCACATGCACATGTCCCTGGATGTATTTACGCCATTTTCAGTCCCTCAATGTGTCCTGTGCCATGGACTAATGGTGTGGGTTGCATCTTCAAGATGATACATAGTGTGCACTGACGTCTTGTTGCACATGCATCGTGTACGCATACAGCTGTGTTAGTGTCAAATTAGTGAGGTGTTGTGTTCTGTGAGATTTACTTCGAGGGAGCATTGGCAGTAGTCTGTGCAATATTGGGCAATCAGCGCTGATCATTCCCATGGTGACATGCAGCACTCCTGTGGGTGTGGCGGCCCTGTGACAGACAGTGGATTCCCTAGTTGGTTCAGTTTGATGCACTCACAGGGATGTTTGTCCTGTGTGGTGATATGCTGGAGACAGCAACATAGTGCATATGCACTGCAAGGTGCTGGATGGCGTTACAGAGGGTGACGGCCGCTGATGAGTGGTGCACGTGTTGTGGGATGTGGGGTGGTTTCCTGTTAGTCATGTAGTGATAGGTGTCGACCTTACTTCATTCATATGGAATTTGGGTGTCATGTACCGTTTGTGATGCTTTGGGGCACAGTGTTCGGTGATGTGCACATCGTGCAGTCACATCAACATTGACCGCATGGTGGTGTGTCCATCTCTCCCCCCATTTCAATGCCATGTAGCAGTCCTGCAACTTACCAAGCAGCCAGGCACGTCGTCCAGCATGTTGCTCCATGAAGCGTGGTAGCGTGGAGTTCCACAGGACCATAGAATCATGAGTTGATCCGGGATGTCGGACACAACAATGTGTGATGATCTTGCTGGCGTTGCATACCATCTGCATACCGGCTGTTGTTGTTGCATACCATCTGCACATTTATTGAGTGGTATTGCTTGCGGTTGCGGTATACCACCTCCATGGCATGCAGGACCACCAACTCCACGTGGGTGCAGTCGAGGGCACCTACATAATTTGGCATGCCTGCCAGTGCATGGAAGTCAACTTTTGTACCAAATATCTCCTGGGGAGTCTGTGGTAGGGATATGTAGTCCCTTGTGTGCTTGAGGAGGGCATCCAGCACTTGGTTCAGAATCTGAGAAAATAAGGTCTGTGATATGCCATGCATGTGCCCCACTGTGTGCTGGTAGGTGCCTGTGGCAAGGAAGTGGAGCACACACACTACCTTCAGTAGAGGGGGGATGGCGGTGCGTATTTCAATGAGGCTCACAATGTCGTCATGTATCAGATCCACAATGGTGGTGATGGTGACCCGGTCCAGACGGTACAGGGTGTGGATCTGCTCAGGGGTTAGGTTGAAAGGACTGGCTCTGATGCGAGGGATTGGGGGCTGCCGGCGTGGTAACGGTGGCTGCACTGGTGGGGCATGCTGGGCCTGTCTCACCCTCCTTCTCCTCCTGCATCTCCTCTGTGGTGCCGGCTGTTGTTGTTGTTGATGTTGTGGCAATGCAAGCATGTCCTCCAGCTCCAGTAAAGCTACTACTATTGGAATCATCTTGGTGTGGGAGGGGGTGTGGTG
This sequence comes from Ambystoma mexicanum, assembly GCF_040938575.1. Lineage (NCBI taxonomy): Eukaryota > Metazoa > Chordata > Amphibia > Caudata > Ambystomatidae > Ambystoma > Ambystoma mexicanum. The sequence continues at coordinate 1,454,671,284 of NC_090923.1, read as the reverse complement.
TGTGGGTGTGCTCCTTTTGTACTGGGCCAAACTCCATTGCCTCCACCTGTGCTGATTGTGTGCACCCGTGGCAGTTGGGAACACTGCTCAAGGCATTTTACGGTTGGTCTGCGATGCCAGTATTTACGGCATGCCGGTAACCACTTTTTCCGCCTTCATGATGCCGTTATTTGCATGTCCGCTTCACTTGTGATCTACTCCAGTTTACGGCATGCCTCTATTGCCGGCATGATGGCCCGCGTGCCCGTGCCGCTATTAACGGCACCGTACTTTACGATGCCTCTAATAGCGGTCAGGCTGGTCAGAATAGCCCATAGCGGTAATCGATGCCGGTAATACTTTACCCGCATCATTGTTCCCTTAGTACCAACCTCAGAATGACCCCCCCTGTGCGCTTAAAACCTCAATGGTTGAAATAACGGCTCTGCCGCCAAAGCGGTTCGACAGATAGTGTTACCCAGCTCATCGTTCCATAGTGATTTTGGCTGTAAACTTACAAAGAATGCACAAAACCAACGTCTTTTCCCTTTCTTTTACTTTTTTCCAAGTTTTTCATGAAAATAGCATTCAACGATATAATTAAATCACACCAAAATCATAGAGCCATATCCTCTTATCTTTTCTCATCAGGTGGGCCTTCTGGTCTGAGCTCGGCACATTTTTAAGATGTAGGTAATACTTTTCCTGTTCAACACTAGTGCCTATTAGTATTGGTGATGACATTTTATTTTACAAGCAATATCTCTTCCTTTACGGCTATTTAATTTCAAATTCTGCCAACCAATGACTTGCCCTTTTGTCTGTGATAGAAATCCTATTTGAACATTACACACCGGTGGGAAACATTGCAGGGTCAAGCCATGCTGTTACCCTTTTTGAAATAAAATAAACACCATTTTTTATGTGATACACAAAAACATTCTCCTACTGAAATGCATTTTGAATTGAAGTTGTGTGTCAAAGTAGCATTTTCACATCAAATTGCCTAACTTTTCAAAACTGATGTCTAGTAGTGCATAGGTATTTTATAAATTACGCCGATGTGTTTATTTTGGCATTTTATCTAGTGCTAAAATGGCACCACCTGGACACAACTCTACACTTCTATGTGTATCATCCAATTTTGATTCAACAGGGATGCAGCCACCTGAATCCACCCCCACAGTACCACCACAGACATGTTCATATCAGCTGTACCAGCAGAACAGTGAAGAGGCTGCAGCTACAATATTATTACCACATAATCTGCAGTGGAACTTTCGCTTAAAAATCTATATATTTATGTGCATGAATTACAAGGTGCAAAGGTGCCTGCCTTACAAAAGGATACCTACAGTTATACATATATTTGTACTCGGAAAAATATCCCTTCTTTTTTACGCCAAACACATTCAAGTTACTTCCAAGTTCAAAAGATAGGGAGTACAATCTTTCCACTTGAAACTCTTATCTGGAGCTCTGCATGCGACAGCAACCTTCAGCATGCTTCACCTTAAGGTGTTCTCCCTCTGAAAGACAGGTTCATTGCTACTCTCTCCATAGCCCAATAATCTCATTGGTTGGGGCACCGGGTGACAATCAACACCCCGGGAGTATGATGCAGACGCTCAGGGGCGGCATCCTATCATACCCAGGGGTGGACTGGCCTTTAGGGAACTCTGGAGATTTCCCGGTGGGCCTCTGCACCCTGGGCCTCTTTTCTGTGGTATTTCCAAATTTTCTCATAGGAAAAGCATTGGGCTTGCTGAGAATGTGTCATATAGGGCCACTTTGAACTTCATTTCCAGGGCCTCTTTCAGTCCCCAGTAATTATTTCCCGGTCCTCTTTTAGTTCCCAGTCCAGCCCTGATCATAGCCTGTGTTACTCTCGAATGGCGTCCATGACTAGCTTGTAGGACTCACCCCATCCCCCGTTAGGACTGATAAATTGAGAGGACGGTAGGGAGAGGTAAAATAAGCGAGGCAGCCAGAGAGAATTAAATGAAGAAAGATATCACCGACCAAATAAAGAGCTGATCAAATCAAGTCTTCTCCAATTATGATCCTGTTTGCGACGGATCCATTTGTATCGCTGCTTCAGGCTACGCAGGTTTATTTCAGGCAGCAATTATATATCTACCAGCCGAGGTGGAGGAAAACACAAAGCACAGCAATATCCGAAAATTAATCTCGACTTTCTGCATTGATGAGCTTTGCAGACAGCTGTAGTGTAGCGCGTTTGACGTCAGATATCAGGCCTCCCTTCTTCTGTCAGAATGGACAGCAGAACTTCCGCCAAAGCAGAGAGAAAGAAGACATCTAATAAAGCAGCAATGACTGCCATTACCTTGAATTATACAAGCACCAATCGCAAAAAGAAGCTTAATACAACGCTAACCCTCCAGTTTCCCACCTATTTCCCGCCTATTGTGGAGCTCCGCATAGGGCCTTGGGGCCTGATTTGGGCATTGCCCTTGGAATAGCAGACGGCTTCTGTGCCTTTTCAGCTACATGCTCCATGGTTTATGGGGCTAACGATTCCCTTGCATCGTGGGCCTGTCTCTTAGAGGAACTAAGCACTGGCATTCATCGGCTTGCAGTGTGGTCACAGGCTCTGGGGTTCCCCTTTCCTCTAAGCCCTCCCACTTTTGGACATGTCAAGGTGAGGAGTCCTTGGTTTCTGGTGGCCCACAACTCCAGATGTCCAACAACTATCAACTGTCCCTTAAGTAACTGCAGCTCTTCTTGTACTTCCTCTTTCTTTGCTGCTCACAGCAAGAGATAAGTACATTATGCCGTATTTTCTCATACATATCCTAGATTATTCTGTTTGACAGTAAGCACGCAGTGCGATCAGTACAATAAATATATAGGTACCTCGTTGTCTGCTTACCTCAGTGTGTGCACATTCGGGCCTCAGAGCAAAATATTGATCCGCTCTTACATCAGCTCCCATTACCCCGGGTGGCGCACATTGTGTTCTGACCACATCCGTGCTTCAGCATGGCCAACACGAGGTTTCCCCCCCTGCACCAACGCGGATTAGCATCTCTGTGCAGGGGAAGCTCGGGAGCCTTGTGCAGCCCTGGCTCTTTTGACCAGGCCGCAACCTTGCTCCCAGCAGGGGGAGCCCCGTGCACGTCGAGGGTCCTTTCCCTTCCGCTCCGTCACTCGTGACGTGTTTCCTTTGGACTTCAAATGACATTAACGTTCACCGAGCATCGGAGGTGCCCGCAATTTGTTTTGCTTTGGTTTACAAAAAAATAGGAAATAAAGCAGAAGGGAACAAGGCGTTCCACATGACTCTGGGGCATCCATATATATGAAGACAATATATATATATATATATATATATATATATATATATATATATATATATATATATATATATATATATATATATAATTATGAGACAGCTCTGCTCCTGGTCTGAGAAGGCATACAAACATTGAAAAAAAGAAAATAAAGAGGAAAGGAAGCAGAAATCAAACCCCATTTGCCAACATGACAGAGAGTAACCGTCAGGCTGACCAGGAATGGTCAGAGGAAGACGAGGTGTGCCCAGAGCAGGATTTGTCCCTCGCAGCCAGTTTCAAGAGAGTCCTGGGGTCCTCAGTCGAGACCACAGATGAAAAGGCGGTAGCGGAAATGCTTGTGCCCATACAGCTATGCCTCAATGAAGTGGAAGTCCACCTAAGGAGTGTCCCCAGCACCTCCAAAGACGACGCCCAAAGGAGGAAAAGTGCCTTGAGAGGTGGGAAGTACACTGGCTCGTAACAGGAAGGAAACCTCTCTGATGCCCCCTCCCCTCCGAGCCTTACAGTACCTGCTACAGGAGCTATTTCTGATGCCTTCTCAAGGCTTAAAAAAGGCATTCTTGAAAGGAAGGAGACCCCTTAAACCCTCTGACCCGGAGGAGGATAGAACACTGATAGACCGTCCAGCACAGAGGCGCAACAGCAGGGCACAGAAGTCGATTATTTGCCTCAAACAACCGAGGACCAAGAGGATGACTCGCAGCCCAGCACATTGGGGAATGTGGCCCGCCCCATTCTCAGTAAGAAACAGCCTCCAAACGAACAGAGCGATTCGGATATGTTTGTCCCAGAGAATTTAATCTATCCCAGATTCTCAGACTGGGCTCCGTCACCCAGAGTGGCAGACTACATCAAATCCAGGCTATGCCTCCCTCTGGACAGAGAAGTCTGGGCAAAGTTCAGGGTAGAATTCCTCCAGCCAAATATTGAATTGAAGGTGGCGCTCACCCCGGAGCTGGATGGAAAAATGATTACTTTCCTCTGCAAAAATTGCAAGACCCTAGAAAAGGGATAGGCAGAGCTTGGCAGTCCTTTTAGGACAAAGTTCTCAACATTACTGGTCCCCTTGCAAAAAGTACTCGACCTCTCCGAAGAGGCCATGGAGACGTGGGGAAGGCGATAGACCCCCCTTACCCTGTCGGGATGGACCCAATGGGCTCTTTGCCTTCTCTGCAATGCAAACTGTGCCATTTCCGCTGAAAGAAGTAAAGGCATTCTGATGTAAATTGATCCGAAGCTGGGAGAGCTCTCTACCACAGAATCAGGATACACCGCCAGGGACTCCTATTCAGCGATCCTTTTGTGGCCACGTTTGTTGGCACATTTACCACTTTAGACATGGCCCAGGCCTAATTAAGGGGGTTTTCTCAGCCAAGGTTTTTGCTTGGGCCGAAAGAGGCAGGGACCACTCCAATGGCCGTTATTCACTGGACAGAAGGTCCCAGCAGATGCTAGACCATCACTCCTACTGGCAGGACAGGTCCGACAGCTTTTTGTCCTCAAGATGAAGATCTTGGGGTCACAGCTGGAGAAGAGCAGCGAGACAGCCACCGCAGCAAATCACAGTTGGGTCTCAGCTGCGAAGCTCCGGCACCGCATGTGCCTATAGGGGGCAGGAGAGCATGATTCGCACAATCATCTGACTCCTTATCAGGAGATGCTTGGGCCAGGGACACGGCAAGGGGTTGCCACATTGATTTCTTCTCACAACCCACTCAGTTACGCTGTCCCCCCACCCGCCATAGCGATGTCAAATGGAGACAGGCAGATGGCGGTCAAATGGCGCTATCTGCATATGTAGGGAGCAGGGCGGATTCTTCAGCCCTATCTTCCTAGTGAGAAGGAAGGACAAGATCCACCCAGTGATAAATCTCAAAGCACTAAACGACTTTGTTCTCTATCGTTACTTCAAGATGGAGGGAATTTACATGCTCAGGGACATCTACAGGCCCAGCTACTGGCTGGTCCGATCCGCCCTCAAGGACGCTTACCTAGCAGTACCAATTTGTCCGCAGCACGTAAAGTACTTGAGGTTCACCTAGAAGAGTCTAGACCGGGAATGCACAAGCCTGCCCTTCGTACTCTTGTCCGCACCCTGGGCTTTCACCAAGCTCATGTGTCCGGTGGTCGCACACCTAAGGGAAAAGGGCATATGTTTCATCGTATATCTGGACACTTTATTATCATGTCCCAGAGTGAAGCCCAAGCAGACACCAGGCCCAAACAGCCATAGACCTCTTCCATGGCATAGGATTTCTCACCAATTGGGAAAAGTCAGCCTTAGTCGCATCCAGACGGCTGAAGCCCCTGGACTTCGTCGTGGACACCCAGGACTGTCAGCTCAGGCTCCTGTCCTGCAAAGTGCACACCACGCATTGGGAAATATGCAGGCTCTTGCAGAAAGAGATCATCTCTCTGAGATAGTTGGCGAGAGGGATTGGCCTGTTATCCTCTTCAATTCAGGCCATATTCCTGAGCCCACTACACTATCGCAAGCTTCAGAGACTGAAGGGCCAGCATCTGTGGCGCAATCTCTCCAGCTCACAGCGCCTAGCCCTGCCTCTCAAAGTGAGGACTGAGCTGCACTGGTGGTTGACACATATACAGGCTTCGGATGAGAACCCGTCCTTGTGATCGAGTCACACGCAAGCCGCACAGTGATCCCCTCAGGTAGTGTAGATGCATATCAACTGCCTGGAGCTTCTCGCGGGTTCCTTCACAGTTCGTTCTTTTGCCAGAGACAACGTCAACTGCTGTATACTACTCAGGATGGACAACGTATCTGCAGTAAGATACATCAATCATCTGGGTGGCACCATGTCGAGGCCTCAGAGAGAATTAGCCAAGAATTTTTGGCATTTCTGTTTGCAACATCAGATATCAGTAACAGCGGAGTACCTCCCAGTGCTGCGGAATGCGGTGGCAGATTGGCATGTATGCCACCTGTCCGAGTACAGTGATTGGAAACTGCGCATAGAGGTTTTCCTTCACTTACAGCGAAGCTTGGGCCCACTGACCAAGGACTGCTTTGCCTCTCAGCTCAATGCCCAGCTGGCAGTATTATTCAGCTGGAAGTCGGATCCAGCAGCGGCAGCTGCAGACACTTTCCTGCAAGGGTGGGGTGGAGGGACAGCTTACGCTTTTTCCTCCCTGGCGATGATAGCGAGGACCCTGGCAAAGGGTCGTCCGGAGCAGGCGGAGCTTGTACTCGTAGCCCCAGTTTGGAGCTCTCCGACCTGGTATCCATTTCTTCTGGAACTTTCATTGGATTTTCCAATCCGACTACCCCAGACTCGGAATCTACTGCCGGGTCCGAACGGGGAGCACCATCCCCTCCTCCAGTGCTTGTTCCTGACCATGGTGGCCTGGAGGATTTCAGGGCGAGATGGAGAGTCCCTGGCATTTCGTGCAAGGCTTTCAGCCTCATCGAGGAGAGCTGGGCTTGCGCAACATTCAAGAGATACGCAAACTCTTGGGGCACATGGGCGCTCTGGTGTTTGGAACAGGGTCTCCATCCAGTTGAAACACTTGTGTATAGGCGCGTTATAAATGCCATATCATATCATTTCATATCATATCAGTTTCAGCCCCTGTAGCAAAGGATTTGAACTTCCTCGCCAGACTGGCGGAGCGGGGCTTAGCCTACAGAAGAACAGTGAATGCCTACCATTCAGCGATCTCAGCCGGCCACGACCTCGTGGAAGGCTCTCCGGTTAGCAAGTATCTCTTAGTGTGCAGGATGCTAAAAGATGTCCAGTTGACAGTGCCACTCCTAGCCCGTTACAACAGACTCTGGGGCATGAATACCATACTCAACCTATTCCTCTCCTGGCCGCCCATTGCAGAGTTATCCTGCACCGCTATCTCCGGCAAGCTCACAACTCTGCTGTGAATAGTGTCTTGCAGAAGGGTCTCTGACGTAGGAGCCCTGGACTTAGCAGGCAGGTTATACTCCCGAGATGGAGTGGTTTTCACGTCTCCAGAAGAACCAAATGTACACACAAGAGTGATCACGTATCCTGCGTTCAGCGAACAGCCCAAGCAAAATATAGTCAAGTGTCTGCAGGCTTACGAGGAGATGACCTCCACTCTAAGGGTCGATCCTAAGGGTCAGTAACTGATCACCCTCCTCAAACCACATAAAGCAGTTTCTGCACCAACGCTGGCTCGCTGGGTATGGTGGACGCTCGCGCAAGCCTGGATCGATATCGCTCAGTTTGTAGCTCACTCTGTCAGAGGGGCCATGGCCTCCAAAGCCTTCCAGGTGGGGGTCAGAATGGAGGACATCATGAAGATGGTTGACTGGGCAGGAATTTTATTTGAAATTGGTATGGCAACTGGCAACTTTGGTGGTGAGCACGCTTTGAACAAGTCTCCGGTCTTGACATAGAATGAAGATTTTCCAGAAAAGCCTTTAGAAAAGTCTTCATTCTATTAAAGACGCAGTGGTGAGCATTATCTTACCCCATTAATAAAAATTCAGCTAGACATTCCGCTATGATTGGCGGGAGGGAGTTTGGGTCCTGGGCTCGCACACATTGATGTATTATTGTTGCGATGTGTTATTTTGCATTGTCTGAATTGTTTCCCTCCCTCATGTGCTCTAGCTCTCTCTCCCTGTCTTTCTTGGGAACTGATGCAGTAGTTTTTTTTCAGTGACCCCTTTATTGTTTCTTTCAGGCAGGCGTGTCGGATAAGCCCAGCTGAGGGATGTGAGGGCCTACGGCAGTGGCAAGCGATTGTTTCGGCGCATGGAGTTCTATTGGTTGACTGAGTTTCGCAGCGTCGAAAGAGGAAGTACAAGAAGAGCTGCAGTTAGTTAAGGGACAGTCTAAATAAGGATTGGCTAGTTTGGGTCACATGTTGGTGGTCATATTACAGGTCGCTAAGGAACTCTGGGAAATGGAGTTCAGGAAGGCTCCAAGTAGTTTTTTTCCTTTAATATGGATTTTTCCTTCATGGATTTTTCAACACCTAAGCAAGTTGTGTTATTTACAGAAACCATTGTTTTGTTGAATCTTGCTACTGAGCTATTTATGTTAAGGTTAATTAAAAGAAATAGGAACATAATGCTTGCCTCTGTGTCTTTAATAGAATCAAGACTTTTCTAAAAAGTTATTCTGCAAAATCTTCATTTTCTTCAGGTGTTACAGTTTCATGCCAGACCATCATGTGGGTGATGGAAAGGCTTATCATGATCCTGCAGGAAGGCAATGTCAGGAAGCTGTAACCAAATCGCATAGGACTTCTCTGCCTGATAGTCCATTGTAATAAAGATCTCAGGCTGAATTATGCTGCTTTCTTAACACGCCGTTGCAGAACACAAGATATGTAAAACTGGAACGCAACCAGTATGCTATGCATGATGTAGTCCCACCAAAGTCCAACTTTCTGGCAATCCTAACAGCAGGCAGTTAGATGCCCCAAACATTTTCTTCTCCAAGTGTATGGCGTGGCTGCCAACTACAAAATATCAGACACTTCCTAAATAACAAGATCTATAACATGTGCCTATCAGTGGCCTTCTGAAAAAATACAAACTTGAACTGAGAACACCATCCCCATGTTAGACCATTGGGTGACCAGTACTAGGAATATGTAGAGCTAGCAATCAAGAGTAATACCTAAAGCTGGGGCCCAGGGGTGGACTGGGAACCAAAAGAGGCCCTGAAAATATGTTCAAAGTGGCCCCATTTTACACAATTTCAGCAAGCCCAAACCTTTTCCTATGAGAACATTTGGAGATAAAATAGGTTACAACACAAAGAGCTCCCTGAGTGCAGAGATCTACTGGGACATTTCCAGAGTTCCCTATAGGCCAGTCCACCGCTGCTGGGGCCTGATAGAACTGGTAACCCTAAGAAAATGAGAGCAATGCTACAAACCAGGCCTTTACAGAACAAGCACTCAGTAGATACAGAGCCTGCGACCAAAGGCAACATCTCACAACTAGGATGGAACGAACTTCCTAAAATGGGACGCGCAAGGCCCAAAGGATTAGCTATATTTCGCCAGTTTACTAGGGTTTTTTTAGTGGTTGAACCCAAACTTGAATCAAGGATCTCACAGCGATTCTCGGGTTTTATAGCATCTCGAATCTCTTACATGAAGTCACAGGCTCTATAAAAGGCCGAGCTCACATCATTTCCCCAGTGCCGTCCTAATGCAAGGGAAAAGAGGCACGTGCAATGGAGATGCCCCCATCTGACTGCCAGTACACCTTCTTTACAAAAGATTATTGATATTCATTGATAATGGATAGTTTGCTGCTGAAGCTCTGCACCTGCTGCCTTGCTGATTTTGACAACTACTTTAGAATCTGAGCAATTAGACCTAGAGTGTGTTCTGTGTTCCCTGTAGTAACACAGTTTGTGTGTTCATCCTAGCTCAACTATAACTCACCTTTCTTTGGCAAATATATCGATAATATGCAATAACCAAAGTTGAAATGCATATTGATAAGCTTTAAAAAGGTTAGTGATAGTAACAACTATGGTGCTACAAAACAATTTGCCTGAAATCAGGAAGCACTTATTTTATAAACTAACATAGCATTGGTATGTTGCAGGTCTTGAGCTATTTCCTTTTAAGTAAGGGTTGTACACATTGAACAGCCACCCCCACAGTAACTGTTTATTCAGGTGAGGTGATTATGTAGCCAAATTCAAGACAGTGAAAACAAAATGTCAAAACTCACATCATGACTTAGTCACTGGACGACAAAGAGTCTCAACAGATCAACTTAATTCACTGTATATCACTGTCCTGTGTTCAGGGAAAGGGTTTACCTTCTCCTATTTTGGTGGCATTGTTAGACCAACTGATTGCTCTTTCTTTCCCTGTAGGCCGAGTGGAAGGGGTCACAGACATCAAAGAGCCAAACAAATGTCACAGGTCTCTGCCAAACGTTTTTTTAAGGTCAACTTCTTTTCCCTAAAACAATATTCTTTTCTTTTGACAATTTCACATGTTCTTCTTCACGTCATTAATAATAATATGCAGGTTTGTGGAACAAATGACTGTAAGCGAGCAACCTTATCACACAGTTTCTTTTTTTTGCTCTAATTACATCTTAGTAACTCAGTTGTAAAACTGTTATACCATATTTTAGGCTCACATCAATTCATTTTCTGATACCTTTAGACTTCCAGTTATGGAACTGTGAGGAACCAGGAATGAGACTCGGACACAGTTTTTGGTTATTAACTATTAACAAATGATAAAGGGGTTGGAAAATGCTTCACTATCCCTAATCTAGGAGGCATTCCATACTTGCCAACATGACCCATTCCAATGCGTAGGTGCTTATCCAGTCCTGGTTTTTCTTTGCATTCTGGGAATTGTAATCCGAGTTTTATAATGGGAAAAGTGGAACTACAAATCCCAGAATGTAAAGAAAAAATCCAGGACTGGATAAGCATTTACAGATTGGAATGGGTCATGTTGGCAAATATGGAGTTTCCCTACCTCAACCAAAACGAATGGGTCTGTCTTTTGTCAAGATGTACAAAGCTAAAATATATCCTAAAATTTGTCTAAAATCCTATCCTGGCCCTCACACTTTAACCTACATCTAGGGTGCGAAGGAAATTGTCTCTGATTCTCAAAGTGCACAAATGTTCAAATCCAACACACAAGTATGAATCCAACCAAAAAAATCCAAGCGTACAATGTTCACAGTTCCAGGCAATGGACTCCTTCCCCAGATTCCTTTTCTCCAAAACAAAGAGTTCAAACAAAGAATCGCCACATTTCTTGTAAACCAAGATGATAACTCCCTCCTCTTGGTGGCTTCACTGCTTCTGAGGAAATGGCTCCCTTCCCCAGGTTTCTCTTCACAATCAATACACAACAATATTCTAAGGGCATATGTCAGAGGGCGCGTGCATGGGATAGGGCTCAAAACCTGGAATATCTAGAGGGTAAACCTTCTCTTCTTTTATAAATAAAGCAATCCTTCCCGGTTGATTCGCCATTCACTTTTTGATGTTGTTCAGTGATAAAAGGTTGAAGTATTTGGCTTGAAGCTAAGATTCAACCTTTTACCTTTATTGTTAGTGTTGGGCCTTAGGCTGAGAATACCAAGGTCAGAACATGTGTGTCAGCTTGTGGTAAGGAACAGGAGTCTATTTAGGCACTTTCCGACACAGTCCGATCTCTGGAGAAGACTTATTTTAGGGGATACATGTCTTGTGTGTCAGTTCCTGAAGCTATTGTGGAGACCAATTCTGGTTTTGGCATGACCTCTAGGGTGTTAACTAAGGCCCCATATGATGTGTGGGCACGTATTGCAATTATATTGGTATTTAACCTTGGTAATAAATAGGCAATAATTCCTTGTTACATCATATTTTGCATGAACAAATTAAATGCTAGCACTGAATGCACTTTCTATTTCTAGACGCAACAACAGGTAAGTGGATGATATTGTAAAGATGGCTGAAAATCTCTTAGAGAAATTGAAATTTTATTATTATCTATGTATTACTGTGTTGTTGTGAACCTTTGTATTTATTGTTATGAAAATGTAACCCAGGGCAATCCAGACGTGTACCGCTTAATCACTGTGCCTCACAGAGGGTCAGCTTCACCTCACTGATAGGCCTGACCAGGCAAAACAAGTGTGTGGGGTGCTGATGGCACTCTTGTTCATAGGAGATTTGCCTAGCATTTCAGTGCTGGACTGCCTGTGTGGGTGGGACAAAGACTAATATGCAAATGGATATTTCTCCTCTGTGAAGGGTGCAGTGAGCTAAAACGTGGTTGTAGACCCTCCTGAGTGGAAGAAATTCCATAGAACAGGGTACTTGACTCATGTTCGTTCTCAGTAAAGGGACTCCCACACTCCGGTGTAACTTTGTAAAACTTGGGGTTTCACCCTATGTAACCCAGGGTAATCCAAACGTGGACCCCTTGCTCACTGTGTCTTAGAGAGGCCCAGCTTCACCTCTATTTAGGATGTTTTATATGGCAAACAACATCTAAGCTTCTGCTCTGCATTGAATTCATTTTTATTTTTGAACCCTTCTACTTTGTATTTTATGTAGTGAATCGAATACACACATGTAAATACATTGGCCCTCATTACGACCCAGGCGGTAAGGGGTTTACGCCGGCGTAACCTTCGCCGACCCTTACCGCCTAAGTACGAGTTCCCGTAGCGCCATGGTGATTTTAACGCCTGCTTTTTGCAGGCGTTAAAATCCATGGCGCTAAGGGACCTTGTTGTTAATTACGCCACCGTAATTTACGGTGGCGTAATTAACGCCTTCCCCACTCCCATTATGCCCTATGGGGCAAAAATGGGAATGGGGAAGGGTAAATGGGGATTGGGGACTTACCGCCCCGCCAAGGTCGGAATGGGGCGGTAAGTCCGCCAACCACCATGGCGGAGTTGGCAACTTAGCGCCATGGACCATGGTGCTAATAGCACCATGGTTCTCCGCCAAGGTCGTAATGCGGGCCATTGTCATTTAAGGTTTTGTTACATTTGCCATTGTATTTCTGAACGTTTACTCTTTCTCATTAAGTGCATGCATGCATCGGACCTGTTATTTAATTTCAGTGTTGACAAACAGGCTTGGCCATATTGACCATGGACTAGCCAGTTTTTCCACACATTTGATCAGGATTTGATTAGCTCAGAGGCTGTAGCCACGGGACTAGGCTCCAAAGCAATAAAGAAAGTAGGGAACTGTTGCTCAGAAAACTATAGATGTTCAATTCTTCCCTGGCCATACCACCGCAGGGAACTCCTCAATCAGCGGGCAACTGAAGCAGCTGTCTCCTTGGAGAAAACTAGCTGTCAAACCTGGGCCCAGGAGAATTCCCCTTCACATCTGTTTCCCGAGGGGTTTTTGCATTTGAGAGAATTTCGACGTTGGCAAAGGGTAATTGGAATGGTTGCAGAGGTGATCTGCATGAATGGCGAGCCAGAGGGGCTGAGAAAGATGAAAACTCAAAATGTGCCCCCTCTTGGTGGAGTTTTTGTTGTACAGTGTTCCAAAAAGATGGCCACCTTGTGGTGTTAGGCAGGCATCAAGCAAGCCCTTGGAGCTGGATGCCTGAGGAATGTGTGAATCTATCACTTTATAGAGGTCCGTGAACGGAGAGGACTCGCAGAGGAATATAGGGGCAACTGTGTGCCATGGAGAGTTAATTGCCTGGCAGCTGTGGTGGTACCAGTTAGAGTGCCTGGTGACACCAACTTCTCTGGGGTTAGTAAGCTCTGAGCTACCTATCAGAAATGGAGCGTCAGAACCGAGAGGACAAACAAGCTAATATCTGGTATCTGACAACTCTTACTGTGACACCTACCGGGGTTTGCCTGTTGAAACATACTGAACCGAGATTGGTTGGTAACCTCTTATTGTGTCACATAAAGAACCTGTTAAGCAAGCTGAACCACCATAACTAATAACGAATAAACAGAACCTGAATAAACAGAAACTGAATTAAGACTTGGCAGAAAGCTAAGATCCAGGAAGGAAGGAAGGGGTATGTGCTCCACCATGGCAATACGCCCCTGTGTTCACTCTTAGTCAGACACCATCTTGGTGGCATGTGGAATAAGGTGCAATCTTCTAGGATGGCTTTTCCCTCTTAGTAAAGACCCTCTAAAGTTCAATAATAGTTGGGTGGTTGTGGCCTATTTTCGACCTAAGCAAAAGGTGTAGTGTCTTTCTTGCCTACGAGCCAAATTATTTATGTCCAGTTACTGTGAGTGCGTAGACTATTGGGTGAGTGTGGGCACTACTAGGTGGAGGGACAGCTGGCCGTGGTGCCTCCCTGACTTGCCTCACAATGCCCCCAAGGTGTGGTCATTGTCTCAGTTTGGGGGGCAAGGGGGCTTGTGGGAGGGAGGGAACACCAGAGAGCCAAGCACCAGGAACTCCCCAGCAGTGGCTCAGCAGTTAGAAGAGGCCTTGACACGTGAAATCATCGTCCTGCAACAGGGCAATGTGCAATGCCAAGGTTTGTTTGACAGCGGGGCACAGTGATCAAGGACTTTTTCCACTCACATACCATGGCTTGAGCTAGGACACAGCAATGTATTCACTTGCCACCAGAGAGGGACAGGGCAGTGCACATTGAGGCAACCTGGTGACACCAACTTCTCAGGGGTTGGTACGATCTGAGCCAACTGCCTACTATGGTATGCATATGGTGGACCGGCACCTGGAGGTGAAGCATGCAAGTATCTGATATCGCCTGGTATCGCCTAATGCTTGTTGTGACAGGCCTTCACCACCTCATGAACATAGACAGCTAGACAGTCATAGAAGAAAGCTGCCACCATCTGCAGAACCCAGGAAAGGAATCGCTACGAATGCCCAGCACACGGCACGGGCAGAGACATGGAGCACAGAAGTACGAACCAGCGAGGTAAGAAAAGCTCCACTAACCCAACCCTAAAACCTCAAGCTCCACACACACCTCTGGAACATGAAACAAATGCAACCCCTTCTCTGCACAGTCATCCACATGCACTGTGTTGTGTTTATGTAAATGTACTAGAATGATAATATGTCATTATTGGAATCTGGGGTTGGAGTGGTAGAATCTGGAATGTGGAAGGGGAATGTTAAGAGGGGCAGTTAGAAATGTGGATTAAAGGATAAGGATCATACTGTTTGGTTTCCTGATTATTAAACTAGAAAGTACAAAACAAATAGCGACGAGGATAAAAGAAAGAAATTCAGATGCGTGAAGGGAAAAGAAAAAAGAATTGACGTCATAACGCGAATTGGGAGAAAAACGAACAACACGATAAGCACCAAGAATCATTGTATCACTGAATCCGGATAAACATATGAAAGAGAAAGGTAAGACACGCAAAGCAAACTAGCGTCTTGAAATAAGGAATTGTTTAATAATACAAGTTACACCAAATTGCGTACATAGCAAGAAATTGCATTTGAACATTTAAAACGTACGTACTTGGAAAGTAAACAAAGCGCGAGCGTTCGGAGCTGACGGAGCCCGCTGATGCAAAACGCACTGCACGCATTCGAAAAAAGCACCTAGGGAAACGTAGAAAGTGTGCCGCCATTTTGGAGTTACTATCGTATTGCCATGGAAACGGAATAAACATTATAATACGAATCGTCATCTTAAGGTCAGCATTATATTGTTACAGCAACGCGGCACCGGAAACAAACTTTGCAGTATAAATCGCCCAACGTAATAAACGGCATCACTGGCACATATTAGAATGTTATAAATCAAAGTAATTTACATATCTCATATAAAAAAATACAAAATGAATAATGAGATTGAGAAGTGAAATCTAAAGGGCAAAATAGTAAAATACAACAAGATTTTACACAGAAAAGTTGGAAACAAAATACAGAAGTACAAGAAAGATGTCTACTGAAAATGCAGGTGGAGACATAATTGGTGTATCACAAACCATACCAGGAATAGCAGTCAAAGCAACAGATCCAACTAACTATTTGCGGAAGCCTACTCCTGTTAATTTAGAACCCGAAGATGATCAAGGGCAAAGGTGGCAAGAGTGGCTTGACGAGTTTGAAGAGTTTTTAAGAGCAGTGGGAAACCAAAATGCTGTTAATAAAATTGACATTTTTATAAACTTAGTAGGAAGAGAAATGAAAAGCATCAACAAAACAATACCACCAGAAGAAAAAACAACTTATCAACTCTTAATAACAGCAATAAATACAAGAATTATAGTGCCACCAAATCGAGATTATGAATGCTACATATTAAATCAATGCACTCAAAGTCTGCATGAGACAATAGCACAATTTGCGTTATGGCTACAACGGAAAGCGATATACTGTGACTTTTCACATTTTAATGACGATGAGGCAATTAGACTGAGGATCATTGAAGGCTGCTTATGATCCCAGTTTAGAAAACACCTCCTTAAAAAATCTCTGCCATTGAATGAAGTGCTAGAATTAGCAGGAATCTATGAGAGGGTAGATACACAAGCAGCGAACATGGAAAACCCTAAAAGGCTGGACACTGTTGCCGCAAAAAAACAAAATCAAAGTGGTCAATGGCAAAGAAAACACTTCAATGAACCCTAACACCTTACTGGAGTAATAACAACTGTAAAAATCCCAGAGACAGATAGTGTTACAGATGGGGATTTGAATTTCCTCATAGAGGTCAATGTCCGGCTCTAGGTCACACGTGTCTACATTGTGGTCAGGAAAATCACTTCCAAAATATGTGCATAGAAAAGATAACGTGGACACCCATGTGTAAATTAAATACAAATACTCAAATGATTCATAATAAGAAATTTGACAACCAAAGGAACACCAGTGCAAGGTTGAACATGGAAAGGCTGAATGAAAACTTGAGACCAAATATGAGTCAATCAGCCCTACGACCAGGTTTCATAAGAACAATGGATACCTTACAAATAGAAAATGCAAGAAACACAGAGTATGAACAGGCTCAAGCAACGCCAACATGTCAAACTCAGGAACAAAGAAGAGTACTATACAATGATCCATATGAAAATCCACTGGTAGAGGTAAGGAACACGGACATAAGTAATGAAGGTTTAGAATACAATATGTACAGCAAGGAGTATATAAGGTGGATGATAATTCGGATATAAAAGTAATAGTGAATCTAGGAGATCAAAACATAACATTCTCGGTAGATACTGTTGCTACGGTAAATATAATGAATAACAAGGCATATAAAAAATAGCTAAGTTATATCTGTTGCAACCAGCTCGGGCCAACATCTTCCAATAGGGAGCAACACAACCGTTGGTGGCGAGAGGGAAATTCAAATGTGATTTAATACACAAAAGTAGCCCAATGCCTATTGAAATATATGTCATTGACAGTCCAGTGGAAGGGAGATGTCTCATTAGTTGCATGACAGCAACGAAGCTAAGACGTAGCAATATAAACTATAACCAGTCGGAGATGATAAAAGGTATACCATCGCAATGTTACAGTATACGAACCCTAACGGAAGAGACAATGAGTTTGGAGAAATTAAAGGAAAAGTTCCCTAATTTATTTAAGGGAGAAGGGAAATTGAAAGGTGATGCGATACATCTCCACATTGATCCACAAATTCGATCAGTTCCTCAGCATCCAAGGAAAATAGGATTCAATCTTCAAGAGAAAGTCTCCAAAGAATTACAACAACTCGTTGATAATGATATAATCGAAAAAGTGGAAAGTGGTCCCACACCCTGGGTGTCCCCGGTGGTGGTGGTTCCAAAAGCAGATGGACGCATTTGTTTGTGTGTAGATATTAGAATTCCCGATGTGGCCATACAGAGAGAGAGAGACATCCAGGACCTAACATTGAAGATATGATCATCAGACTAAATCGAGCAACAAGATTCACGAAACTTGATTTGAACCAAGGGTATCATCAATTGGAAATTGATCGTGACTCCAGGTAAATAATTACCTTTACAACGCATGAAGGTCTATTTAGGTATAAGCGGTTAAGTTTCGGAATATCATCAGTGGCAGAGATATTTCAGGAGGCAATAAGGAAAGTTATTGCTCCTATAAAGAATGCTTTTAACTCTAGCGATGATATACTGATGTATGGAGCTTATCAGAAACAGCATGATGAGGCGCTGGAGGAAGTGTGCACAGCATTGCAAAATAGTAGATTGACTCTGAACGGTTTATAGTCATTAAATCGAAAGCAATAATGTCGAAAGTCAAAATATAGAAAAAAGAATGTCGAAAAAAAAAGTTGAACGTTTTTTTTGTATTTTTTTTTATTTTACCCCTTTTTTTTACTCACTAAACCCAAAAAATACATATAAATAAAAAAAATAAAACGTTCAACTTTTTTTGACATTTTTTTTTCGACGTTTTTGACATTCGACTTTATTGTTTCGACTTTTTGACTGCACACTACTCTGAATGGGTCTAAATGCGATGTAAACAAACGAAGTTACGATTTTTTGGACATATATTCTCTGAGAAAGGAATAAGAGCAGATTCAGATAATGTGGATATCATTCTCAATTTAGAAGCACCAAAGGACATAACGGAACTGAGGTAATTTCTTGGCATGACAGGATACTGTGCTCACTAAATACCAAATTTTGCAACCTTAACGGATCCCCTAAGGAAGTTATTGCAAAAGGAAACAGTATTCAAGTGGAAAGAGAAATGTAAAGAAAACTTTGAACAAATCAAGAAGGAACTAATCAGTGGGCGACAGTTGGCTTATTTTAACCAGGAATGGGGAACTGAAGTGACAGTGGATGCCAGTCCTGTGGGTTTAGGGGCAATTTTGGCGCAAATTGAACTGGGAAGGGAATAGGCTAGGCACATTGTAATGTATGCAAGCCACGCATTAAGTAAAATTGAACAAGCATATTCACAAGCAGAGAGAGAAAGTTTAGCAGCTGTGTGGGCTTGTGAAAAGTTTCATCATTTCATAATTGGAAGACCATTTACACTCATCACGGATCATCAAGCCCTACTGTCACTTTTTGGAAATCCAAGGACCCAAATGCCTCCACGCATTGAAAGAAGGGGAATACGTTTTGCAAGAGTATGATTATATCATTGTCTACAAACCAGTGAAGAAAGCAAATCCCGTAGACTACCTATCGCGACACCCGAGAGGAACATCTGATGATAGAATGCAAACAGAAGCAGATGATTATGTGTCATATGTATCTGTTAATGCTTACCATTGACCATATCAAGATAAATGTTTGCAAAAAAAGAGTAAAAGGGATCCAACAATTCGAGCAGCTATATGTCTAACCACGACAGGCAAGTGGAAGTGGTTGTTGAAAGAAGAGAAGATTGAAGAAGGAGTAGACATGGAGGATCTGAAGAGACTAGCAAGGATAAGCGGGGAATTATCGTCAACAAATGATGGAATGCTTTTGAGGGGAAATAGACTGGTTGCCCCGAAAAGCCTAAGGAAAATGCTGATAGTACTGGCACATGAAGGGCATAGAGGAATGGTGAATACGAAAAAAAATGTTGAGAAATCAAATATGGTTTCCACATATGGATGTAATAATTGAAGACATTGTTAAGAAATGTTTTGCTTGTTAAGTGGCTGCATCTGATAACAATGCTGTTCCACTGCAAGTTGTGCCACTGCCAGATGCACCTTGGAGCAGTGTATCCATGGACTTCTATGGTCCTTTGGAAGAAGGAGGACATTTATTAGTGATATTGGATGAATATTCAAGATTCCCGCTGGTGAAACATGTGGTATCAAGTGCTTTCCAACATGCAGTGGGCGTCCTGGATGAAGTATTCAGTGAGTGGGGTATCCCTAAGGTAGTTAAAACAGAGAATGGTCCGCCATCCTATTTGAAAGATTTGCAGTGTATTTAGGTTTCAAACATCAGAGGATTACTCCGCTATGGCCACAAGCAAATGGCATGGTTGAAAAGCTTATGCTCAATTTAAAAAGAACAAGACAGAAGGCTATCATGGACAATATGTCAATGACCCAAGCAGTGTCACAAATGCTTAGGAGTTATCGGAACACCCCGCATGAAATAACTGGATATACACCAGCTGAGTTGATGATCCAATATAAACCTCGAACCCGTATACCGCAGTTAGGGGATTATACACTGGAAGAAGATGAAGAGATAAGAGAACGAGATAGAATGAAGAGGAAACAAATTAAAGAATGGTCTGATCTTAAAAGGAAAGCCAAAGACAATCAAATTGGAGTGGGAGAACGTGTGTTGGTTCGGCAGAGACTTCGCACTAAATTGGACTCAAAATAGAAGCCTTTGATTCTGAAAGTGAAAAAGGTGAAGGGTTCCATGATTACTGCAAGTGATGAAGATAACCATGAAATTACGCAGAATGTTTCTTTCTTTAAGAGGATGTTTCAGGAGGACCTTGATAGTGACATTGAAACTGAACCTGTTGGTGACATGAGTGATGACTTAAGGTGGGATAATGTCTCGGTGGATTTGAGAGATTCTCCAGCCCATGGAGAAGTGACTGAACTTGTGGGTGGAGGTTGTGGTGAGTTGGGTCCTGTAGCTGATGTATCCCATCATGATGAGGTAAGATGTAATGATGAACTTGACTCAGGAAGCATGTATGTGAGAAATCGTCCCTCACGACTGGTCCGTAAACCTGATCATTTCACTGAACAAATGGAGATGTCAACAAACTGTAAGTAGTTATACTATACATCTATATATATATTCTTGGTGAAATTAAGTTAAGTCATTGTTCATAGCAATAAGTTACATGATAAGTAAGGAGGGGTTGTTGTGTTTATGTAAATGTACTAGAATGATAATATATTATTGGAATGTGGGGTTGGAGTGGTAGAATCTGGAATGTGGAAGGGGAATGTTAAGAGGGGCAGTTAGAAATGTGGGATTAAGGATAAGGATCATACTGTTTGGTTTCCTGATTATTAAACTAGAAAGTACAAAACACACTGCAACAAAAAAATGTACCACACATAATCTCGCACAACAGCACATGAGAATCTACTGAGCCGTAAATCGCAACCCAAGCTCAGCGAACAGTGTAAACCAAACCGAAGCTCTCAACAGGACATCACAACTCTCACTCTACCTCATCCCGCTATACCTTACTAACCCACTCCACACTACTTCCTTTTCAGATCCGCCAGAGCGCCATGGGACCACTCTGGTGGCGATAGCGCACAGTATAAATGATCATTAACATTTATACAAACCAGTGTTTGCTAATTGACCCCAACAAAACTGAGATTGTGTCATGTAGTGGACCTGTTGTTCAAGCTGAACCAACCTAATTAACAAATGTAACCAGAAGTAGGCCTGGAGGGAAGGATGGAACTGACAAAGGCACAGAGATATACCCCACAAGCCCGGGAGTGCACTTTTAGGTGCCTATCATCTTAGGGCTGGTGGAAGCAGGTGCACTCTTCAGGGGTGGAGGGGGCTTTTCCCCTGTCTGTAATGACTCTTTAATATTTACTAATAATTGGCTGGTTGAGGCCTATTTTAAACCCAAGCAAAAGTTGTAGTGGCTTTCTTGTATACGAGTTACTACATGTGGATAAAATATTAGGTGTGTGTGAGTACTAGGAGTGGGGTGCCAGTTGTCTGTGGTGTATCGACTACCCCCACAAGGAGAAGAAGGAGAATCGTGCTTGGGTTATAATAATAATGTGAACATCAAAAAGTGATGGATGTAAATGTTTTAGCCACCACTCCATAATCAATGGCATTCCATTGTGTTTTTCGCTCAGCTGTGCCGTTGCATAAGTAGGCTTAAAATCAGGTGGCCTAGAGACTATTATTTTCCAACTGAAACAGATAAAGACATGACAATCACAGCAATCTAAGTACTTTTCACACGAGCAGCAATGACTGAACAATAGTTATTAATCGCTGTAACAAATGGCTGTTTTATTATAAACCTATCAGTAAGTAAATAGGACACTTACGTCCTCATATTTATGTATTAGCATTCCTCAGCTGTTTGTCTTTGGAGAAGCAGAATATCAAACAAGCACTGACACAGCCAACAGGTTTTAGCTGTCAAACGTGAACTGCAGTATCAACTGGTCCATTAATTCCATCCTTCCTCGCTAGGAAAGCAAGCAGGAACGAAAGAGGAAAAGAAGAATAGAAGCACAGAAAGAAAGTAGGAAGGAAATAAGGTTGGAAAGGAAGAAGGGTTCAGCCCGAGGCTAAGCGATAGTCATTGTGGGCGGACCTGGATGGGTGAGGGCTGTGCTTGAGATGAGGTTGTTTAGGTGGTGGTGCAAGCCTTAATCAATAAGGGGTGGGGGAGAGCGTTGAGGGGGTCGGGGTTGGGAGATATGCCTGAAACACGGGGAAAGGCCTGGAAGGGGGGAGACTTTGAGTTTAAAGTTGAGATGAGTGTGTCCTCAGTGGACAACACTGTGATAGTTCTATGTTGCTTTTGCAGTTCGGAATGTGTTGATCCTAGTTAAAGGGGGGGGGTTCAGAAGCAGAAGTTGAGTGGTTCTTTTGGCAAGCGGTGGACGCCAGGTGCATTGCTGGTGGTCGAGTTGGAGGTCACGGTGTTGGTTGACCTAGCCTGGACGCATGGGGGGGTGGGAAGGGGTAAAGGAGAGTGAAGTATGCACAGTTCAGGGGATTACTTATTGGAAGTCTCAAGCACTGAAGTGGAGTTCATGGGGTGGTATAGATGTGAATTTGTGTTACAAAGCAATATTATGGAGGAGCTGCTCTGAAAGTCACCATTCACGGCACGAGGGCACACAAGGAAGGGGATATGGGTGCTGACATAACAATAGGCTCCCTTAATGTAAGATGGGCCAATTCCCTGACGAAGAGATCCCTGTTGCCGAGGGAATTTCAGAGGTCACAGTTGGACGTCCTGATGATTCAGGAGACACACTGGGTATTGGGGGAGGACCCAGTCTTCAGAGGAAAAATTGTGGGGAAGGAGTTCCGAGAATCAGCCAAAGTGAAAAAAAGGGGGTGGCGATTGCTCTTTCCAGCCACCTCAACTTCGATGTGGCGGCTCAGATGGTCGATGTAGAAGGAAGATATCTATTTTTGAAGGGCTTGTTCACGGGGAGCCTGCTGACGCTGGTATCACTCTATTGCCCAAACGTGGGACCAATAACGTTTTGGGAGGAATTTAAGGACAAGCTGAAAGACTTTGTGGAGGGTCTCCTGATGGTCGGGGGAGATTTCAATATGGTCCTTGACCCTCTTCGAGATCGCTCCAGATCAGGGTCGATGGAGGGGAACCGGGTAGAGAAGAGGGTCTCGGAAAGATTTCAGAGGGTGAATGACGAGCTTGGGTTATCTGACTCCCTGATGGAATCTGAGGATGGGTAAGACCATTTATATACTACTCTCTTTTTCACATCACCTACACAAGGATAGACTTAGTCCTGATGGATGTTACTCTTATAGGCCAGATTTCAAATTCACAGGTCGAAACGGTCCCATTGTCAGATCACAACCTAGTGAAAGTGGTGGTTGGGAACTGGGCGGCTGGGAAACCAAGGGGTAGGTGTATGTGCAATTACTAACTCCTGAAAGACAAAGAAATAGCAGAGGCTCTACTCTCCGAAATCAAGGACTATTTTGATTACAACAATAATGGGGAAGTAGAAGTCAAAACTCTCTGGCATGGTTTTAAAGCTACCATACTTGGAGTATTAATAAAAATGGGATCCCGTAAGAAGAAGGAACGGGTCCGACTGGAACAGGAACTAAGGGGGAAGATAGTGGGTATTCGGGTGGCCTTGGGAGAGGGCTCTAACCTTCACCCGAGGGAGGCGAAGAAGCTTAGAAGGTATGAAGCCCAACTGAAAAGGGTACTGGTTCAGGACACTGAAAAGAAACTGCTGTTTCTTAAACTGAAATACCACAAAAAAGTTAACAAAGCAGATAAAATCCTGCCCTGGAAGCTACAGGAGAAACAGAAGGGTAGAATGGTGAATAGTATTGAGACTTGTGGGGCTCAGAGGGTGTACAATGCTGAGGGGATCGGGGAACGGTTTAGAGCCTTTTTCGAATCCTTATCCTCTGGGGAATACCGAGGAGACGGCTCCTGCGTAACAGAGTTCCTGAGCCATTTGCCCATCCCATACCATAGATGAGAAGGAGGTGGTGAGAACTATCAAGGGAATGAAAGTGGGTACAACCCCAGGAAGCAACAGATTTTTGGTCTGATTCTATAAACAATACAGGTCTACCTTGGCCCTGTACCTGGTGAGAGTTTTTTAACGCAGTCCTGGCAGGATGTAAAAATTCTAGCCAAATTACTGGGCAAGGTAATAGAAGGGGTTCTACTGAATTTAATCTGCAGGGATAAAGTGGGGTTTATTAAGGTATGGATAACATTAGGAAAACAATAGATCTAATTAATTACACGGCACGGGTGGGGGAGCTGGGCCTAGTTACCATTGACTTTGAGAAAAGTTTTGACCGGGTTGAGTGGCGCTATATGACATAGGTGTTGAGGAAAATGGGACTTGGTCCGAACTTCAGAAACTGGGTGGCGGCCCTGTACGAGGCCCCATTGGCCTGCATACAAGTTAACGGTATATTGACAGAGTTGTTCCGCCTTTCTACGGGTACCCACCAGGGCTGTACACTTTCCTCATTCTTTTATGCTTTGGCCATGGAGCCACTGGCATTTCCATCGGGTCGAAACCAAAGATTAAAGCGATCACTTGAGAGGGAACGGAATTCAATCTATCTATATGTCTGAGATACACATTTCCCTACCTGAACTGATCGCTCAAGTCTCCCGATTTGGCACATTTTCCGGGCTGCAAATAAACACTGATAAATTCTGGGTGATGCCAGTGTGCAAGGGCCAATTAAGCATCGACTCTGTGGCAAGGGTTTGTGGGATGAAAGTGGAGTGGAATCGCATCAAATACTTGGGGGTATACCTGACAAAAGACTTGTCTAAACTATTCAAATTTAACTTCATCCCCATGCTTGAAGGAATTAAGGCAGACCTGAAGCGGTGGGAGCCATCGGTCCTCTCGTGGTATGGTTGCATGACCTTCATAAAAATGAAAGTCGTACCCTGCCTTCTCTACCTCTTTATATCACTCCTGGTTGTTCTCCCAGAGGGATTCTTTAGCGATCTCAATGCAGCAGTGTCCAGGTTGACATGGCAAACAAAAAAGTAATAATTTAAAGGTCAATTCTGACTCTCCCTAGGAACGAGGGCGGCTTCGGCCTGCCTGATTTCCAGGGATACTATCTGGCTTCGCAACTGAGGGTTAGGTTTAAATGCATGAGGGAGGATCAGAGGACTTGTTGGACACTTTTGGAGGACCTACAAGCACACACTTGAAGGTGCGAGACTATCTCCGGGCTCCATTAAAAGATATCCCACTTAACCTGAGGAATCATCTGACCCTGGGTGCTCTATGGGGGTGATGTGGCGGAAGGGGACAGCAAATGCCACCCAGCCTACATGGCCCTCACCTATAATCTCATTCTGGGGTCTGCAAATAGGCCTGGACAGGCAGAATTTTTAGTTTTCACAGAAATGGCCTGACAGGGGTTGGAAGGAGCAGATCAGATTTTTCATCAGGGCCTCTTCAAATCCATAGAGGAACTGCGGAACGAAATGACGATTTGTTTGTTTGTTTGGGTGGCATTTGCTTATATAGTGCGCTGAACCCTAAGGTAGCTAGGCGCTTCACTTGTGGATCTGGTTACATACATGGTATGAATACAAATAGCAAGGAGAGAGAAGAGATAATATACAAGCATGTAGGAAATTAAAGTGTGCATAGGAGAGGAAGTTACAATAAGATGCGTTCATACAAGAATATACAGGAATATACAGAAATGTACATGTTGAAGGCAGCAAAAAAACGGTGGTCGACATTTTTACAAAATATACAGGCAGTGTCTGGTTTCATAGAAGTTCATTAGGTGGGAGGGATTGTGGAGAAAAGCCAGGATTTGACTTTGAAGCAGAAGTCTGGGAAGTGGGGTTCGTCTCTCAGCGATGGGGGCATGTAGTTTCAAGTTTTTGCAGCTAGGACTGGGAAGCTGGTTCCGTCTGATTTTTGGAGTCTGTATTTGGGAATGCTAAGGCAGTGGGCATAGTTGGCTCTGTTGGGTCTAGAAGTGGTCTTTACACAGAATTTGACGGCCAGGTATTTAGGGACGGTGCTGTTGAGACATTTGTGGGTGATCACGAGAGTTCTGAAAGTGATTCTGTCTTTTATGGGAAGCCATTTGGCAGTTTGTCTGGCTTGGGATATGTGGTCGGAGCGTGGAATGTTAAGGGCTGCTCTGAGAGCGTTATTTTGCAGGAATTGGAGTTTGCGGATATTTTGCTTACCGGTACCTAGATAGAGGGAGTTACAGTAGCCAAGTGGTGATAGTATCAGTGCTCTCACTAGTATGATACAACTTTGTGAGGATAGGAAAGGTCTACAGGCAGTCTACAGGCAGTTATTAGTTTAGTGGTGTAGGCCGAAGAGGAGGCTGTGGCATTAACCTGTCTTGAGAGTGACAGGGTGGAGTCGAGGTAGACCCCTAACATTTTGGCGTTTTTGGAGACCTTGATGACGTTTCCGTCTATACTGAATGAATTGTATTGTGGGTTGAGTTAATTAAGGTGTTGTTTGGAGCCAATAAGTAGGAGCTTGGTTTTGTCATTGTTTAGATGAAGCCTGTGCTTAGCCATCCATTCTTGAATTTTGCTATAGATTTCGTTAAGACGGGAGGAGTCATTCTCGTAGGAGCCTGAGAACGTGATGAGGATCATCAGCGTAGTTGGTGTATGAGACTTTCATGTCATCTAGATGGTCAAATAACACCTTGGTAAAGATGGTATAAAGGGTGGGGGGGACGCAGGAGCCTTGGGGAAATCCACAAGAGATGGCTGTTGGGTCTGCTGGGGCAGTATCTGAGAAAACCCTCATGGATCTTTCGGCTAGAAAGGATTGGATCCATTTGGCTGCGTTGGGTGAGAAGGAGGCTGATGTGGTTAGGTGCGAAGTTAAGATGCTTTGGTCAACTAAGTCGAAGGCCGCAGAGAGATCAAGGAGTAGGAGGAGGGAGGGGTGTCCTTTATCTTTGGCCTCATCCATTTGGATCTTCAGACCTAGAAGGGGTGTCTCGGTGCTGTGTCCAGGTCTGAAGCCTGATTGGCGGAGGCCTAAAAGGTTGTGAGTTTCGAGGTGGTTCTGAATTTGAATATATGCTGCTTCATCGAGGATTTCTAGCAGGAATGGGACGGTGGTGATGGGGCTGTAATTTGTGAGAATGCTTGGGTCTAGTGTAGGTTTCTTGATGAGAGGTTTCACCCAGGCGTCTTTGAGATTCTTGGGTACTGAGCAGGAGGCAAAAGAGGATTTGATGAGTGTTGTGATGAAGGGAGCAAAGTATTTGGCTCCTTCTTTGATGCTGGAGGCTGGACAGATGTCACCTTGACATTTAGAGGGTCTGAGGCCGGCAATTATGGATTCTACCTGAGTAATGGTGACAGGGGAGAATTCAAAAAGTTCTGTGTTGTTAGGGCACGGTTTGTGGGTTTGGTTGGAGTTGGATGTGCTTTTCACGGCTCGAAGGATTCTTTTGGTTTCTTTTTTGGTCTGGAGTAGCGCTTTTTTGTCTAATAGTGCATTCTGGGTGTTAGCACACCAGGTGGCATCTTTGTCACAGGTGGATAGGGGAGGTATGGGTGATTCCAATTCCCTGAGGATGGTGAAAGGTTCTTTCACATTCGAGTTGGCATTTTGTATTCTACTGTTGAATGTGTTGCTATTGGTTTTGATAATGGCTTTTTTGTTAATGGCGGCGGCTGTCTTGAAGAGAGCTATGTTTTGAGGAGATGGGTTTTTTAGCCAGTTAGCTTTGGCAGATCTTTTAGATTTCCTCAATGCTTTTAATTCAGGGGTGAACCATTTGTTTAGGTGACTGGGTTCTTTTGCTTTTCTGGTTTTGATGGGGGCTATTTGGTCTAATGCTAGCAGAAGGTTCTTGTTAAATGTGTTAACTAAGGCTTCTGGGTCTAAGTCAGTGGAGGGAAAGGGATTGATGATGGGCTGGATGAGGGGACGGAGGGTCTCTAGGGTAATGGATTTGATGTTCCTGATTGATGCCGGGGGTGCTTGTGCATTCACAGGAGGGGTGTGATGGGCTGACTCTAGCTCAAAGTGGATGATGTGGTGGTTGGACCAAGCACATGGTGTGTTTGAGAGTATATTCAAGTTGCAATTTAGGTTGGCCACCCAGTCGAGGGTTCTGCCTTTGCAATGGGTAGGTCCTGATATGCGTTGTGTTCGAGGAGGGATTGTTCTACGGTTAAGGCGTGTGAGTCTAGGGGGTCTTTGTATCCTAAGTTTAGGTCTCCTAGCAGTAGGATTTTTGATGTGTGTTTAGTATGGTGGGAGAGTAGGTTGGAGATGTCTTCTTCGAAGGATGATGTTGGGCCTGGAGGTCTGTAGATCAGGTGTATCAGTAGTGTACTTTGGGCAGAGAGGGGCAATTTGACGGACATGAGTTCTCCTAATGGGAATGGCAGAGAAGTGAATTCTCTTAAGCAGAGGTGGGCTTTGGGAATGATGGCAATTACCCCCCTCTCCTTTGCTGGTTGTCCTGTCTGTTCTAGTGATGGTGTATTTATCCGGAACAGCAAGCACGAGGGATGGGCCTGTTGCCGGATGTAGCCATGTATCAGTGACTGCCAGAAAGTCTAGATTGTTGGCTAGTATGAGGTCTGCTATTTCAAGGGCGTGCGCTATGAGGGATCTGGCATTTATTAGTGCACATTTGAGTTTGGTGATGGCAGGTTGAGGAGTGCCTTGAGGGCCGTTATGCTTGTCAAGAGAAGTGGTGCTTATGTTGATGTGGGTGTTTAGAGGCGGGTTAGGGTTTGATGTGGTCTGGGTGTTGGTACTAGTGTTGCAGGGGAAGCGATGGGGGGTGTGGTACCCTAGGAAGGAGTTTCTACGATTGAAGTTGCAGGGAGTGGGTGTGAAGATGTAGGCAGTGAGAATGAATTAGATGCGATGTAAGGTGTGTTGGAGATAGGTGGTTTGCTTGATGGGTGCTGCATCTTTGTTTTCTGGAGGGCTACAGATGTGTTTTGGATATTAAGGAGGAGTGAGAATAGTAAGCTGTAGACTTTTCATGAATAGACTGGGATGTGATGGCGGGTGCAAGAGCTGGTGGCTGCGTGGAGCACAGCCTCTGAGTAGGAGTGGTGCTGTAAGATGTGGTAGGGTGGGTGCACATGAAGTGGCTGTGTTGCAGGTGCAACAGGTAGAACGCGTGACAACGTGGTGATCTAGTTCGGAGATGGGGAGAGTGGGAGTGCCTAGGGAGGTCCTATTTTGGTCGGCAGGAACTTGCCAGATATTCAAGTTAAAGTATGCTAAGTTCAATTACTGTGGCACTCGGGTGAAATACATAGATACATGTGTCTAGGTTGGAGTAGGCTGTTTCGATATACTGGCAATCAGATGCACAACATATACTGCCAATCAGATGCGATACATACATACAGATATCTAGGTAAGCAGATGCGATACATACATACAGATATCTAGGTAAAAATAAGCTATTTCGAATTAATATCTAAATTAAAAGTAGGCTATTTCAACATTCTGGTAATGAGGAGAGATACATACATAGAAATAGGCTATTCCGAAGTAGAGGCACTAGTGTGAAATATATTCATGCAGATATCTAAATTAAAATAGGGTATTTCGACATTCTAGCAGTCAGGAGAGATACATACATACAGATATCAGAGTAAAAAGTAGGCTATTTTGATATAGTGGCACTCTGGAGGAGTATAGGCAGATAATAACAGACTATGGGAAGGGCAAGGTACTCCGGTTAGTAGCATGCATGGAAAGGCAGATAGGAGTAGATAAGCAGGGTTAGCCTATATCCAAGTTACAATGTGCTATTTGAATGGTATGGCACTTGGGAGAGATACCTATAGTTATCTAGGTTGAAACAGGCTATTGTGAGATTGTGGCGCTCAGGAAAAAATAAAGATAACTATAGGTAACAGTGCGGATAACAATAGTTAGCAGATGCAGATAACAGTAGGCTTTGAGTAGGGTAGAAGTACTATGAATGTCACAGCGGTTAGTAGTAGGTAACCGTCAGGTTGATTGGCTGGTGTTGGGCGCTATTATAGCTTTGGGCAGGTAACGGGCAGTGGTTTATAAGGGATTAGGTGCTACGCAGATTTGTTTGATATCGCGAGCATTAGCGTGATGATTAAGTGAAGGGGGGCATATACTGATAGAATGATAAGCAGATGATGTCAGTTTGAGGGTAGCGATGAGGGTGATTTCAAATAGCCAGCGGGAGTCTCCTTGAGGCTCTGATGCGGCAGTGGACAGGCAGGAGACAGGCTAGCTGGCCTTATTAAGAGGGCCTTCGACAGGAAGGGCTGGCTCTTGCCATCAGGTGATGACGCCTTGTAGAAATGGGTGTGAAGGGCCAATCGCGACCCGTAGCAGCTTGTGTAGGTTGCTAGGCAACCGGGCAAACAATAATGCATGCAGCCATTTGCAAAGCAGAAACTTGTGTGTGGTAATGGCGGAGTTTGGTCCCAAACAGTCTCAATGAGGAGATTAATTATCACTGTTATATTTGAATGTATATGTATCTTTTGATGTGCTTTGGTTTTCTCTCATTTACGCATATATTGACCCTCTTGTATGTTTTTATGTTGTCTCTTTCACTTCTTGTTACATTACTATGATGGTTTCTTGTGTATACAAGTATTGTTGCCATATGAGTTAAGTAAAGGTACCTAGGTTGAAGATCCCGGACATTCTGTCTGGGACCCAAGGTGACACCATGTGATTCCACCTCCTACGACTCGGATACCTCTCGATTACTGTTGCACCTACCTAACATTGAGACTCTACCTTACATTTAGTTTCCTTTCGTGATTAACTCTCACCTGCTTGCATTAGCCAGTTGAGTATTTCTTTTATGTCAATATTTTTTCCAGTTCCAGGATTACACTCATTTTATTTTCATAATCCGTCTACAATACTTGGTAAATATTTTCCTATGCAATTGGACTCTGAATTACTGCATTTGCAGTGATCAGCCCCCGATGCACCATAACGCACCAAACATAGACGCGATACGAGTACGAGGCTTTAACAGCACCGCTACCATGGCAATGGCGTTACAAAGCGTTGCGATTGACCGACTTGGCGTCGGCTGCAGCTCTGCAAGCAGCACAGACATGACAGGTATGCATTACGCAGCTCTTTTTTACTTTTGAGAATCCAGCACCCAGCGCTGGAACGGTTTATTGATTCATACTCCATATCTATTCACAGAACGTGACACGCGTTCCTGCCCTTTGTTAATCTGGCGTTTCCCGAATGCACTTTGTGACTTCACGCATGGCATTAGTACTGATTCTTTACCTACGGGCTTGACACTCTTCAGGTAAACGGAATTCCTATTTGATTAGACACTGACCAACAGGCAAACTGTCCTTGATTTTTACTTCTCTTCTGTTCTCTTGTCCTTCGGTATTCCAATCCTCGCCTGAGTCTACCCACGTTTGGTATGTTAATATGTTTATTTTTATTTCATTACATTGATTCTTTTCACTGATGTACATTGTATATGTTTGCAATAACATAGACTTGCCCTGACGAAGGAGAACATTCTCCGAAATGCATTGGCGCAATAAGTCTGTTTAAACAAGAGATTTGCTAGCTGCTTCCTCACTAAGAATCAATTAGTGACCTTGCTTGGAAAGAATTGTCTTTGATAAAATATAATTTTTTGAAACACAACAAGGACTCTGACAATTTTTGAAATTTGCCATGTTCCATTTATATATTAGGTTCTAATAATTTTGAACATTTCAACAATTAATTTCATAACCCGGTTTGGGTACAATGGAGAGTGGCTGTGTGACTGGGTTTGCAATCTAGTCTCCGTCCTCACATGTTTTTTTGAGTCGGGGTGTCTCCAGACTCATCACAGCCAGCTCCTGGAAAACGTTTTGATTTATTACGAAGCAGAGATCTCTTATATATGAATTACTTGACTTGAAGTGAATTTACCAGGTGGTGCCTGCTTACACTTTGTTTGTTCCTTCTCTCCCCCCCTCGTGAGACACATGAAAGCGGAGGCACGCAATTTTTGAAGCATTTTTCAAAGCTATTTCTGAGGTTTTCACTATATTAACATGTCCTTTGAAGACATTGAAGGTCTTTCATCTAAATGTGCAGAAACCCTAGGGTTCTCAACAGAGGAGGTGACGGCAATTCTCGAATTGATCAGTGAAACATCTATTGTCTCGCATGCAACCGCAACTAAAGACCCAGCCAAACGCATTAAACAATTAGAATACCTGATAATCAAAGAAATTAACAGGAAATTACATGCAATCACATTAGGCCGTTACTTCAAAAACCAACGAATTGCAAGAGGTCTTCGTATTCAACTCCGTCCCACTATATGCAAGGAAAGTAGGGAGTTTGTTCGCAAGTGGGAGGCTATTCTGAACAAATGTTCCCTGGACCTGATCTTATTAACCATCCAAGAGCTATCCAAGAATCTGATTACCTTGAACAGCGGAATTCAAGAAATTGAGAAAGAACTAGTTGGTTCGCTAGGCAAGGAAGAGTACGAAATTATTCTAGCAGATATCAACACCAAACTCGAAGACTATAAGACCGAGCTAAAATCAAAGAAAGTCAAAACGAGATACCTACGACTATATTAATGAAGAGGTCTATACGTGGATGGACAAATATGGTCCAGTAGCTCCTAAAAAACTGTTCAAATATCCATCCGACAACACATCCAACTCAGACTCAGAGGCACAAAGGGACGCTGATGTCCCCTCGGAACAGACAACTGACGGTTCCAATCGCACAACCAGTCCATCCACTCAGACTCCCTCAACCTCCGTTTTTTAGGCTCCCGCCCAAAAGAACCCACAGGGGGATGAGGAAATCCAAGGAGCAAACCTCAAACGAGACTACAACTCAGGAAAATGTAGTCATCAATATATCCCACAGAACTTTGAATAAAGCTGAAGAAGACACCCTCCAAAAGGGTTTGAGTTTTGTGCCCACATACAGCATGACATTATTTGACACTAAGATTGAACTATATAAATTTGTAAGAAAGCTCAAACTGAAGGTCTTTTTTTGAAGAACTTGAAACTCAAGAGAGTGTGACAGACGCTTCTGATTTCCATGAATTTAGAGCCAAGAGCGGATTCATACCACCAATCACAGTCCCTTCTATTGATATCTTCCAAAAACTTGTAACCAGAGATCTTGAATGGATCAGCTACAAAACCCCCCTCACAAGAACCTCAAACCCCATGAGTTGAAAATTATCAGGGATCTTTATAGTGACAAGAAGATAACGATACACCCGGCTGACAAGGGAGGTGCCCTT
This sequence comes from Ambystoma mexicanum, assembly GCF_040938575.1. NCBI lineage: Eukaryota > Metazoa > Chordata > Amphibia > Caudata > Ambystomatidae > Ambystoma > Ambystoma mexicanum. The sequence continues at coordinate 1,454,638,116 of NC_090923.1, read as the reverse complement.
GTCATCATGGATACAGCCGACTATGATGCAGAATGTAGAAGGCAACTCCAAGATCAAACCATCTATGCGCTTTTGGACCATGACCCCACTATGGCTATCAAACAAAATTTGGAAACACTATGGAGAAAGCTGAGGACCTGGATTGGATCAATGAACACACCCGCAAATTCTTGAATAACAACCACCCCAGAATTCCTAATTTCTAGACACTGCCTAAAATTCACAAGGATTTAACCAAACCCCCAGGAAGACCAATAGTGGCAGGAATGGACAGCATCAATCAACCTCTGGGTATTTACATCGACTTCTTCCTGCAATCATTAATACAGAGCACTTCCACCTACACCAGGGACACTACACATTTCCTACAAAAACTTAAATCCATAGCTCCTCAACAAGACCATCTCATGTTTACCATCGACGTCAAGAGCCTATACACATCCATACCCCACGATCTTGGCACAGAAGCAGTTGAATGGCTACTGCTACAAACACCCGTGGTACGAGCACAAAAGGAATTTATATTGACTCTTCTTCAATTTATTGCCGAGAACTCATATTTCCAATAACGCAATCAGTTCTTTCTTCAGATCTCCGGGACATCGATGGGTGCCACTATGGGACCTACATATGCAAATTGTTTTATGCACAAATTTGAATTAGATCATGTATTGAACAAACAAGAATGGAGCCAAAACATTCACTTATGGACACGCTACATCGATGATATTTTTGGAATTTGGATAGGCACAGAAACAACATTCAACAATTTCTTTGAATACCTCAACAGAATTGATAAACAAATTCAATTTACCAGCGAAATATCCAATGATACAATCACTTTCTTGGATGTCAAAATAGAGAAAATGGGTGGCAGCTACAACACCACCCTGTTCCGAAAAGCGGCTGACCCAAAATAATATGCTACACCGGATGTGTTTTCATCAACCCAGTCTATTTAAGAATCTACCCTATAGCCAGTTGCTGCGGGTTAAAAAGATCGTCAGTGACCCTGAAGACTGCTTAGCGCAACAATTAGCGATGAAAGAGACATTTTTGGCACGGGGCTATAAGAAAGGAGAACTCGACTCAGCATCCCAGAGGGTGAATTCGCTTGATCGTGACACCCTATTATCAGGCACCACTAAAACCAAGAGAGAATTGAAAATGCCAGTGCATGTTTCTAAATTTTCTGTACAGAGTAACAAGATCAAAAACACCATCAAGAAACATTGGAACATGTTTAGAAATGACTTAAGGGTATAGAACCTATTTGATCAACCCCCAGTATTTTCCATGCAGTGCAGCAGGAATCTGCGAGACAAACTGGTTCGTACAAGACCCGCTTTGAAAGAACTGATCACACAATGAACCGGAACATTCCCCTGCCTTCATTATAGTAATTGTAATATGGTAATGAAGGGGGACACTGTATACCATCCATGTACAGGCCAAAAGATTTTCCTCCGAACCTTTGGAACTTGCGACAGCATAAACATTATTTATGGCATAAAGTGCCCTTGTGAAAAATATTATGTAGGCCAGTCAACTAGAGCAGCAAAAATTCGCTGGAATGAGCACCGATCCTGCATCCGGAATGCGAATCCGAATTCAGCAGTGTCTCGTCACTGGATTGAAAAACGGCATAGCTTGACACAAATTAGGTTTTTGATCCTTGAAGTACTGACCAAAGTCAACTCACATGAAGATCTGGGCATGCGGCTCAACAGGAGAGAAACATTTTGGATTGACAGGCTTGGGAGTTTGGTCCCAAACGGTCTCAATGAAGAGATTAATTATCACTGTTATATTTGAATGTATATGTATCTTTTGATGTGCTTTGGTTTTCTCTCATTTACGCATATATTGACCTTCTTGTATGTTTTTATGTTGTCTCTTTCACTTCTTGTTACATTACTATGATGGTTTCTTGTGTATACAAGTATTGTTGTGTGGGATGTTTTTACCCATGCATCCGAGCCCTTCCACAAAAACTGTGCCTTACTGGCATTGAAAACATCATCATGGCCAGAACTTCCCAGAAAATGCAAAGGGAAATGTATGAAGAATAGACTGCCACCCATTTTTGCCTATGTTGTGAGCACAGGAGGGCACTGCCTAAAACCACCATTGGGCTACACACACAGTAGCCTGAAACCATTGGGAATGGCAATGCTGATTGCCAAAATGCAATTCAGAACGGTGGGGAATTCATTTTCTTAATCCCAAAAATGGTTGCATTACCAGTACTCACCAATATCAGAAAGCCGGCGTTTTAAAACCACCAGACTTTTGTGTAAAACTGAACAAATGAAACAAAACCAGACCAAGGAAAGACTTGCTAAGAGGTGGATACAATGTAAAACTATATTCTGAAATGACTTGAAGGAAGTAATTATTTAATGTATATATAAAAATTGTAAGTGATTTAAACTGGGAACAAAAAGTGACATTTAGCTGAAACCTGGCTTAATGAAACTGGATTCTGCCTGACAACTACCCCCGACAGGAGAAACCTGTTCAGCCACTCTTCCCAGGCCTAGCTGCATCCTGCTGCCCCTTGCCAAAAGGAGTTGTCACCTCTCTGATTAGATTAGGGGTGGAGCACCTGGGAACTGGAAAGAACAGAACAATGCAACTTCCTTGACTCAGGCAAATGTTATATTGGGGGCGTTGTAAAATAGCTTCCTCTTGGGAGAAACTGGGGGCAGCTGTGCCTCTGTGAACAAGCTGGCTTGGGGGAAGTGGATAAGCCAGTTATTCCACCATGTGATGTGGGAAGCCACACCCCTTTTTGACCAGAGCATAATTTTAAAAAAGATAGATAACTCATAGTGCGGACTTGTCAGAATTATATAAGTAATATCATTATTTTTGTGATTTTTCTGTGAACATTTTGAGAGGCGTTAGGACCCTGTGGTGTATTCTGGGGGGTTGCTAGCGGAAAATAGGGTCTCACTCCAAATGTATGCATGTTAAAAATCTGACACTTCATCAATTAATGTCCATACTCCTTGCGCACACGTGTGTAATTTTGGGTAAATGTCCGATATTGCAAAACCAGTTAAAAAGCGCAAAATGTTGTCATTTTTGAATACAAGCCCTCAGGAAGATCAGAGGCGGACAAGCATGGACCATAAGGAATATATAATGTGTACATCTAATTTCAACAAATCGTATATCTGGGAAAGATGTATTTGAATCAAATATAGATTTGTGGGCAAACTGACCAGGGGAGGATCCTCTGACCCATAAACAGACCTCATCATGATGACAATACATTTCCTTCCCCCAATCATGGGGGAGGGGAGAATTGGGCCAATGACAAGTAGAGAGGGGCAGGCTTAGCTAGGCCCAGACACACACCCATTTTCAAAACACATAAAAAGAGACTGCTGGGACAGGTAGAGACATTCAATTCCATTTGCTGCGGAGCATGCTGACCGACGACTTCAGATCCAGAGATCCAACACTTAGACTTCCAAGCTAAACAGAGACTACAGAACTTTGAACCAAGAAGGCCCACTGCAAGCAAAAGTATTTGTCAGCAGGCCTCAAAATCATTTGCAAACTATTCCACAGCCGGGCGAGCTGTCTGAATTATTTTGCCAAGAACTCTTGCCAGTAACCAGAAAGCAGTGTTTCATCCAGAATCCACTTGATCCGGACCGGAAAGCAGAGCAGTATCCAGAACTAGAGGCCGCTGAATCCATAGAGGCTAGACCAGCAGAGCAGAGCTGACCCAGACCGCTGTGAGCAGAACCAGAGAGCTGACCCAGATCACTGTGAAGTGCCGAGACCAGAACCGGAGTCCAGTCCAAAACCTGACCAGATCCATGGCGAGGCCTATTTCAAATTTATATTGTGAGTACCTAGCAGAACTGTGCAGAACCAATCTCGTGGTTAAAATAATCTAATCCAAACTATTTTAACCTAAGTAGAACTGCCTCCTAGAAATTGTGTCATCTGTCATTTTTAAAGCTGCACAACTGTCACCTGTCAATTCTGCAGCTGCAAGCTGTCACCTGTCATTTTGAGTTTACTTTAAATCCGAAAGAATCTAAGCTTTCCAACGAACCTAAAACCGACTTGCTCCTCCTGATACTTTTGCCGTAATCGCGATTCACGCACTCGCGAATTTTGCCGCGATTTGCGATTTGGCCTGATTTCTTTACCTGTAAAAAGATAGCAGCTTTTTGCTGTCCTTTGCTAAAAATTCATTTGCCTCTTAATAACCATCCCTGAATCATTTCTAAAGTGAGCCTGAGCTCATCCCAAGTATCTCTCACTCACCCTGAACCTCCTAAAGGGAATTAAAAGCATTTTCAGCATATTTCTCACTTCACTGCCACCACATTCAAAGCACTTGGGCCTGTGTTTTAAAACTCATACCTGTTTTCTCTAAGCTTGCTGGGGTGGGAATTGAATTTCGTATTGGATTTGATTGCATTCCTGAGAACTGTGTGTGTTACTTCCATCTCCTTGCATTGCATATAAGGGGGTGGGGGGTGAATTGCCACCAGGGGAAAAGTGAGCATATGATATCTTGTGAAACCATATCAGTTAGTTTCTGTACTGCATTTTCATTCAACATTGCATCCATTTGAAACCATAAAAGTATTTTTGCTACTTTATCCATCCTATACTAACTCCTCATTGATTGTAAAGAAGTGTGCTAGTGCCAGATTACCCATTGTTGATCAACATCATATGTCTAAGTGTACTATCAGATATTAATTTATTATAAAAGTGTGACATATATATATATATATAGTTTAATTTTTCAAATACACCGTTTAATTTGCAAAACAAACCTACTTCTTGGCTCAGTGGGGTCAGGGGGATTCTAAGAGCGGGGTGTTATACAAGGGTTGTCGTCCAGAGTACTGAACTGATTATAAAAATACATTAATAAGGGTTTTCCTTAGCATCCCAGACTAGGCATTAACTTGGCTGTAGTGTTGATTGAATATCGCTTACAGTTGTCATATGAGTTAAGTAAAGGTACCTAGGTCGCAAATCTCGGACATTCTGTCTGGGACCCAAGGTGACACCATGTGATCCCACCTCCCGCGACTCGGATACCTCTCGATTACTGTTGCACCTACCTAACATTGAGACTCTACCTTACATTTAGTTTCCTTTCATGATTGACTCTGACTGGCTCGCATTAGCCAGTTGAGTATTTCTTTTATGTTCATGTTTTTTTCCAGTTCCAGGATTACATTCATTTTATTTTCATGATCCGTCTACAGTACTTGGTATTTATTTTCCTTTGCAATCGGACTCTGAATTACTGCATTTGCAGTGATCAGTCCCTGTTGCACCGTAACGCGCCAAACATTGATGCAATACGAGTACGAGGCTTTAACAGCACAGCTACCATGGCAACGGCGTTACACAGCATTGCGATTGACCGACTTGGCGTCGGCCGCAGCTCTGCAAGCAGCACAGACACAGCAGGTATGCATTACGCAGCTCTTTTTTACTTTTGAGAATCCAGCACCCTGCGCTGGAACGGTTTATTGATTCATACTCCATATCTTTTCACAGAACGTGACACACGTTCCTGCCCTGTGTTAATCTGGCGTTCTCCCGAACGCACTTTGTGACTTCACGTACGGCATTAGTACTGATTCTTTCCCTATGGGCTTGACACTCTTCAGCTAAACGGCATTCCTATTTGATTAGACACTGACCAACAGGCAAACTGTCCTTGATTTTTACTTCTCTTCTGTTCTCTTGTCCTTCGGTATTCCAATCCTCGCCTGAATCTACCCACGTTTTTTGGTATGTTACTATGTTGATTTTTATTTCATTACATTGATTGTTTTCACTGATGTACATTGTCTATGTTTGCAATAACATAGACTTGCCCTGACGAAGGAGAACATTCTCCGAAATGCATTGGCGCAATAAGTCTGTTTAAACAAGAGATGTGCTAGCTGCTTCCTCACTAAGAATCAATTAGTGACCTTGCTTGGAAAGAATTGTCTTTGATCAAATATCATTTTTTGAAACACAAGGACTCTGACAATTTTTGAAATTTGCCATGTTCCATTTATATATTAGGTTCTAATAATTTTGAACATTTCAACAATTAATTTCATAACCTGGTTTGGGTACAATGGAGAGCGGCTGTGTGGCTGGTTTTGCAATCTAGTCTCCGTCCTCAAATGTCGGCAAGCTTACCACATGAGTCGAAGCAGCAAGGGTCAGATGGGTGATATCTTGTGAGGCGCAGCAGGCACCAGCAGGTAGCTGCAGAAGTCAGGGGATTCTCTGGTGCCTGTGTTTAGAGGAATGCGATGATCCTTATTCAGCAGCGATTCTGTAGGACATCCACAAGGTGTGCAGAGGGTGGATGGGGGGGCTCCTGCCCTCCCCAGACAATGACGATGGGCAAAGTGATGGTACGGATGGTAAGGATCCTGATTTTTAACTACATGAGACTTAAAGGGATCCTCACGGATCTATTATCTAGGGAGCTCACGGCCTTTGGGAAGGCACTGAACTCAGCCACAGATAGGAAAGGGATGTTATCACGACTCTATATGGTGCTGATCACAGCAGACCTGGGGGGAAGGCAGAAATGTAAAATACTTTGGGAAGCACTTTGCGCAAGGAAAATAGGGGTGAAAGAATGGGACCGGATATATAAGATAGCATTTCACGGGAATCTGTTCACGGCCACAATGGAACATAATTTCAAGCTTCTCCAGGGGTGGCACAGAGACACCCTTAAACTGTCCACGATGTTCCTCCAGAAGTCTCCCAATTGCCCTAGATGGTGTGGCCAGGTCAGGTATTTCTCTCACATGTGGTGGGGTTGTCCTAGAATTTAAGTGTTTGGGCAGAGGTCCTGAGCTGGATCAAAGTGGTTTCCGGGGAAAATGTGGAATTGGAACCCCTGCAGATCCTCCTGGGGCTCCCCACCATCTACAAGTCGGAACCCAGATTGACTAGACCTATAGAGACAATGTTGAGAGCAGCCGAAGTTATGTTGGCTCAGAGATGGAAGGGGGAGTTCACCCTGACAAGATCGGACTGGGGAAAGAAATTTCAGGGCATGGTAACCATGGAAAAACTGATGGCTGTAGTGAACGATCGGCTGGGATTATTTCAGGAGGAATGGGGTAAGCTGTTGGCTGGGGGTGCAGAGGGTGGTGGGGGTCTTTATGGAACGGGGATGGGTCAAACATAATATGGGGTGGAGCAAAAACAGGAGAGGGTGATACCTCTGAAGGTGATGTCAGAGGGGTGGGGGCGGTGGGCCTGTCGGTACCCTTAGGCGAACTCCAAGGTTGGATCTTGTGGTGTGGGGAATTCCTGTCCTTTCTGTGCAACCTATTCCTGAAAGTGTCTATTGTAATCAGTGCTAAGAGACTTTATTGAGAGGGGGTTGGAGTGGGAGGGGGGCTTTACAACGGTTGACGATATTGTGATGTGTTGCGGTTTGATGTAAACAACTGGAAAAATGCCAATAAAGATCACAGTTAAAAAAATAAAATTAGGGAGGAACAAAATAAAAAAATAAGCACATGAAGGAGAGAAGAGGAAGGAAGGCATGAAAGAAAAAGAAGAAAAGTAATAAATAAGGAACGGAAAAGAAAGATATAAGGAAAGTAGGTAAAGAGGAAATTAGGGAGAGAATGCCTGATACAAGGAAAGAATTAAGTCATGGATGTAAGAAGGAAGGAAGCTATGAAAGAACAAATAAATATGGAAAAAAGGAATCAAAGAAGGTTGAAATAAAAGAAAGAAGGAAGGAAATAGAAGCGTAAAGAAGAAAGGAAGGAAATGAGTAAGGAAACAAGGAATAAAACAAAAAGACAAAATGAAGCAAAGAAGGAAAGAAGGAAGGATCACAAGATAGGATGCTCAAGGTAGGATAAAAAGAAAGAAATAATGAGGGAAAGAGGAAAGCAAATAAGTGAAGAAAGAAGGAATATGGAAAAGAAAAAAGAATAATTAAAGATGAAAAGTAAGCAAAGAGGGAATGAAAGAAGCAAGAAAAGAAGGCAGGAAAGCCAGAAGTAAAGAAGGGAGGAAAGAAAGAAATAGGAAATAACAAAACGTAATAATTGATCAACGAAGCAATAAAAGAAAGAAGGAAGAAAAAAGGGAAAGCGCGAAAGAAAGATGGAAGGAAGGAAGGAAGGAAGGAGGGAAGGAAGGGGGGACAGAATAAATGTAAGGGCAGAAGGATCAAGAGGAGAATAAATGATGGAACAAAAGAAGGAAGCAAACAAGAGGAAAGAGGGAAATAAGTGAGGAAAGAAGGAAAGAATGAAGGAAGAAAAGGAAGGCAATGAGGAATGAACGCAGGAAGTAAAAGGATTGAAAAACAAAGAATGAATGAAATAAACAAATGTAGGAAAGAAGGAATGAAAGAAGAAAAGCAAATAAAGGGAGGAGAGGGGGAAGAAATAAAAGATGAAAAGAAGGAAGAAATGAAAGTATAAAGTAAAGGGACTGAAATAAGCACCCACACATACTTTTGGATCTGCCAGATGAGGTTTTAATGTCACAAATAGACACAAACAAAACAAAAAAAAAGAAAACAAACATAATGAACTTGCATTTATGGTCAAATTTTTCCATGTTTTTAAAAATGCTGCTTGGTTGCAGTGTGGACTAAAGGGAAAGGATTTGTTTTGTTTGGAAAAACCAACAAAGAAGAGGGGAAAGAGGAAGAAGGCATAAGGAAATTAATGGTGTAGGAACAGAATGGAAGTATTAGTATTCATAATTTTTTTCTAGGCGCTATAATAATGTTAGCACATGGAAATCGTTATTGACCTCTCAGTCAATCAGAATGTTTAGAGTGCAGTAATTAACTGCTGGGATTGACCACATTCTGAACATTCTGACTTAAAAAGCAGACAGGGAAACAAAGCAACTCGCAAGAAGGATTTCTTTCAACAAGACACTTCCTCTCTAAGGAAACCTTTTTGTCATGGCAACATCCTTATTAGCAGCACAAGAGGAAAGCTAAAACATGGGAAGATGCTTCCACTTTCCTACAGAGAAACCGTTTACTTTTACACGACCCCAATGCACGCTCATGTTGAACCGACTGCAATGTAATCAAGTTTGCAATTGAGATACTTAACGTATGAAGACAAGTCTGTTATTTAAATACCACGAAATAAAACCACATTGAATTTACTAAATTTGTCAATTTACTGTCTGATTGTTAAACTAACATTTTTACGTCATGACCAAAGCTCCAAACATGTATTGCTACTACCATTATGGAGCAAATAACCTTATCGACCTCGGGAGGGGTCATTATCTCTGGGATAATGACCCTCCCCCAAGGTATTGCCCTCAGCGACATTGACCCCTCCCGCGATCTACAATGCTATAATGGTGCGCACAGCCTATACTCTGGAAGGATGAAACGCCGAGTCGGAACTGCTCCTGATTTCAGCCGTGGAGGAATCACCGAGACAGAGGCTTGCTCTCACCTCACGTGTGCTATCCCACGGGAGGGGAAATGGGTGCGGTGGAGTCCAAGAACCATGGACACAGGGCCTGCAGTCAGATACCTGCCACGGTGGCAGGTCACCGGCTATTTTCTGCGGTGATGTTTCATTTGGAAAATACACGATTGGACGACTTTCGCTCTGCTCACCAGCCATTGGTTTTCTGCTACCCCCTCATCCTTGGGGACGGGAGGGTGCCTTTAGTCAGCTGGGCTAGCGTGGGCGAGGCGGCACGTTTCATTAGATGCTCCTCTTGCGGTGTCGACCTCTGGGGAAGCCTAGCAAGAGTTATGGCGCAGTTACTCTAATAAGCCTTGTGGCTATGCTAGGCCTGTGTCATAACATGTATAAATGCCCACTATACAAGTTGCTGTGTATCTTTAGAATCAGAGGGCTCAGCTGAGGTAACTGAACAATGAGTTGGAGGAACTTCAGCGAGTAGATGTTTTTATGGGCACTAACCAGGGAGGAGGCCCCAGGAGTGGCACGCGCAAGCACAGCAACACACTTTAGCTGCTGTTTGTAATCTGCCTGCGCACTTTTTTGATCTCTGCGTGGGCAACACAATGGGTGCGTAGGCGATAACAACTCTGTTGTTAAAGAGCTGTGCATTTCATTTCTGATGCAACATATGTGCGTGACGGATACACTAAATATGCCACAGCTATAGCACATACGTTGAAGACGGTTTGTGAACATACATAAGTTCAGACCCCAGTTAAATAAGAAGGAACACGCTTTCACCGCTCTCCGCATGGGGCCACACGACTTTGGACAGACATAGGGGAGAGGAGGTGGCGACTTAAAGCTTTCAGAGGAATGTCAACTTCCCAGGACACGTGTGAGGGTGACATCTAGTGTTAGTTGTGTCAGTCACTTCCATATGGGACTTATCTGGGCTGACACGTGGTCATCAAGGCATTTTTCAAAGCCATTCAGAGCAGGTGTAGACAGGCCTCATGGATTGAGAGGTTGTTTACTCCTCCCTATAAAAGGCAACTGCAGATACATGTGCATTGTTTTCAGGGGGAATGGAAAGGTTCCATGTTATAATGTCTCCTCAAAAATATCGCCATGCAAAGAAATAGCAGAAAAATTGCTGTTTTTTGCAAGGACATTATTACAGGGAACATGCAGGGGACACCCCTGCAACCCCCAGACCCTTTTTTCTCAAGGAAAGCGGGGGACACCATCGCAACCCTCGCTCCCTCAGTCCCTATATATATGGTCACCTAGATAATGTTGCCACCATGGGTGTAATTTTAGGGGGGGACAGGGATGTTTGTCCCCCCCATCTTTAATGGCACACCAACTTGTCCCCATTCATTTGGCTGGGGCACCTTTTCTTCAGATGTCATGTCCCCCCCAACATTTTCAGCCAAGTTACTCCACTGGTCGCCACAATCTTTTCCCAGCGACATTATATACGGCGACCATATATATAGGGGTATTATTACCTGATACCAATGGAAAGCGTACAGGTGGCTGATGTCACTGATGCAAGGAAGCAGAGAAGGCCTACGGCTGCCTGGAGGCATTGCTTATCAAACTAAAACTAATGAAATCGAAAAGCTGCAGGTCAAACCGGGCACGCACTGACTAAACCCAAGGAGAACGGGGGCTGGGGCAGTGAGCTGCTTGTATCTTTTGACTGTAGGGGAAGAGCTTTGTGTTGTTGGCTTGCATAACAGACCTGGTCCCAGTGCTTAAGGACTTGCTCTACCACTGTTGTCATGCACTGAAGTAGCATGCATGTCCCTGCAACTCCAGATTGGCCCCCTCACCCCCCGAGAGATATAGAGTGCTCTGAGCAGACCCTCAGGCCTCTGAATGGTCTCAGTAATCAGTATGGATGGACTCAGGATGACTAAGAGCTGGACTAAGACTTCCTGCTTGCTCTACGAGCGGACTCTGAGCCAGGGGTGTTGCTAGGTCTGGAAAACATCCGGGGCAATGATAATCGGGGACTGTCGGGACTCGGGGTTAGCTGGCCTCCTGAGCATCTTTCCGGGGCTACAACCAATAGATCTGGGGCTATAGCCCCGTAGCACCCCCTAGCAACGCCTCTGCTCTGAGCCGACTGACTAGGAATAACGAGTCTAGGTATAAGAGCTCAGCATGGACCCGATGCCTGTGGGTTTTTGCTCAGCATGGACCCGATGCCTGTGGGTTTTTGCCGCTATAGAAGTAAATAAAAAAATATGAGCATATTGATGTTTATTATGCGCTGGCAATGTATGTGCAGTCCTCATATGCGAAAGTGCTATATATACATGCTGCCCCCATCTTGTCTGGCGCCATTCTGGGCAATTCTATTCCACCTGTATGCATGTGCACACACACACACACACACACACGCACACGCACACGCACACACACACAATCACACACACACGCACACGCACACGCACACGCACACACACACACACTCTCTCTCTCTCTCTCTCTCTCTCTCTCTCTCTCTCTCACTCTCTAATTCCAATTTAATAAAAATGCACTTTCCAAGAATGGGCCCTTATCGATTGGCTCTACACATTACTGATTTACTGATTTACAAAAGAGATCGCGTATTTAAAATGGGGAATTTATAACTTCCTTGTAATAACAAGAGCAGTGGACCATCAAACATTTCCTGAAGGGAACCGAATGCTGCAAATGCTCCTGTTAAAGGGGATCCCTCATTTACTCTACATGCAGGTTCAGAAGCACCAGAATTCCCCAGAACCCGTGTATGCTTAATGGGGTGACACCAGTTTTTTTTATTTTATTTGTAGAGCGCCGAAAGTCTGCAGGCATCAGGACAGGGACGTCATTTAGGGGTCGCCAGAGGTCGCAACTGCGACCTCTGAGGTCTCCCTTGCGACCTCTGTGGTCTCCCTTCCGACCTCTAAAAATGCAAGCTCCTGGGCTGTGGCCAGCACCATGTGGCTCTTTACTTCAGGAGTGGCTGGAGTTCTTGTTCAGGCCCTTTAAAAAAAGAAGAAAAATAAGAACAGGAGTGCCACAAGTCTAACACGTTCAGCACTGACCCCAAATAAGAAAGAATAGGAATACAAAATAATGTCTTTCTGGAATTCTATACAATAATTTCTAGATTCATTAAATGTTTTTTTCACACACACTTAAGATGGTGAGTCACTGATTTAGTCTGTTCTTAAACGCCACAACTCAGCCTTTCATCCTTCTGAGGTCGATAAATGAGTACCAACACCGATTGGATGATATTGGGTGTATTTTCTTTCTATATAAAGCGCTTAAGGTAAGTGCTATATAATAACACATCATTATCATTTGGTCATGGACGTCTGCTTGCATTCACATTAATTTGGTAATATGGGCCAATACACACTGATCTTAACTGTACATATGGCGATCCATTCTTGTATGAAATGTACATCACATTATAGTGATATCATAACCATATTTTTCGTAGCGTACAATGCTATGTGATGCCACTTCCTGTTTTGTCAATGGGTGAAAGGTCATGTTCCATCACTTCCCGCGATATCACTTCGGGGTGGGGTCAAATTACATCATTTCCTGTGATGTCATCAGGGGTTCAAGGGTCGTGTGATGTCACTTCTGCTACTCCTGGCATTTTGGGTGAAATGACGTCCCTGCATCAGGACGCTGTACATAAAACATACTATTGACAAACTGGACACAAAACACATGCCCAAGAACTGAGTACAATACAGACAACAAAAACAAGCAAAATGACAATAACAACAAACAGCTAAATAAATAAAGCCAGAGGGCTACTATGTGAGACAGATTAAGCGGCGTCAAAACCAGAGAAAAAGGAAGCTGTTTTAAGTAGGCTACAACGTTGGCAGATCAATTCAGTACAATTCTGAGGTTATTGAGAGAGGACATGTGCTGCGGAATTAGAGTTCTGTTCAAATACGAAGGTAGACTGCTGGAACCGCATCCCACAATGATGCAGTTGGTATTGTCAGTAAGGCACCAATTGTCAATCTGAGTTCTATGGAGTACCCTTAGATCTTGAGTTCTTCCACAATTAGGCCCCAGTTTAGAGTCACGCCAAACCCGAATTTTATTTTTCAAGGCCTCCCTTCATTCAAATTGGCTTGGCTTATCAACTTTGGTATTTGTAATAATGTAACTTCAGGGGTCCTTTCCAATGAAGGAGATGTGTTGTGAAGTGCTTGCTTGTGAATGAGAGACCCTGTGATGTCATGTGCAAAACTGATGTGTGAATGCTGTATGAGTGTTCTACCTGAGGTCAGTTAAGCCTGGGTGATGGGACCCAGTGGTTATCCTTATATGTAGCTTAATGTAACTATGTAATAAAGTATATGTAAGAAGCCCAAGAAGACCCCTGAAGTTACGTTATTACACTGGCGATGAGGATCACTGAAACAAAGTACCTGCGCAAAGAAGAAGACTTCTGAGAGGGGAGCAGCAGAGGAAGGCAAGGAACCACTGCCCCCCAAAGATAAGAAGTAAGTCCCATCATCCAGGGGTGCAGAGCGCAAGGTGCATAGAAATAAAGAAAGACCCAGCGCAGGCCCAGGGCTCAAATAAAGAAGAAGGGGCAGCCCAGCACAGAAGCAGAGGGGTTGAGAAGTAAAGAAAACCCAGCGCAGGCCCAGGGCACAAGTAAAGAGGAATGGGCAGCCCAGCGCAGAAGCAGAGGGGTTAAGTCTTGAAGTGAAGTCCCAAATAGTAAAGCAGGCCCCAAGGAGAAGTGCTGAAGCTTGAAGTGGAAGTTGCAGCAAAGTGACTGGGGAAGTGAAGTCCCAATAGTGAAGCAGGCCCCAAATGTGTGAAGTGTGAAGCAGAGGCAGGGTGCAGTGTTATGAAGATAAGTACCTGGTCTGTGATATTTTGAAGCAGAAGCAGGCTCCAAAGGGCTGTGTCCAGGGGGTTGAAAAGTGGAGAAATCCCCATTGTGGGCCCCAGGGTGCAGCGTGATGAAGATAAGCACCTGTGCTGTGATATCTTGAAGAAGAAGCAGGCTTCAAAGGACATAAGTAGAAGCAAAGCGAAGGGAGAACTAAAGTGAGGAAGAAGGTCCCCAAAAGGAAGATTTGGGAATGCAGATGCAGCGTGGTAACCAAAGGTGTGAAGAAGCCACTGCAATGTTGAGCCCAGTGAAGTTCCCATGGTGAAGGGAGGAAGAAATAAGTGGGAAGGACCTTTGATCAATGAGAAATGATTGTTTTGTTTTGGCAGAAGCGCTATAGACAGAAGTGAAAGCGCATGACTTTGGGGGATTTGGTGCAGTATAACTTCCCCAAACTTTCTCAGGCCAGACTAAAAGAAGTGATGGGCATGAAGAAGGAGTGCCATTATATGAAGCATCATCATATGCATGTATCCTTTAAAGTTATGAACTTTACGGATGATGAGTATTTCAGTAGAGTCACGTTATTAAGGCTACGTTAATGCACGAAGATACTGTATTCTTATGGGGATGCAAATGATAGTGAGAATATGCATATGTGGTCTACCAGTATTGGAGTTTAAAAGTTACTGATTGAAGCCTCACCTTTGGAGGGTTTGCATCTATAAATGGACTTTTATGTACTTTATAGAATACAGTGATTGTCTTAAGTGAGAAAGTTTGAGGTGCATGATGCATGCCTGGAGTTGCAAGAAAGAGAGCCTGAGTGGGCTAGAAGTGACCTTTTGAGGCATTTCAGGGTTATGTTGTCTAGTGCGACATGAACTTATAGAAGTTTAGAGGTATGTGCATAAAGCAAAAGTAGGCTGCATGACGGCGGCATGGACTTTTAGAGATTCATAGATTTGCAGATTTTACTGTAATAAGATATTGAAATTCAAAATGTCCTATTTTAGAAGTGGGTCGGCATTGTTGAAGGTTGGTATGAAGTGCAAATATACCAGAAGTGTAATAATGTAACTTCAGGGGTCTTCTTGGGCTTCTTACATATACTTTATTACATAGTTACATTAAGCTACATATAAGGATAACCACTGGGTCCCATCACCCAGGCTTAACTGACTTCAGGTGGAGCACTCATGCAGCATTCACACATCAGCATTCCACATGACATCACAGGGTCTCTCATTCACTATCAAGCACTTCACAACAGTAATGATGACATTTCTAGGGTCCAAGGCAAATCCCCTTAGAATGGGGTCCACAATGTTAGCCATTTTAGCTTTTCCTTGTCGCATATCCTTATAAAATGGGGGGGGGCGACAAGGAAACTAACTTCATGGGCAACAAAATGCCTAGAATCCCCATTTTGAAAAGTGTTCCAACGCCACTTGTGACACTGCTCAATATTTCTTTATTTAGAGTTTTGCAATGTGCTACATTCATAACAAAGTATGAAACAAGACGGAGAGGAATGGAAGAGGTTGCAGAAAAGAAGAGAATATCCTTAATATCCTACCTGAACATGTTTACAGTTCAATTAAGAGCCAACTGATCACTATGCTTAGTAAAGCAACTGGGGAAGTCATATCAGCAGAGTAGAAGATTCAAGGCGCAACTCTCAGATTCACCATTGACAGCAGCCTCTTCTTCCAGAAGCACATAGCCAAGAAGGCCCAAACAGCCTAGCTCCAAATCTACATCCTTCACAAAATCAAACCCTTCATCCCGCTGCAGGACTTCCAGACCATAGTGTAGGCCCTTCTCGCACATCAGTGGGGAAAATGCCCTCCTTACAGGGCTCCAAGCCATTCACTTGGCTCCCCTTAAAGTGGTTCATCATGCTGCAGTATATCTTATTACGGGTATGAGGAAATTTGACTGAATCATCCCCATCCTACGCAAATTTCATTGGCTTCCTCTGCAGGCCAGACTACATGTATCATCTACAAAGCAGTCACGGGTAGCATACCAGCGTGCCTGGCCGCTAAGCTCCACAGATCGGGTGGCACACGCTTATTGAGCAGCCCATCCACCATCCGGCTCAAATAACAACTAGTCTGCAAAGAGAGGGGCCACAAACAATCCTTTACTTGCCACACAGCCACCTTCTGGAACACAATCCTGGTATCGACCCAACAATTCTCTAATGTCGGAAATCTCTCAAAAGGTGGCTTTTGCAACAGCACCTGAACATGGACAAATCCTAATGGATGCACAGAACGCAACTCACAGTGCCATGCTACTGTTAAAAGATGCCAGCCCAAATGCTAGCGATCCATACCATATACAGCACTTCCCTGCTCTCGAGCTAGATACGCACTTGTAATAACAAAATAAAAATGAAATAAATTAAGTTTTAAGAGCTTTGTTTAAGATGATGAGGTTCAAGTCTGAGCTCTGAAGGTAGCGTGCAAAAGACTTTGGCGCTTCGGAAGGCCACCATATTGACATTAATTTATTTTCTCTGATGTGCCAGTTTATTGGGTATGATCCTGGAGAATGAGCAGAGTTTTCATGTAGGGTGTAATGGTTTAGATGATAGATGAGGGATCTATGGATAATTTGTCAGTATGCTACTGTAATGCCTGAGAGGAGGGCTGCTGGTTGCACAGGGCAACACCTAGATTGGCTGCGTTTTTTAGAATATGTTGCAATGTTTGAATACCCTCTTTCAGAGGCCCCCATAGACACCATTATAGTCATCTATTTTTGATTGAGGTTGAGGTTAAGGAACGGGAAGATCTCCTCAATATGTGCAATTGAACTGTGCAGTTTCTGTTCAGTCTTCATTTGAGGGGCAAATGTAAGGTCAGCATCCATGACTATGCAGAGAAGTCTTGCCTAATAGACCAAATATGGGGGAGACCCAGAGAGGATGGCTAGATTAAGAGGCTCAACGAGCTGTGTGCAAAGTCGGAGCTGTGTTTTGATTTATTAAGACAGGATATAGTTGATCATCCATTCCTGAGTCTGTTTGGTGCACTGAGTCAACGTTGATGGCTTATTGCTGACCTCCCCAAAATGGATCATTAATTATGAATCATCGACGTACGCGCGAAAGGGGATGTTTCAGTTATCAACCAGTGAGACAAATCCTCTCGCATAGGCTTTGAACAGAAAGGAGATGGGGACGAGTATTGAGTAATAAGGTCTCCTGCTGATCACATGGTTGTGTACGTCATCTGGGTAAGTCCATGCATCTCCTCTGCCTGGTTGGTTTGGTCGATTTAGGAAGTACATTTCTAGTCCTGCTGAAATGAGTCTATCAAGCACAAAGGAACCGTCTAGTTCCGTGAGGCCTAGGAAGCCAAGCTGGTGCTCTTCCACGAGCCTGTGTTTATTTGTAAAGACTTTTAGCACAGATCTTGCTTTGCTTAGGGCAATGTGTTGTAAAGCAAGAATTGAGAGCCTAGTTCTGGCTAACTGTTTCAGGGCCAGATATGAGGGCTGGTGTTGCATCAGGTGGCATGAGGACAGGAAGGGCATTGGCCTCAGGGGGAGTTCCTCAGGTGGAATGAGATGCACTAGTGTGGGGGGTTCAGGTGGAAAGGCACAAGAGTGTAGCAATAGTCCTCTCTATACCGGCGTAGGGCGCATGCTGGGGAATAAGTACAGAGAATGCAAAGAGATCCCCAGTAGGAGGCCGCCAAGTCATGCGCGGTGCCAGGCCGTTCCATTATGAATCCTGCTTGCAATGTGTTGGTAATTGTACCGCAATTACATAAGTTAACATGACAACGGGCGAAGTAGGCGGGTGGCACCATAAGATCATGCCACTGGTCTCACTAAGGATCAACAACGATCTGTATTAATTGAAATAGTGGTATGTCGTGTTATTAAAATGCTTGAAAGCTTTGAGCAAGGTACGTATTATCTGAAACTAAAAGGTAGTCCTTGAAGGCTTCCATTTAAGGTGGAGGCCATCCCAAGGAAAATACACCCATCCATCAGCCACATTCTCCTATGCCTGAGTTGTTGCTAAGGCTTTAGTCACTGTCTCTGTGAAATGCTTTCTACCCTAGCTGAGCTAGACAGTGATTTAAGTGTTTGAGATATCAAGTCTTGCAAAGTTTGCCTTGGTTGAATACACTCCTCGCAGACTTGAATACAGTCCATACATACGTGGCTAAATATAAGCGCAGGTCTTGATACGGGTTCTACTCTCCTTGGAGCTCTAGGGTTATAGCTCAGTCCAGACACGAGGATGGCGCTCAGCGCTAGTTCACATGAAACACGCACGACACTATTATATATATGGAAGCGGGCTGGTCTCGCATGGATCCCGAGAAATACACAAGTCACCTTGGTGAATTCAATGGCCTTTGCCTTTTTCGGAATTGTCCTAGGAGGCTGCTGCGGGTTTCGTTCATCTTTTCTCGATTCCCTGTCTTAGATCCCAACACGACACTATGTGTTAGAGAGTCTATTGCCTGACGCATGTGGTTGGCCCCTGTTGGTGGAACACAGGTCCTCTGCTTGTCCAACACATTGGTAGAAGTGATTGCATATCCACACTCAGCAAGGACTCTCCCCACTGACCAAGATTGTCTATACTAGACTGAGATCTGCATTTTCGCATGTATTGCATGTGTATTGTTAAGCACTGGATTTTATTCATGTGGCAATGTTTTTATTGTGTTTAATTGATGTATATTGTATTTGTTGGCTTTTATGGTACATGTTCACAGAATAAAAGTAATAACGAAAGAACAAACACATTGGGCAATTAAAAAGAAGAGCATCATTTTCATTTTGGTCGATTCTGTGTCGTTCTGGCTCTTTGACTAATCCTTTCATGGCCATGAATAAAACATGGGGGGTCATTACGACCTGGGCGCAAAGGGATACCGGGCACCGGTAATGACACCGGTGCCGGTAATCCCTTTGCGCCCTATTTCGAGGTCCCTTTGCGGGTCCTTCCTTTAATGCCTGGTTTTAGTAGGCGTTAAGGACGGGACCCGCAAAGGGATACCAGGGTCAGTAACGGTACCGCAATTTGCGGTACCATTATTGCCGCCTTCCCCCTTCCCATTGAGCCCTATGATCCCAATACCACCACGTCGGTGGCGTCACCAACCTCGGAATGAGGGCCATGGTCTGTAGGATTTAAAGGACTCAACTCCGAGTTTCCCATGAAGCCTAACGCGCACTGATAAAAATCGGGTTTACCTGAAAATACTGAATAAGAAATGCTCAATGCATGTTTTTGTCCTATTGGGCATAGGTAAAAAATGCTGAATCCGAAAATAGCGAACTAGGTGAGCAGGGGTTGCGGGGGTGTCCCCCTGTCCCCTAGTTCGGTAGTTTCGGTTTTAGGGGTTGCAGGGGTGTTCCCTGCATACATGAAAGCAGGAAACCATTGCACAAATTCCAAAAAGCTCTAATTGCAAAATGTGACAAAGTGGGCCTCGCTATTTGAGCTTTTCGGAATGCGGTCTGATAACGTAGATCCATAAAAATCATATGCAGTGTTTAGATTTTTACTGAAATTATGTGTTTCCTTTTCTCTATTCTTAAATGTATATTTCTCTTCCATCTAAACCCTCTCAGAGCAGGAAGGGTGTAGTGTGCCCGGAAAGGAATAACCGCGCGCCCCCATTCTATCCTCTGAGAATTTGAAGTTTAAGCTTCTTCTGACGCTCGGTCGCTGATCGCTTTTCACTCTGGGATCTCGTTGACGGCCCTTGAGCTCTGAACGTAGCAAGTCATCTCCAGAGTGAATATTCATGAGATAAATGCACTTACAGTGGATGAAAAATGGGGTTATTTGCAATTCAATGCTTCCACTGAAACGCTGCCTGGCTGTGGCACATGCGGATGGATCATTAGGGAGAACCCATGTTTTGAGCACGCGTGCCCGAATTCACAGTTGAACGTCTCCGTTAGCGTATGGCAGATAGAAGTTATATCTAATTGTGATAATAAGAAATGACTGGATATCCCATTGATAAAGAACCATGTCCAAGCCAGGGCCTGTAGGAACTTAGACCTGCAATTTGTCGTATTAAAAGAGAATACACATTGGTGCTCATGTTCACATGAGCCGTTACATAAATAACAGAGGTTGAAACCTTGAGTAAGGCTTAAGCGCCTTCCATTCACGGCACGGCAAATTTTCAATCATTTGTATGGCCGAGAGGAGGGGTGGAACGCAACTTACGTTTCTGCCGCTTTCCTTTCTCTCCGCCATACAAATGCCACAGCATTAGCGCCGGCATGGATTTTCATGCCGGTGCAGTTGCTGGAGATCCTTATGGAGTTTGCTAGATTCATGCACCAGCATAAAGCAGGCGGACCCAATGGTGATCCATGTTGCCTTCCATGCTCGCAGTGAGGGATGTGCTCTAGAGGGGCTCCAGAGTGTGCTCTGACAATCTTGGCAGATATACAGTGCATGGAGGGTCTGGTAATGGGAAAGTGGGTAATTTCATGGATTGAAATTCTGCAACTACTAATCCAAGTCCAAGATTATGGTGTGTGAGAAGCTGAATGCTGTTGCGAACAACAGGTAGAGGCACGGATAGACAACTTGAGTCAAGTGAAATGTGATTACTCCTGTCGCTTGATGTACAGGTAAACGATGTTCGCGTGTTCCTTGTTCCTCGTGGTTGCCTTCTGAAGTAATGCCTTAATGCAGAGGGCCAAATGCCAGTGCAAAGGGTGTGTGGGCTCTGGCTTGCACAGTGCTGTGATCTACTGATACGGATATATAATAATGAAGCGTAAGTGAACCAAGTCTAAGAGTATTTAACGATAACCATGACCCTTATTTAAATCATTATCAGGTTCCACACTTCCCAGAAGCATATGATGCTCTTGCGGAGCGAGGTGGCAAAGGGGACACTGTGTAACAAGTATCCTGAACAATGCAGTTCCCTGCTCCGAATCTATAGAATGGGCAGACAACGCCCCTGAGTCCCATCCTGGTTTCCTGGCTGTTGCGCTGGTAGATGTGAGACTCTGACACCATGGTAGTGTGCACACTGAAAGGAAGGTCTGAAGTCACTCTAAAATGTAGACCCTAACCGTGGCGTGGAGATATAGCAATCACCTAGAGAGATAATACCAACAGCGAGGTGCGTGTCTATGTGAAGCAGTTTAGGGGAGCAACAGGTAGTTGATAACATGTAGTGTTGGACTGCGTGATGGGCTTCAGGTGTGCTCCAGGTACCCAGTTAAATTGTTGTGGCTTTTTACCCAAGATTACCTTTGAAATCATTCCATGGGGCAAACTCTAGAATAGTAATTTGGGATGGCCAAGTCAGGGGGCCTGATGTGGACCATTCTAGGACAGACCAGGCCACATGCAAAAGGTTATGTTATGTTACTTGAACTTGTACAGCGCACGATCACCCGATAGTATCTTGGCGCTAGAGAGGGAGAGATAAAGACCACCATCCATCAACCGCCAACCACTAGAACAAAAATGTCTTTAAGGCCCTACCAAATGCCAAATGATTTGGCAAGGTCTTTACTGGCAATGGCAGGTCATTCCACATTTTGGCAGCGGCAACCGAAAAAGCCCTGCCACCAATGCGCGAACGGCGAAAGGTAGGCACAACCAGCAGACCAGCTGATGCAGAACGCAAAGAGCGTGTGGGACAGTAGCGGGTACATTTGGTCTGGAGGTGAAAGGTGAAAGAAGATGGGGAACAAGATGGTAGGACAGGCTGCTATGGTTCTATGGATGCTTTCTGGGGCTGGTTGCAAGCTTAGCACTCAGAGAGAGGGTGGAATTGTTTGAGGGTGTAATAATATATTGTTTGAGAGTGCAGTCACTGCTCAGCTCGGGTTCATATGCAGGGGCCTTCAGGGAGCTCTGTGTGTTACATGATTGTTAGCATAAGATTGTGACATGCATTGTTGTTTGTGCAGCATTTTGTGCCAGAGTAAGGCCACCTCACAGGAGTGAGGAAGAGGGAGGGAATCTTTCAGGCAGGCAAGCCAAGAGAATGATCATGTGTGTGCCCAAAGGGCAGCACCGATGGCCTCCCCAGACAGAAAAAGGCTGTGGAACAGAATAAATCGGATTCACAGGGAAGGTGAAGGGTGATCTGAGCAGCTTGAACACTTGAATCCCGTTAATAACATCAGTCTGAAGTAGTTTTGATTTAATAAAGTTGTATCATGCATCAAATCACCACCATAGTAGTCTGAGTGCCTAGGCTTACCCATTTTTGAAAAACTTGTAAGGACTCAAGCATGTCTTTGGCTCAGCAGAGGTCAGGGTTATTGTGAGCCTGGCTGTTCTGAAATCATGCAGAGGAAAACAGGAGAGCAAATCCCGGTGCACACTCACTTTATCCCCCAACAACAACATTTCATAGAGAATAATGCTGGGAGGAATTATGGGTCTTTGAAGGGCTATGGTACAGCTCACGGTGAGGCCAGCTCAGTGCAGGCTTTATCCAGCATTTTCTTAGGTATTCTTATGGGGGGCAAGCACACCATACCCCTTCCATCTTCCACCAATCCACCCCTTCCCCTGCCCTTAAATATTACAAAAGAAATCCTTAACTCTTATAAAAATGCAGTGAAGAAATGCAGCAAAACGGTTGAAAGGAAATGTGGGGAAACGGCTGTGGCGAGTTGGGCTGTACCTTTTTAAAGGAGGGTGGGGTTTGAAGCAGGGCTCCTCTGAAAGATTCCTGGAAGTTCTTGAGGCCTGCTAGGACCTTTATTGGGATTGTTATAGCAATGTGTGAGGCAGGCCGCCTCTTGAGTTGACTTAAACAAAACAAAAAGTTGATTACTGGTGGGCTTTGAATTAATCATAACCACGGGCACAGCTCTGGGCAACCCTCCAGACCATTGTTATTTCATCCTGCCAAGCCATTACAGAAGGGGAAAAAACATATGCATATCAGACTTGGTCCCACCCCAAAAGAGGCAGCCAAGTCCCAACTGCTAGATAACATCTCTAGGACCAGCAGGCTTGGGAGCCACGTTTGGCATACCCGTCCAACTCGGGGTGCCTAAAGCAAAACAAAAAGGTGATGGCTGAAAGGTTTTGAATGAATCATAACCACGGGCACACCTCTAGGCAACCCTCCAGACCATTGTTTTTCAGCCATTTCCAGGCCATTATAGAAGGGAAAAGGCCAAATGTGAAACCTGTTCCCTCCCCCACCCCCTCACCAGCAGTTTAAGCTGGACTTTGCGGCGGGATCAAGCCTGATCTGCATATGGTCTTTACACTTTCTGTAATGGCTTGGCAGGCGAAGAACTCTGGTCTGGAGAGTTTCCCAAAGCAATTGCCAGGGGCTTAAGATTAATTCGAAACCTTCGAGCAATCACCTCTTTTGTTTTGCTTCATCACTTCCTGTAATGCCATCAGGCTTATGGGTCATGAGACATCACTTCCAGTGAAGTCATCAGTTGTGTGATGCAACTAACACTCCCCCTGGCATTCTGGTGCTTTGGTGGTCTTTTTTTACAGTGGCTTACCTAGGAGCCATGTCCTTCTGTACATTTTTGTCCCATGAAACGCTGATGGGTGCTCTTGCGCAAAATTATATCATTCTGTGTTAGGAACTGGGAGCAGCAGCGGGTTGTACGTTAGGGATATGCAATTCCTGTGGACCTGCTCAATTGCATGTCGGGAGACCAATGACACGGGTGTGCAATTCAGAGCACCCATGTAACCTGGGAAGCCTGGATTGCCATGTAATAAGGCCTTCACGCCACTGGTTGCATCTTGGGACGTTAGGGAGGAACATGTGCGCATGCGCATGTTGGGGAAGTGCATTGACCAGAGAGAAGGCAGAAAGGGACGTGTCATGAGACCTGTTAGCGGACCGTTGTGAAGTGGCTGCTGCACAAAAGGGATCTTGAGAAGGGGTGCACTCGTTCATTGTATATTCTCTAATAGCTATCTGATGCTGTCTCTGTCGCCGCGGTCAAGTGTTAGCGGTTGCTGGTCTGTGAGACTCTAGGCTGAATGGCTCGGCTGCGAGATGTCAGGCTGCCACACATCCTCCCCCACCTCGTGCTCCTAATCTGGGGGCCTGCCTCGTTTCCTCCCGTATCTGCAGCTGCCTGTCCCCGTCCCAATGCGCCACGAGGTCCTGCACATATCGGTCCAGCAGGCGTTAGTCCAGTATGCTGGCCAGCGGGGGCGATTTCTCATCCCGATTGTCTTTCCATGGGCCTGCGCCTGTAGCTTATTGGGCGGTATGTTGCTCAGGTGGTGGTGATTGCCCTCCTTCTGGCCTGATGTAGCTAGGAACACACCATCTGCATATGTTGTGAACTGTATCTTTATGTGGGATGATTATGTCATGTCGCCATGGTAGGTGTGGTGTGTCACATCTGGTGAATGCCCACATGGTCCTCCTATATATATGTAGTACATCTTATGGAAGCTCTGCTGCTAATTGACAGCCAGCCATGTCCTGGTGTCCTTCATGCCATTGCCACCTCCTTGGGGCTGGAGTTATTGTCTGCTTTTTGCTGATTTCTAGTTGTTATCCAATGCCTGTGGTATTTCAAGGATACCGCTGCACTGGTCGTACTGCTGGGATTCTGCCGCTGGAGCTCCCCTATGAGTCCACCGACTGAATTTTCAAGGGTATATCGCAGCTGTATTGGGAGGGTGGCATAAGGCGCTGGTAATGACAGATACTGCCCATTTTACCATTACTGCCGCGGCTGTAATGAAGCCTTAAGATCCTTCTTGCCATTTAACAGAACAACTGGGCACCTATTCATAACACCTGGGCACGTATTCATAACACCAGGACACCTATTCATAACACCTGGGCACCTATTCATAACACCTGGGTACGTATTCATAACACCTGGGCACGTATTCATAACACCTGGGCATCTATTCATAACACCTGGGTACGTATGCATAACACCTGGGTACGTATTCATAACACCTGGGCACCTATTCATAACACCTGGGCACCTATTCATAACACCGGGGTACGTATTCATAACACCTGGGCACCTATTCATAACACCTGGGTACGTATTCATAACACCTGGGCAGGTATTCATAACACCTGGGCATCTATTCATAACACCTGGGTACGTATGCATAACACCTGGGCACGTATTCATAACACCTGGGTACGTATTCATAACACCTGGGCACGTATTCATAACACCTGGGCACCTATTCATAACACCTGGGTACATATCCATAACACATAGGCACCTATTCATAACACGTGGGGAGGTAGTCATAACAATTCATAACACCTGGCTACGTATTCATAACACATGGGCACCTATTCATAACACCTGGGCACCTATTCA